>NC_134015.1:52911155-53233078 GCF_040712315.1 Castanea sativa
TTTGGGAGTGACATGGAGGGAATGGAATGGAATCATTTTATGACAATATTACTATTAGACCTCTATTTTAAAATAAAGGGTTGAATATATAGGAGTATTTTGAGAGTTTTAGTAAAAAAAATTCATTAAATCTAATTTCATTCCCTCCCAATCCTCCCAATTTCAGGGAGAATGAAAAATTGAGGTTTTAAAAAAATAGAGAGGAATGAGTGTTCCTCTTATCCATTCCATTCCCTTCCACATAAACTCTCAAACAAGAGAATAGCTTTTTCATTCCCTTCATTAAAACTCCCAAACAAAGAAATGGAAGAATATTCTAAAATTTTCTAGTCTACATTAGCATTCAAACTTGCTATATTTACAATATCAAAAAAATAATCATATCACCATAATTTTTATGAATAATAATTATAATTATATTTTGAACTACATGTAAAAAAATAAAATAGCAAACACCATAACAAAAAAAAAAATTAACGCGGTTAGGCTAAATCCAAGCCTACTCCAATGGGAAAATACCAACCAAAATTCACCATTAATAATAGCAATTACAACCACATAAACTCTAAGAGGAAAAAACCATAATCCTACTCCAAACCCCAATACACCCAAAGGTTCCCTCACACTAACTCACTAGGAAAAACTAATATTTACCTCTCTTACAAAACTTTGCTCCAACCTCTTTCACACTTGACTAGGCTACACCACCACTCCTGTTGGAAACTGAAAATGATATGAATGGACACCCAAAGTAGGCATGTCCTTCTGTATTCCCCATCCAAGAGTTATGGAGTAATGGTTTGAACCGTTACTCTACCCCACTAAGTCCACTATCCCACTCAATATTAATTGAGTGGTGTGTATATAAACACCAAAAGTGGTATCTATTGTACAAGAAACGAATTTTGTATTTCTCATAGTGTTTATAGAGTGTTGTGAGGCTCTTAGATTGTGGGTTATGTTTGCATCACTCTAATAGTATGCAACACCGTCGGGGAAACGTTTTTTGTTCGTGGGTTATACAAACTGGAATTGAAAGCGTGTTTGGATAGCTGGTCTAGACAGCGTAAAACAATCTCAAAACTCCTGTGTGATTATTGGTTTAGGCCAAGAGAGGTATGCCAAAAAACCGATTACTTATATTCCGCTGCAAGTTTCTATTTCTTACAACTCCTTATGGCACACCTCCTTACTTATTTTCTTTTCAACCACTTTTAATGCAATTAGTGCACCAAAAAATTTTTCTAGGCAATGTGGAATTTCAAAACCAATAAGGAAATTTGAAAATTCTCAATTATGAGTTGGGCGCATGCATTGCACGCTTTTTAAAAAAAATTATAAATGATTATATTATTATTTTAATGCATGGACACTCATAAGTATTATTATTTAAAATATTAGATAAAAGTAACAATTTAACAAAAACATGATCACAATCATGGAAAACATTTGTTATTTTTGCTTCCAATTGTTGCTAATCAATATAGATTATCAATGTAATAATAAATAAAATTGTATTTCTATTATTTGAGTGAGTAATATTGCATAAAAGGTCCACAAAAGATTATTATATAAAATTTGAGACTAAAAAATATTTATATCATTCTTTTTTTTAAGAAATATTCTTAATGTGAAGGAAAGAAAAAGACATGATAGTAAATTTATTTGATAATGAGATACAAATTATGGCAAAAATGAAATATCTAAAAAATACATATTTTCCTTTAAATGTAGAGTGTTAATTTGTATCATGTATGTTAGTAGTGAGTTTCAATAAGAATATATATGATAATATATAATAACTTTTTTAGAAGGTTGTACTTGCATAAAATGAAAACAAAAATATTCGAAAAATGAAAGGAAAGGATTGTATAATTTAAGGATGAACATAAAAAATTTTAACCCACATATTAGATAAAAAATATATTGGCAAACTATTAGAAACTTTTTTATACATAATGAATAACTCAACCATGCAAATACGAATAAGCATTTGGATCACAATTGGACAAAAATTATACGAAATAACAAAACTAATTATCACACACTAATTGAATCTCTAAACAAACAAACAAAAAATACCCAGTAATCAAAACACTAAAAGAAAAATATTCACATTAACATCAAAATAATAACAACAATTTTTAATTAATAAAAATATATAAATCAATCTTTCTCTTCAAATATAGTTTGTAGGAACGTGTCTCCTAATTCTATGGTTTAAAATACTAAGCAAAACACGTGTTACAATTAATTTGTATTATGGGTTAATATTAATCCACAATGAGAAATTTGGACAAGAACATGTAAACTACTAGAATCTTTCTATTAATTCAAGTGTGATATGTTACATGGATCTCTCCTTAGTCTTTTCCTTACTATTTTCTCTCTTTCTATAGCCTGTGTCCTCTTCTTCTCTTTCTTCTCTTCCTTTTATATGAGTCATCTCTTTCTTCTTCGTATTTTTTCCTAGTCCACCTGGATAACTTTTGGTCTCATCGGGCTTTTCCTTTGTAGGTTTTTCATCATGAATGGAGACTTCTAAGGCCTTCCTTACTGTTTAGACACCTACCTGGATAACTTTTGGTCTTATCAGACTCTTCTTTTATAGGTTTTTCATCATGAATGGAGACTTCTGCAGTTTTTCTCACTGTTCAAGCATGTCATTTTCCATTAAATGGGGCGGTGCCAGGCATGTGTCCTATATTGATGCTGGGGCTATTGTGGAATCATCAAGAACTTTTAGAAAGCTACCTTGGAGAAGTTTAGCCTCTCTGGAATTTACCTCAGTAGCTCGGATATACCTCAACATGACCTTGGAGTGCAGCCTAAAAGGGTATTGGGCCTAACTAAGGATTCGAGATGTTGCATCCATTAAAAGATGGTCTAGCCAATACTAGATTTATCTCCATCGTTTGGGCCAATACTTGGGTTGGGCCCAATACTTATCTGTTGTAATAAAGCCCTATGTTCGCTCAGAATTTGCCCCACTACATAGTTAAATCTTGAATTTCATATACAAAAGGCAATCAGTAAAACAGAAGTATTAAAGTAAATCATTGAATAAGGTTAGAGATTAATAGACAAATGTTTGTGCGCACTAAAATAATGATGAAAGGTTGAGGAAGAGGATGAAACATTATACATGTAAATAATTGAAGTTAATGTAATTGTAATCACTAAAATAGTGAGGTGATATAAAAGCAAAAACACTTCCTATCCATACCCAAATTAATAAATAAATAAAAACCTTTATGTCAAAAAGAGAAATATCAATAGCTAGGAATTAAGAGAATGTTGTCTATCTTTTCAAAAAGAAGAATGTTGTATACATTTTATTGTTACATGTGTATAATTTTAATTTCATGTGTTGAAAAAAGGGAAAAAACTAAAGTGATTTATGGGCTTCTTTTCTAATTGTGATTTCTCATTTTTTTAATGATGGTGACTAGAGAATGAGTTGATTTGGTCCAAAAGAGTGGCATGAGTAATTGCTGATGACAAGTGCCAAAGATAGTGGGTAAATCAAATCAAAGAAGGAGAGAGTATGAACTGTTTCACGAAATCAAAGATCTCTTTGCATCTCATAAAATAAAAATAAAATAAAAAATCTCTTTACAGCTTAAAATAAACAATATACTAAAAAGAGAAAAAAAAAATTGAGGACACAATATTATAGATAATTTAAAAGAATTTTGGTTTAATTTTAATTCTTGAACACTGACTTGGAAATTGATTATATGAGTAGTTAGTTCCAAACAATGTGCTATGTATTGATCTATAAACAAAACGAACCTTACAAAAGCTAAACACTATTTCCTTTTCTTTTTTTTTCTTTTTTTTTTTCTTTTCAAGATCTGATACTTTTTTTTTTCTTTCAAGGATCTGATAACCAAAAGATGGATCGCAAAATACCTACAATGCACATCGGGTGTGTAAACCTTGAATGGTATAGTGTGTTTAGGGCTTCCTAAGAGGGGGGGGGGGGGGGAGAGGGAGAGAGAGAAAGAGAGATTGTAGGAACAGTAGGTTTATTTTTTAAACTTGAGAGAGGGGTAGGGTTGCTAGGATCTGCAAGTGGGAAGAGGAGTTATAACTTATAACGTGAGTCTTTTTTTCTAATTAATTGAATCCAAACATGAGTTTTTTTTTAATGCTAAAATAAATTAATGAAGTGAAAATTTGTGAGACTTGTAAAACTGGTGTGTCAAAATTTTCAAAAGGTCAACAAAAAGTCAAAAAACTTGGGTTTATATTATATTATATTATATTATATTATATTATATATATATATATATATATATAATACAATATATATTAAAAATAGATAGATAGATTAGTTAGGTGCAATACTAGGAACATAACCTCTTTCTTTTTCACAATTTGCTAATGTAATAGATTGAGATTAGGATAACATCAGTCAGTAGCGGCTCCAGGATATATTTTTAGGGTGGTCTATAAGAAGAAGCATTTTGAGTAAAAAAAGGAATCTTGCAGTTTAAGCATGTGATTTCTTTATTACAAAGTGCTATATTTACAAAAATTTTATAACACTTTTCTAACAAATTTAGGTGATAAGTTGTTATTAGTACTAATTTAAACTCACTACTTAAATTACTTTTTTTTTCCATCAATAATAAGCAGTAACAATCTATTACTTAAGATTTGTGGTTAAAATATTAAAAACATAGCGTTTCTCATATAAGATAAACTATAAGTTTAATGCATATTGTTTATTAATACGATTTTTTTATATTAGTCTATTAATATGATGACGATACTTATTATTGTTGCTAAGATTAAATCTTGGAAATCGTCTATTGTTTTTAAATACAAAGAACATATGAATTATTTTTGTTAAGTAAACTCCAAGCGAGATCTAAATACAATAAACTTTTATGTATTACTTTATTTCAAATTTTTTAAGATCTAAATGATTTAAAAAAAAATTAAGAAGAATAAATTTATACTTTTGTTGTTTGGCTTATTATTCCCCCCATATTTTAGGTAAAATTGGTTTGATATTAAGGTTTTTTTATTTATTTTAAAGACCAAGATATTGTCAAGATAATCATAATCAAGTTCATTTCAACTAGGCTTTAAAAAAAAATTAGGTCCAGGGGGTTCAAAATTTTATTTTAGGAGGGTCAAAAAATAAATTAAAAAAGTATATATATATATATATATATATATATATATATATATATATATATATATATATATAGTGGACAACTCAGGGGGTTCATTTGAACCCCCTGAACTGTTCCTAGAGCCGCCCATGCATCAATTTCACATTGATTCACTGCTAACATCACTTTTACAAAACACCTATCACAATACATCACCTAACTAAGATTTGGGAATGTTGTCATTAGACATACAATGTGCAAAGCAACAGTGCAATCATTTTAAACTTACATACTTCTTTAAACTTCACAAGTAATTTCTATCCAAGTTTAAGTAAAGCTTTGTGCACTCACAAATTTTCCTTCACATATCAACGGGACCCCCAACCCCCCCCCCCCCCCCCCCCTAAAAAAAAGGAAAAAGAAAAAAAAAATACCAATTATGTATATTTATATGAAATTTTAGAATTTGGCCCAACAAATCTTAAATTTTTATATACAGTCAGTTTAATTGTTTTGCAATCCAAAAAATTAATGTAATCCGAGAAATTTTAGTCTCGGCTTGAATGAAGCTATTACTATTAACTTATTTTGCTTAAAAAATAAGTTGTACTTCAAAAATTTGAGTCTCAGAAAGCTAACATGAGTCAAATAAACCAGAAAATAAGCACATCTAATCAGGCCTACAAATAGTTGTAGTGATGTTTTTGGGTCTTGTATGATTGACCCTCCGGTTGGGAGGTCTACAAGGAAGCTTGTCTTTTCTCTTTTTCTTTTTCTTGTTTCTTGTTTTTTCCTCCTCCCCAATGGTTTACACTTTAGAATGCAAATGAATATGCTTGCATTGTTTCGAGCTTTTTTCATGTGAAACAAAGCAAGATTTTAATGAACTCCAATGTTCCATTACTAGTTTACCCTCAGTGACAAACCAGTTAGATGGCACATAAAGGGTCAAAGGAGTCATTAACGTACATTCCCTCTATAAAGTTTTAACAGCAAATGAGTGCGCTTTATTTTGTAGGGAGTTCCCTCCTACTTTTACCAATTTGCTTTTGCTTTCGTCATAATTATACTTAGTCCTCCACCACCAACACAACCATGGTCAATCTTCCATTCTTCTTCCTCAACCTCAACACCAACGTTTTGAACCCCACTTTGCCAGACTTCCCACAATAGAAAACTCAGAGACTGAACTCCAATGCCTCAGCCAGACAAGAAGATAAGGTACACTATACTCCATGTAAGTAAGCATTCCATTTCTCTCTTTAGTTTTGTAGATTTCTTTGATAGGGAAAGAAACAAACCTCTTTGTTCTTTGTTTAGATGAATTGTTTGCCTTGATATGCCATCTGGGTCTTTAAAAGAAATGAGAGAAAGGAGATGATATATGATAATGCTATAAAATGGTAAACTTTAACTATGAGTTCCTATCTCAATGTTGGGTTACATTTTAAAATTGTAATTGATGCTTATGCGAGTGTGCATGTTTCTTGTGCTTTCTGCTGCAGAATTGTCACTTTATAGTTAACAATTTCATGTAGACATATGATCATGCATTAATTCAAGAGAAGCAAAATAGACAAGAAGAGTTATGTGCACACCAAAACCAGAATACATTTTTAATCCATTCATACTAAATTTCATTACATCAGAAATCAGGGGGGAAAATAAAAAATAAGGACTTATTCTATTCCCTTTGCACACCCAAAAACAAACAAATAGGAATCCATTTCAACTGGTTAATCCTCCTTTACTCTTTTTCTTTTTTCTTTTTTCTCTTTCCTCTATATCTTTCATCATCAATCCTAGGTCAGATATAGGCGAGTTGCCGATGTATAATTACACTCTGAATGACTAGGGATAATATAACAGATTCTGTACAAATGATAGATCAAGACCAAAAACTGGAACACCCAAAACCTTAAAGCTCAAGGAAAAAAACAAAAGGGATGACACACCAAACACACTAGTTTTCATTAAGTATCTAGGTAGGAACCCTGGTGAGGAACAAAAAATGCAGAACACGTTAGATGTGTAGGAGAATGCCAGAATGCACCATAACATTCTAGATCTGGGGGTCTTGGAATGCATCTCGACATGCCTATGTAAAATTTCAGGCCGGAATTGCTGCAATCCGAAGAAACTGAATTCAAACGAGAAGACAAGAACTCAATAATGGATCTGGACCACATAGAATTTCTGTTGTGAGGTAAATCAGAAAGGTTGGTTATAGACTCTGGAGGAGGACTCTTTTGCAGGTTGGGGGTTGTAAAAGATTGGCACTTGGGTTGGGGCAAGGGGACACCATTCCAAGTGTTTTTAGTAGGTAGCTCCGTTCCTTTAAAAATGCAACAAAGTAAGTGGTAAGTCTTTGATCAAATTCTGACACACACAATACATAGAAGTAATTTATAAGGGCAACTCTAATTGATCTTTTCTCTTAGCTTCTCCTGTTCTCCAGCCCATCATTGTGAAAACAAAGGAAATTATCTATGCATGGAAGGGGCATCGCTTGCACTAGAAAATTCATATGACCCATCTATTGAGTTTGATATCTTATCCTTGACTAACATACCAATGTGCAAAGAGTGTTGTCGCAATCCGTCTTTCTCATGTTTCACCAAATGGATTACCTATCTTTCGGTTTTCTCCCGCAAGTCCCTTCGGTCTCCTTTAGCTCTGGTGGGCGTGGTTCTGTAGTTCTTCTGGCCTTCCTTCATGTCGTAGCCTTAGTTTATCGACGGGTCTTGCATTAGATACATACAGCACTTTCTTTTACTCATGCCTTGGAGAAGAACATTCTTTGTTTGAGTTTGAAGTCGTTACCTTGCGGGAGCCACCTGGGCGAGACCCTTTTCTCCTTTATTATTTCCATATGGTATGTTGAATCACTTGTGAAGTCGACTTCACTTGACCGTGTCTGCTTCAACTTCACCCTAGACTCATGTCGTGTAGTGTATGTTATCCAGGAATAGGGGTGAATTAAGCTTTCATCTAAGGGTGCGTTTGTTTCGACAGTAAAACAATTCCAGAAAATGTTTTCAGCATTTGCGGGTGTTTGACAACACCGAAAATTTTGGTCAAATGGAAAAGAGGAACCAATTGACTGTAAAATAAACCCCCCCACCCGTAAAATGAATTCCATGTCTATTTTACCTTCAAATTGAGTTTTCCGTTGGAAAACAAAGAAGGAGAGGGAGAGAGCAACAACCCACGCCAGAAGAGAGAGAGAGAGAGAGCTAGAGGGAGATCGCCGGTGAAGCCAAGATCACGCCGTCCTCAACCCAAAGGCCCGCCGTCGAGCTCGCGCCGGGCGAGATCGACGTGCGATCTCGCGTCGTCGAGCTCGCGCAGGGCGAGATCGACGCGCGATCTCGCGCCGTCTAGCTCGCGCAGGACGAGATCGACGCGCGTGATCGCGCCGTCTAGCTCGCGCAGGACGAGATCGACGCGCGTGATCGCGCCGTCGAGCTCGCGCCGGCGAGATCGGTGACCCACCGATCTTCCTCCTCCCTGTCTCACCTCCCTCTCTCAGTTTAATTTGATTTGGCCATGGTGTTTTATTTGATTTTTGTTTGTTTAGAAGTTGGTGGATTGTAATGTTCTATTATAAAATTTGTTTGGAATGTGAGAAAATGGTTGAGAAAATGTGAGAAATCAGTAAAAAATTTGCATTTTCAAAATATTACCAAACACTTGAAAATATTTTCCAAAGTATTTTTTAAAATGCCACCAAACATCTAAAAATATTTTCCTTTCCCAAAAATATTTTCACCTGAAATTATTTTACACTCGGAAAATATTTTACACCCAACCAAACGCAGCCTAAATATAAAAAACTGATCATCCTTGCAATTTTAAGTTGTTGCGAAGTAGACTAATTAATTCAAGGCAACATCTACAATCCCACTTGGCCTAACTGAGCCTCTTCAAATATATGCATGACCTAGACAAGATATCACACTATGATGAAGGCTTCTATAGAAGCAATGATGACTCTTAAGTACTAGGAGCATTTTGGCAGTTGCTCAGATATAAAAACTCAAGTTTCTGCCATGATATTTTTCCTTTTAAACTTTTTTTTTTTTTGCTAGGTAAATAAGGGCTGGTGGGTTTCAAACCCCAGTGCCCACCACCACAAGAGGGGCTGGAACCACAGGGGTATCCCTTGAACCCCATTTTTCCTTTTAAACATAATGCTATGCATTTATGCCATCTGTAGTATTTGCTTGATTTGTTGCTAGAAAACAATAAAGTTGAACGTATGAAAAAAAGGTAGAGAGTTATGGCCACAATAGGATACAGAAATATAGAAGAAGAGGCATAAAAAGCACACAAGCTGGCTCTAAGATTTTCTGAAAGGATTATAATAGGAGTAACAGAGTTTGTTTTATTTCAGTGGAGAGTAGAACATCTTAACACTCTCTTGCTTTATAATATTGTCATATGACTTCAATTTTCCATCAAATTTTGATGCATCAATAATTCAAAGCATAATGCAGCACTTAAAAATTTGGTCAAGGTTAAAAATCTAGAGTTCTTATTTATGATGTGTCAACAGGATTTATAGTTGTGCAGGATTTGTAGTCCTGTATAATTAACAAGCAATCTCAATGTCTTTTCTCTTTTTATTTCTATTTTCTGTTAGGCTCATCTGTGCATTGCCATTGGCTTAGTTTTACCAAAATCTTGTATTACACATTTTGGACTTAATAATGTGATATACATCCTGATTCTGCAGCAGCTCTCTGATCATTTAACTATTTTTTTGATAGGTAAAATAGGGGGAGGGGACTGGTGGGGTTCAAACCCCATTGCCAAGGCACTACAAGAGGAGCTGAAACTACAGGAGTATCCCTTGAACCCTAGCTATCTGATTAACTTCATTTCAAAGAATTTGCAATTATTTATCATCAAAGATGCTTACTAAGTAAAGAGAAGCAAGTCTCAACTATTTTAGTTGACTTCATCCAAGTCACTATGATTTCTTAGTTGAGTTCTGTTTTGCATAGATAGTCCTTCCCAATTTTCATGTGCCCACCCCAACCCCTGATTCCTCTTTTTATGGCCCCAGAAGCAAATTTCCATATACTAAAATGGTAATAACTGCTTCTGCTAGACTAGTATTATTGGTTTCATTCCTAATAAATACTGCAACTTCTAATACTGTATTTACAGTCCAATATATGGCTTTATCATTAGTAGAGTCAAAAGTTCTACTTGTGCTTGATATTTGTGTTCAGAAACTTTAACCATCGTTGCTATCTCTAATTGCACAAAATACCACAACCACCATTCACTTGAAAAAACAACAACAACAAAGCCCTAGTCCCAAAACTATGAGGTCGGTAGTAGATCGTTAACAAACTAATTGGAATCATTCACATTTATTCTTTTTCATTATGCTCTCCTATATAAAATCATACTCTTTATCACCTCCTTAATTAAGATGTCCTTTATTGATAAACTACATATGCACCCAATAGGTCTTGAACCCACGACCTCACCCAGTCAACCCTCTAGCCCATTATTATGATAGCTCATTGGCTACTAGTGTTATTTTAGGTCTTCCTAACTCTTTTTGTTCCCTTTCCTTGACAAAAGATACACTCAAATTGTTTGGCTTATAATTAGTCTTAAATCCTTATTAATTCTTTATAATGGCTATATAGTGACTATAAACTGCAGCTGATGAGAATCTATAGACTCTTATCTTTCTCCAGCCTTCACTTCTACCCCTACACTACTCAATAAGCCCCAGACCATTACTACTACTGTCAATTTTTCTGCAGTCAGCTTGAAAGTTGACAACCTTGCAAGTTTTACTACTATTACTAAATGAATTATTGAGACTTTTTTCTACTGCTGCTATGAAATGCCATACCACCAACGGCATTGTATTGTTAGAATCATAGTTTTAGGATAACTTACACTTTCTGAAAATTTGGGGCTAGGAATTCCTGCTGCTAATGATCTGAACGGTGGGGTTACTTGAAGAGGGGAACCAAAGTCTGTACTTGATGAGACACAAACAACTCCATCATTGTTTGGTTGTTCATCACAACACATGAAAATCCCTGCAAAAAGATTAGATCTTTTATCATTGATTCTAACTTAGTCAGGTGATGTCATATATAAAAAGAAAAGAAAGCTTGTAGGTCCTTATATTCCATATAAGATTTTATTACCTTGCTTTGGAGTTGCACCAGAAATAACCCCATTCTCACATTCGCCAACATCCTTTTGCTCTTCAATATGAACTGATTCTGACCCAGTTCCAGTATCCTGATGCAGTGAACATATCTCAGCGTGTGCTTGTTCCAGTTTGTTAGCAGCTGAATGCAACAGGAGAGTTGATCCTGTACTGTAGTCAGAGCTACCAGGAGACTCATAGTACAGATCAGGTTGCCTAAAAACTATTTTTAAACAATTAGATGCTGATACCAAAAAGGGGAAAAATATTAAATTTGAATATTAGTTAAAACAATATGTACTACCTCCAGGATTGTTGGCTTCCCTCATTACAACTTCTTAAGTTATCTACCAAACCCTTGAAATCTTCAAGTTGAAGATCAATATCAGGGAATCTATTATTTAGAATATCACATTCTTTGCTTCGGTTCATGAAATCTTGAAGAGCCTGAAAATTATATTTGATAAATATTAGAGAAGATGTGCATCATATTTAAAGCTTTGCTCTAAGGAGGAAATGTAGGGTACTCAAGTACAAAGCACATACGTGTGGCTTTAAAGTTTAAACAGAAGCAATCAATAATTTTTTATACAGCAAATACTGAGATTTCAACTAACACTCAACAAATATGATGTTCATGATGATGAT
The DNA here is from genome assembly GCF_040712315.1 of Castanea sativa. Taxonomy (NCBI): domain Eukaryota; kingdom Viridiplantae; phylum Streptophyta; class Magnoliopsida; order Fagales; family Fagaceae; genus Castanea; species Castanea sativa. Next base: position 52,923,123 of record NC_134015.1, read on the forward strand.
GATGATGATGATGATGATATTATTCTCATTTAGACTGGCTTGGGCGATATGAATGAAAAAACTACATTCATTTAATTGATGCTTGGAATTGAACTAAGTGAATCCTACGTATGCAAACCATGTGTACTTTTAATATTGGTTTGATCCAACTCAGTGGACCCTTCCTAGAGAAAGACATTGGCTGCGATGAAATCGAAGCAAATGCAAAATTATCTCTCTTGATTTTTCTTATTCTTTCTTGCAACTCTATTTTATATTGACCAATCATGGTGATTTTTAAAACTATATTTTGAGTTCACACGCTTTGGAGTTGTATTTTTTAGTTCCCCATTACAATTAGTATCTCTCTCTCTCTCTCTTAGTTTTGGCTTGATTTTTGTTTGAGTTAATACTTAATTATTTTTGGAAGTACGAATTTGAGTTTATATCATAACACAATCTTAGCTGTGCTTACAAATCGGCATTCAGTCCATTTCAGTCCACTTCATCTATTTGTTCTATTTCAGTTTACTTCGGTCCAATTCGGTCTACTTTGATCCACTTCAGTTCAATTAGGTCCATTCGGTCTACCTTGATCCCCTATTTTAAATAGTTCTCATGCCGTTCTATCCTATGCTTAGTATAAATGTTCCATATGCTTTAGTGAATAGTGGAATAACTAAAAACCAAATGAGAGTTAGCAAAAGAGATCTCCTAGAAACTAAAAGGACTAGCAGCGTGTCCTATGTTACAAAATGGGTATCTACCATATTTACCATTTACAAATGCCGAACAATATTACAAAAAGGTTTATTTTAATTTTTTTACTATGTATACTTTCCTGGCAGTAGTTTTGAACAAAGGGTGCGTTTGTTTCGACAGTAAATTAATTCCGGAAAATGTTTTCAGCATTTGCGGGTGTTTGGCAACACCTGAAATTTTGGTCAAACGGAAAATCAAACCAATTGACCGTAAAATAAACTCTCCCCACCCGTAAAACGTTTTCCATGTCTATTTTACCTTCAAATTGAAATTTTCCAGAAAACAAAGACACAGAGCACGAAGAGAGAGAGAGAGAGCATGATTTACAAAGACACAGAGCACGAAGAGAGAGAGAGCACGAAGAGAGAGAGAGAGCACGAAGAGAGAGTAGAGAGAGTGAGATCGCCATCGCCGCGCCGGCGCAATCTCCCCTTCGCCATTGCCATCGCCATCGCTGCGCCGGCGCGATCTCCCCTTTGCCATCGTCATCGCCGCGCGATCTCGCCTTCGCCATCTCCATCGCAACGCGATCTCGCCTTCGCCATCGCCGCGCTGGCGCGATCTCCCCTTCGCCATCGCCAGTCACCTCTCTCTCTCTCTGTCTTCATTCTTCTCTGACCGGATTTGGGATTTGTTGATTTGTATTGAGAAAAATTAATGATGAGCTTTTTTTTTATTTTTTGGTTTTGTTGTGCTGTATTGAGAAAATTTGATGAGTTTTTTTTTTTTGGTTTTGTTGTTCTATATCTAGAAATGATATTTGTTTGGAAGCTGAGAAAATGTGAGAAAATGTGAGCAACAAATAAAAAATGCATTTTCTATAATATTTTCAAGATCACAACCAAACACCTGAAAATATTTTTCAAAGTATTTTTTAAAATGTTACCAAACACCTACAAATATTTTCTTTCGCAAAAATATTTTCAGCTAAAATTATTTTACACCTAAAAAATATTTTACACCCCACCAAATTTTTACATACCGGCACTTTTTGATTATAAGAGTAAAAAAAGTCGTATAAAAATAGATTATGTCCTATGTTACAAAATACACGATGTTATTATAGTAACATTTTACTCACAGGGCCGGCTCAACGGTAGATGGAATTGATGCAACCGGCTAAGCCACAATTAAAAGAAGTACCATTTGTAAAAAAAAAATAAAAAATTATATATATAATATATTCATTTATATATTTTAATTAAAAAAAGTTTTAAGCACTTTTATTATTGGTTAATAAAATGCTAAAATTTATTCATTCATTCTTAAAATATGCTAAAATCAAAATTAAGACCAGATAAATTCATTAATAATACAACGTAATTGTAATTGTCTTGAAATATGTTAAAATAGAGATTATAAATTTCAAAGGCAAAAGAAAAACCTCGCATTTTTCTATGAGTCCGTTTGGATAGAACTTATTTTGCTGAAGCTGAAAACTGAAAACACGGTAGCAAAATAATTTTTAAATGTGTAAATAGTACCGTGAGATTCATTTATAATGAAAAAATTGCTGAAAAGTAAAATTTGTGAGACCCATAAACAGTGCATTTGTGCACTGTTCATGATTGAAAAGTCAAACCTTACGGCTGGGTAAAAAAAAAAAAAAAAAAAAGAAAAGCATAACGCGGACGTGGACGTGTAGACTTGGATCCAAACGCCCTCTACCTCTCCGCCTCTCCATCTATTTTCTTACAGTCTTACCTTTCCTTTCTTCATCTTCATCTTGATCTTTTTCCATAAACTCAGTCAATTTAGCTTTGATTCCAGCGTACCAGTCACCAGAGACCAGAGCCAGAGGCATTCTTCAGTTTTTCCCATCTTTCTCTAATTCTCTCTGTCTTTCTCAAACTGAAGAGGTTGAGTCTACCATTTATTTAACTTATATATATTTTTAGTTTGTTCACACTTACAGTTTTCACCACACAATGGGATGGGACACTTTTTTTTTTTTTTTTTTTATAGCTTTTCTGCCTCTCTGACCGGCTGACCCTCTTTGGACCTGTGGACCACTGCCAATCTGCCATGATAATTGATAGGACATATTTTTACTTTTAAACTTAGCCATAGGATGAATGGAATCAATGGATGATAGGAGTAGTGGAGGGTTTATCACTTTTTTTTGTTTAGAGGAGTACAGGCTCAGGCTGTAGACTACACGTCTACACGGTTTCTTACCTTTTTTGTGCTTCCTGTAGTGCTGTACAGCCCATAATCTTAAGTGTCTTACACGGCTTCTCACTTCTTCTTTTTTTTTTTTTTCTAACACTTTATCTATTATTATACCAATTAATAATTTAATGTATATTATATCAATTTATTTATATTATAATGACATTAATTTATTAAATTATGTATTAAATTAATTTTTATTTGTGCAGGTTTAAATTTTAAAGTAGTCACAATTTTAGAAAAATTGCAATAACCAGATTATATTGTTCTATATTTTAAACTTTATTTTTAGTTAAATTTTATTTTTAAAGGAACTTAAATACAAAAACTTAATTAGTAATTTTGCATCTCAAAAATCAAGAAAAATATATTTTAAATAAAAAAATCAATATATAAATATTATTTGATTAATATTTAATTATAAAAAGACCCCATTTAAAATTTTCGCTTAAGATCTCAAAAATGGTTGAGCCGGCCTTACTTACTCATTGGGTCTAAGCGTGTGCTCTTAGCCTCATGAAGGCACTAGTGGGCACTGAGCCGGGCTAATTAGGAGGGAGGGTGAAAGGGGTTTTCCAAACGCTTCCCATTGCCAGATTCGGACTTGAGATATCTACCCTTCAAACTACTTGAGAGTAAGTCCAATGACCACTAGACCACCACCCTCAATGACCGGAATCTTCATCTTAATTATCATTAGTTTCTAGAATTAACGATTAATTTTAACTGTAAATATTAAAAAAAAAATAACATAGAGGAAAAAATAAAATCGACTCCTCATTATAACCAAAAGAAAAAAAGAAAAGAAAAAAAGAAGCAGATTAAACCCCATTTGACATTATCATATACATATAAGTTTCTCACGGTTAAAACTTAACACCCTTCAAATGAATCCTAAATCCTTTGTACCCGACTGTTGTTACCAAACTTCACAAAATAGCAAGCTATGTTCCTTTTAAGGACTGTTTAGTCTGGAAATATATTTTTGTAAGAGTGGTTATTAGTTATCATTGTTGTTGGGCGGATATGGAACATCTCAAAATTTGTTTCATGTTATGTTTCTAAGTTTATAGAAGAATTGAATGGAATAAAATCAATAAATCATGAAAGAATAGAATAAAATGAATTAAGATATGGGTTTTTTTTTTTTTGAGAGTTTACTAAATGAGTAAGGAAATTAAATAAATATAAATTTTATCGTTATATCATTCACTGTTTATTTGTTGTTTCCTAGATAAAAATAAAATTAATACTCCATTGTCATTTCACAAAAATAAAGAAATGTGCGCTCTTTCCACTCTTAAGAGGAATGTTTAAGATAAAATAGTTATGAATGGACATCTCCTCTTAATCACTCTATTACTCACTAAATTCTCAAATAGGAAATTGAATAGAATATTCTTTAAAAATCCCATTCTTCAATTCCATTTCTTTTCTCCCCTCCCAAACAAGCCATTAGAGGATCTATAAAAGCCATTTCTTTTCTGATGAATAAGCTGTATAAGCAATTTCTAATTTCAAATGACTAAAGCAAACATAGACACCCACCCCCCCCCCCCCCCAAAAAAAAAAAGCTGCAAATATTTTAATCACGAACTATGGAGTTCCTCAAAAAAGAAGTGTTTATTTTTTTAATTATTATTATTATTATTTTTATAATTGTTCAAAATTACTACTCATGGGGAGGTACCACTTGGAGCAATGTTTATATGTTCAAAACCTTGTGCAACACAACAAACAATGCAATCAAAGGTCAGACAGACCACTATCTCTTTATATTGGCTCTTGCAGTGCTTCTCCTGCCATTCAAGTTCATATCAATATCTGTAGGTAAGCATTTTGAATTCCACATTTCTTCAACTGCACAAGTAAATTCCATCTGGATTTAAGAAAAGATTACGAGCAAATTTTCCTCCACATCAACTCGAGAATCCAGACTTTGATTCTTTGAATCTCCTAATTCCTCCACAAACCCCCCAAATCCCCCCCCCCCCCCCCCCCCCCCCGGCGACAATTATAACCACAAACATCACCAGTCCATTCTAGCTCAACAACAAATCCAATACCATTCCTGGTTGGTCATTCTTCAGACATAGCTTCGGGTCCCAACACTTCATAGTGAGAGAGGCTAATTCCACTATCATGTGTGCACCTATGTTGGATACATTCATTGCCAGAAAAGTTGCCCAATGACTCTGTACAGTTTGATGTGGGCTGCAACAGTAGTTGATTACAAAGAGGTGTCCAAGGGAAAGAATTACAAAAGAATAAGACAATAAGCCAGCAATCAATACTGTAATAATAATAATAACAAGACAGATTAATCACTAATCTGCAGGATGGAAAACCAAGGAATCTCCTGTCATCTTTCTGCCTTCCTATATGGGGGAAACTATCATAATTTTTTCTTCCTCTTTAAAATGAAAATCAAAATATCAAGTGCTCTGAGAAAATTAGGCACATCACACCTTCATTAGCATGGTCGACAGACATCACAAACTTTGACAAGCAAATCTACCTCCAAGTTAACCAAACTAAACACAGAGTACTGTATAGCTAATTATTTATCTATTCACTTGTTACTTAAAAAAAATATATATATATACACACACACACACACACACGTTTACTTAATCGATCTCCTCAGCTTTGTCAATATATATTTGATAGGTAATATAAGAATTATTATTGATGAAAATGGAAAAAGAAACATACAATGTGTTCATGAGAATGAACACAGCAAAGCACAAAACAGAACACCACAGAAAAACAATCAAGAGACTAAACTAAGAGAAGAAAAAACTGAACAATAGAAGAACATTCTGTAAAACCCCAGCGCCGAGACCAATCAAAAAGACTTCTCTGGCACAGGCCTATTAACTCAACCAAAGACTACTCAGAATCTTCAAAGGACTGACGATTATGCTCCACCCATATAGTCCACATCAAACATCCTGGAATTAAATTCCAAATATCTGAATCATGTCTCCCAAGCCACAATGATTCCAACAAAATAATAATTCCGCCACAGAGCTAGGCAAGACCCACTGAATATCGAAAGCCTGAAGCATAAAAACCCATAAAGAATTCGCCCCATGACAGTGAATAAGGAGATGATCCACAGATTCCCCACTGCATCAGCACATACAACACCGATTTGCCAAAGGGCACCTCAAAGCATGAGATTAGCCAATGTAAGAACGCAATCATGAGCTGCCGTCCATAGAAAATGTTTCTTAAAATGTTTGCACTACCCCAGCTACAAAACCAATTGACTAAAGGAAATGCTTAAAGCATGATAGTCAGAACTAGCATTCATACCTAGGAAACTTCTAGCCTAATAAAGAGTTGATTTAAACCTCAAATCTTTGCCCAAATGGAACTCTCAGCCTCACACACTAAAGATTTTTGTACCACCAGAGTCACCAAGTTATTTCTAGAGCCTAGATTGCCTATCTAAAGCATGATAACACCAAACTAGATCTTCCCAACCAGATGTTTAGAAAACAGAAAAAGGTCATTTAATCGCTTAACTGTCGCTTAGCGTGTGTTTGTCTTAAGCTTATAAGCTCAGCTTTTAGCTTTTATATACAGTTTTTTAGCTTTTATGCAAACATCACCAATCAATCGTTCCTCTAGAACAAATCCAATACCATCCCAGTAGAAAGCACTCTCCAGTTGATATGATATTTCACTCCGTAGGGTTTGATGTGGGAACTTGATATGAAATTTAAAAAAGAGTTTGATGTTAGCAACCATGGTTATTGATAACATAGAGCAGTTTGTCTGCTTATGCAAAAGTAAAATTGCAACAGAAGAAGAACAAAAAATATAGAAGAAAAACACAATTAGCTAATAATCAATACTATAAGAATAATAAGACAGATAAATTAAATTAAGACATATATAAATCACTAATCTGCGGGATGGAAAACCCAACTACAAAACCAATAAACTAAAGTAACTTCTTAAAGCATGATAATCAGAACTAGCATTCAGATCATACCTAAGAAACTTAATAGGAATTGATTTAATCCTCAAATCTTTGCCCAAATGGAGATCACACACGAAAACTTTGTGTACTACTAGCATTACAAAGACTTGTCTGGAGCTTAAATTGACTATCTGAAGCATGAAAACACCAAACTAGAACTTCCCAAAACAAACTTTTAGAAAACAGAAAATGTTATATGATCCCTTAATTGCCACTTAATACTAAATTTCACCATTTCAATTGCAGGAAACTTGCCAGTGAACACTGAATGTGAGGCGGGACTGGAATTTCTCAAAATCTCTTAATGAAGAGCCAAATCAAACTCAACCTCAACTCTAGCAATTGTCTGTCATAAAATACATCAGCTCCAAACACTACTCAGTTCCTGAAGGTACCCTCTCCAGAATCCTAATCACTGCAACCTCCACAAAGGGTTTCTATCTATGACTGTGTGGACTCAAGCAAGGACAATTCAGAATTTTCAAAAGTAAAATGGCTTAGCCCATAATCACTCTATGACCTTCATGGTGTACTCAAGTGAAACTCAAATCAGTTTTATTAGCTTCAATGAGAGCCAAAGAAGTAATCATGTGTTTTATATACCAGTGATCGATATTGCCATCACTTGCTCTTATTTCTGGATTGAGGCCAAACTGCAAATTGGGGTTTTGCTCTTAAACTTTTCAAAGTTAAATGCATTTTAACTTAACCTTAAAACAACAAAAAATAATGACTGGAATTCACAGCTTTGAAATGACTGGAATTCACCTGAGGAAGTTCTATATTTCAGTCTAAGAGCAATTCACAGGTTCCACATGATGGAGGTCCAACTCCTAGTTTACTTTAATATTTTACTAGTACCCAAAGCCAATTCAAAAAATAAATGTGGGAATGCCTCCTAAGCTCAACAGTTTTTTAAGGAAACGGAAAAAAACTAAAACAAAAGAACAATACAATTTGCAGATTACAAGGAAAAAAATTAAAATTAAAAATTATACGAATTGTTAACAAAGATTTCATCTTTGACGAAATAAGAAGGTGAACCAGTTGCATAATGTAAAAGATTCAATCAAATTTCAAGAGGGTTTAAGTAATTCTTACCTGTTGAGCAATAGGGGCGATTAGATTTTGAGGAAAAAATTTGGACCATTTCTCGATTTATGCGTGTCATCCTTGCGCAGGGGCCATGCTAATCTTCTCTGTATCGTTCCAATTTTATCGGATGTCCCCGAAGGGACAAGCTTATCTGCCTCCTTCCTTCTAATAAAGACTTAAAGGTTTGTGTAACTAGACGATGTGGGATTCGTTGGTTCTCAACTAGAAAGGCTCTATTTAGTTAGCTTTTGGGCTTTGGCTTTCCACGCGTCAGTGTCGTAACTATTTCGCTTTTTTATCCTTCTCGCGGATGTTCTGTACTTAGGACAATTTTATTTTCTTCTATTTTAAAATGCTTGGAACACCACACACCTTCGGTACAACGGTTACTCTATAAGTATATGTATTAATGGGGTATGGGGGTAAGAGTTGGGGTTCAAATCTCCAGAAGGAAGCTTCTCACACATATACATTTAGATTAAACTAGAGTAGAATTTCTATCTTGTAAAAAAAAAAATTAAAAAAAAAAAAAAACTATAGCCTCCGAAACAAGTTATCAGGTTAGAGAACCTATAGCCACCAAAACTTTGGCCGAATTTTCCAAGTTATTTCCTCTAACTCATTTTGTAACTATTTATATATCTATTTATGTGTATTATTTAAATAAATTACATGAGTCATTAAAAAAATTATTTTACTAAAACCGCATATGGATGGTATCTTTAATCATCACATAACAGGTTGGTATCTTCATTCTTTAAACCAATTTAGAGCTAAACTTTGTCCTTTCAACTCTCTTCATGTATCCACCTCATTTTAATCCGTCACTGCACAAATGAAACAATAACTATAGGGGCACGCTCAATTTCACATATTAAAGTAGTCGATTGTGAGTTGTAGACACTTTTGGCCTACTTCTATTTATATGGACTTATCACTTTTTGTGGATCACTTTCAGTCCACCATATCAACATTAACATCTATATAATATCTAAAAACTAAAGTTCAGTATTTATTATTGCTACAGTTCTATTGAGTCACATCAGCATAGCATTTCAATCTACTTCCGTCCACTTTGGTCAATTTCAAACTATTTCAGCCCATTTGGTCCACTTTAGTGTCATTCGGTTCACTTCAGTCCATTCGGTGATGCTTTGTGATGGAGATTCGTGTGGAAAGAGGAGTTGTTTCATTATGTCACACTCTCAATGTAATTTTAGTAAATTCTTGATAAAATTACATTTTTCTTATATTATTAAAGCCTTGTAATTATTTTTTAATATAAGTGATGAATTTACTTATATTTGTTCTCTTTAAGCCATTCAAGATGTATAGAGAATGAATTGTTTGTAAGGAGTATTAGAAACAAACTCTAATCACACATTACATTATTTACAAAATATCTCACCTTATATAATAATTGAATGTAAAATACATAATGTTTCCTTGTAAAAAAAAAAGTACAAAATTTAAAACACTTTAAAATAACAAAATTGATAGCTTAATTTAGAAAATCTAATATATTGTATCAACTATACTTTGTTAGAAAAGAATCAATTCTTTTTAAGAATGGTTTGAGACTAACACTTATAAGTTTCATATACTATTTTTATTTTTCACTTAACAAAAATAGATCATCAAATTTCTTCGTGCATCACATGAGTCTGTGACTTGTGATATTGTAAAATTGAATGTGAAATTAAGAGTTTTCATAATATTGTTGCAAATGAAAAGATAATTACATGAGAATTGGGAGAAATTTAATGTGTTTATATGCTTTACTAGATAGGTTAGTTTTAACTTTTATGGGTCAAGTAGTTGCACCATGTGTTAATTTAAAGTTATTGACATAGGGGTTGCATGTGTAGTAGTTTGAAAACTTAGTGTTGAGCATCTCTAATAGACTCTATATATTTTTGTATTGTTTGGAGAGTAAACATTAACTTTTACCTTTTACTTGCTTTTTTCAAATACATCTTCCTACAAACATTCTACCATTTTTCTATCTCATTTAAAATTATCAATTTCATTCATTTTTTATGTATTAGTTTTAACTTTTTACCAGGAGAGAGAGAGAGAGAGAGAAGTATTATGGGGTTGATTTTTGTATTCCATTAAATTATTTTGCTAATAAACAATAACACTCTAGACCAAGAGAATGACTTTTCATTAGTAAAACACTTTTTGAGCTTTGGAGAGACGGTTGGGACTGTTTTTTTAGGTTTTACCCTCTAGAATAGAAAAGATTTTGGTTTTAACTCATCTATTGGAGATGCTTTTTCTTAACTAATAATGATCTCATACAAACTATATAAACAATAAGTCTCCATTATGTGGGCTCGTATATTCACATTTGTATAAAATCCATATATTGTGAAAGACATGTTGCATATGTCACAATAGATCCCTTCACCCTCTTAACAGCTCATCAATCATGACTTTCATCATATTCTAGATTTTTTTTACCCAACATGGGGTCTCCTGGTCTTTCCTTTTAACCCACTATGACTCGCATTTCTTGGGTTGCTCTTTACTAGCATATGTTAAAGGTTAATACTGACTGTGGCTTTTGAGATTATCTGGGATCCTTAGCTAGGGGTGTTCTCATTCATGATTATTATGGTAATTAGTCGCAAACTTATGCAATGCATGAGAACATGTAATATAATTTGTGGGGCCATGGATTTTGGGATTTGGCCGAGAGCATATTGTTTTGGCCGAGAAGCATGGGTGGTCCGAGTCCGAGGAGTACTATCTCCTCGGATAAAGCTAAATGCAAATCTGGTATAGATCCTAATGATCAAGGATGATCTTTCAAAAAGTTCTAATGATAGCAACGAGCATCATGAACGTACAAGAGGGATAAGGACTCAAAAATATCTAAGAGAAAGCTGCTACCACCGCATTAATGAGGAAGTGACCTCTGAACAGTATTATGACAGCCTTACAGCCACCCCAGAAGACTTTTAGAGGGGGTTGATGGGACAAGTATCACCATAAACCATCAACTGTCCACATGTAGTCCACGTGTAGGGGAAGGATGAACAGAGAGATGTAATATAAATAAAGGTAGAGATCCTAGGAGAAAGGGGGGAGGAAAAAAAGAGAAGAGAAAGCCCTATAGCAATCTCAACAACTCCTGTAACCATTGTCATCCAATATATACTAGAACAGAGCTCCTCGGACTATGCCGAGGACAAACTTTCTCGCACAAACCGGGTTCAATTCTTGTTGGCTCATCGTCCAAAACCATATTAACTGCTATCCATGCACTAAAACCTAGCTCTTTGACCCACTCTCTACAAATTTATTGTACTGGGTTCACGGGACCAAGATCCCTTACATTTTGGGCTTGGTCTGAAAATCGTGTCCCTACATAATTATTTTATAAGAATGTAATGTAAAATTTGTAGGTTAAATAATGCATGTGTTATTTAGAAATATTTTCTATTTTTATAAATTTCATTTAATAGAACGTATAATGTATTCTACATTCAACAACAATACATACATACGCGTGCGCGCGCGCACACACACACACACACACATATATATAAATGAAAAACGTAATTTAATAAAAATATATAAATTACATAATCATAGTATTTTTATATATAAATGCAGAAATTTTATTTAAATGACTTTTTTTATTTATATATACCATAATCAAATGACTAATTTGAACATATCCAAGAATTTTTTTTTTAAATGTACAATTCCATTCCATGGAATACATGTAACATGTTACATTAAGTTTAAAATTCTTATATAAGTTTAGAATTCTAGCTTCTTCTTTTTTCTTTTCAAATATAAGTATAATAAGGCCTATATTATTGAAACCTAAATTTTAAGGTAACCTTTTGAATTTATTTATCATTTTTATTGCTTTTTTAGTCCATATCTCTAATTTCAAATGCCTTTTTTGTTTATATTTTTTGCCAAAAACTAAATAGTTTAACCCAAATAGAATATAATTTTATACTTTTCAACCCAAAAAATAAGGGGATGGGGGAATTTTGAGCCCAAAACTAAAATGGCAACATACAAAAAGAATTAATTTAAAACCTAATTAGTCCAAAATGGTTTGAATGAACTGAAGTAGACCAAAGTGGACCGAATGGGCCAAAGTGAACCAAATTGACCAAAGTAAACCAAATTGGACTAAAATGGATTGAAAGACTACGCTGATGTGGCTCAAAAGGAGTATAGCAATAATAAATATTATGCTTTAGCTTTTAGATATTTTATAATCATGGCATCTATCTATTTATCCGCATAACCTCCCCTACAGTATCATCATCGCAATAGAGTTAATTTAGTTATTCATGTAATTTTATTTAATAAACTACTGCATGGTCCAATGTCATTCCTAAACTTGATTCCTAATTGCTAAGAGTAGTATTCAATTAACATGTTGGTGGCAAAAAGGAGAAAACATTTTCAATGTATATGTAAGCCTTTATTTTGAACAAAATGAGTTATCTTCATTCAGTTGCAAGTCAGAGTTCCCTCAATAAAATAAAATTTTTAAATTTTAAATTTTTTTTAGCCAAGATAAAATATTGTCAATAATTTTAATGTCATAAATATTTAGTCAATTTTAAAGGTGGGATTTTTTTTTTTTGGTATTACCATTCCTAGCTTGTAAAGTAATAGTATTAAGTAATTTTGACTTTAGGGTTGAATTTTTTATTTTTCAAAATTCTAGTGTTAAATTTGTTACTTTTGAAACCATAGGATTTAATTTGGACTACCACTAAGCTATAGGTTTAAAGTGAAATTTTCCCATTTATTTTTCGATTATATTAATTGATTTAGTAAGTGTTAGGGATTAAGTGTTCTAATGCATGCGTAGAGCATTGGATATATATAATAAAAAAATGAGATCTTAAAATAATTAGTTTTATTCTACGAAATTTATTAATAAGACCGACGCTAAGGATAGCACCATAAATGGCTGCCACATTTATGGTTATCACAATAGTGTTCTTCACCCATTTTTTTGATTTACCAACTCAATATTTTGGTCAAAATACACAAAAACACTAGAAAAGATAATTGAACCAACTAAAAATTATTTACATTAAAATACAATTATATTATATATTTTATATATAATATAATGAAAAACACATATTAAGCATTCAAAGAAAAAATCATGACACTTATGGTCTGTAAGGGCTGGTTTTGACTCTTGGGCCCAAACGACTGAAGGACCCAGGCCCAAATAGCCCAACACAATGAATTTGTTAGAGTGTGGGCTTCGAAACTAGGCTTTCATGAGTGAGATAGTGCTTACCATAGGCCAAGAAAAATCAAAGAGACAAGGAAAAATAGAAGGCAATCACAATATTGAGAAGGATAATTCTTCTCAAATAAGTCCTAGGAGGTTTTGTTCTTCAATATATCACTATCAGACTTGTTTACAATTTCCTTTCTTTGTGCTACAGCATTTTTCTTTGCTATTTTTCCGATCCCTCCTCTCCGAGAGACCTTCCCTCTTATATAGGCCCTTCTAGATGATCCAAGCCTTCCATTTGTTGATCACGCAGGCCACCACTCAAGTGTCAGTCCCATCAACCACCTTCCATGTACCCCTGTGAGATGCGGCAACCAAGGCAACACTGTTCAAGGATCTTCTCCACATAAATGTAGCCAGAAGGTTTGGTAGGATGCATTAAATGTGGTGGCAGCCTTCAGCTCTTCAATCACGTCAATGCTAGTCCCCATCCTAAAGCTCTTTCTGCATAGTAAGGCCTCCTTTGATGACGTGATGATGGTGTGATCATAGAATCCGAGGACATGGACTCCTTGGCGCAGTAACAAACCTTCTCGACCATGCTATGACACGTGGCATAATTGCCTTACTCGAAATTCTAGTACCCCATAATAGCCTCTCAAAATTCCCATTGGTTTCCTCCCATACGAGAAGAGAAATGGGGTTTTGACTTTAGGCAGTTAAATTGACACGTGTCTCTGACTCCCATGCGTGCGAACGTCGTTTCACGTGTCTCGTAACTGTACTTGACGCTTCGTAGTCCGCAACACTTCATCAAATGCTCCAGGCAGTGTCTTGTTTCCCGCATCCAATGGTGAGATGGAGATCCTACGGTTGACATTTTTCCTCGAATTTTGGGTGGGATAACTCTCACCCAAAGCCCACCTCCGATATAAGGCGCCTGGAGAGTTCATTTCACTCACTTTACAAATTTTTGAACTCTCTAGGCTTCCCATAATCCCAAGCTTCCCAGATTTCTCAACTCCTCCCATTCCCAAGAAGTTCCTACGGCGTACTTCTCTCTCATTTTTGTAAGTTTTTCATCTCTAGGCTATTTTCTCCTCGGCCTTCTATTTTCTTCCTCCTTTTCTTAGACACCCCATTCGCCTCTCTCTCTAGTCTGTTTAGATGAGTAGTTTCAACCACCTAGTAGATTCTCCCGCCGGTATGGAGGGATTTAGGGCCAAATACCACATCCCCCTAAGAGTTTCCCTGCGGTATTACGCTCTAGGGCAATGGCACACCGATAGGCAAGAGGGGGAGGTGGTCATTCCTATGATCGCCTTCATAGAAGAGGGAATGACTCTCCCCATGGGTAGCGTGACTAGGGATTACCTACTTGCCCATGGGCTGTGCCCACACTAATGCGTGCCCAACCTATTTAGGGTTTTAGGCAATGTAGACGCCCTTAATGCACATATGGGTCTGAACCTCACCTAGCACGACGTCTTTTTCATGTACGAGTGCCATTCACTTGGTGACTCCGGGTATTACCTTAAATCCTGATCCTCAGCCGTTAGGCTCGTATCGTGTCTTCCCAAGTCCAACAAGGGCATGAAGGACGACTACTTGATCACTTCTAGGGAATGGCACAACAGTCTTCATTGTCTGACCCAGGAGAGGGAGCCAGGTCTTAGGTTTAGGTTCCTCGTCATTAGACTTTGTTTTATGACCCCCCCTTTTCCTTTTTTTTTGATTGGGTGTTCATTGTTCTGTCTGTGGTTTTTCTTCTTGGTTGTGTTTATAGATAAGAGATACGTGGCCCCCAACATTTGGTTCATTAACATCAACGATCTCAACAGGGTGCTCATGTCCGAGGTGTTCATGAGCGAAGATGGGCAATTAAGGGCTGTCCATCTCATTCTCGACTTCCAGCCCCTATCCGATTCCTTTTAAGAGGTTGGCAACATAATTTGAGCGGGCGAACCTCGGCTCAATTGCATAAACGTCATTGCGCCAAGTTTTCTAGCCCGAGAAGACAAGGTGCAAGTTGTTTGACCTCGTCCACGTGCTCCCCGAGGAACAGCGATTCCAAGAGAAGAAACTGCCTCTTCTCATCTATCACTCGAGGAGGAAATTGACAAGTTCTGTCTCAAGGAAGAAAAGGAAGAGGCGGGAGATCCTGTCATCCACCTCTCGGACGAAGAGGATGAGTTGGACAGAACCTCGGGTGTTCGTGCCCCTAGCCTCGTAATCGTGCGCATTGACAGCAATTCAAAGGAAGAGGAAGAGATGGCCCTGAATAAGAGGAAGACTTTAAAGGACCTCCTTGCAAATAGGGCTAAGGGGCAGACTTTGAAGGACCCTATGGCGCCCCAGCTCCTTCCCGCTCTCTCCCTTCCTCCCTCTCCTCTAGGCAGCTTGCTCCCCATACCCAACCTAAAGAAGAAGAGAAAGGAGAAAGACGAGACTGAGGAGGGGGAGGTGGCTTGGCAAAGGGAGTCGAAGCAGCAGAAAATGGCCAAGGGCCAGACACGGGCTTCCTCTGTCGATAGCAGGGAAGAGCGTAAATGGCAGAGGTGCACCACCAAAACCCCCCTTAGGCTCCTCGGCTAGAGCTAGATGGGGCTACCATCCTTCGGAACTCATCCATTAGGGAGTTCCAGAAAGGGCACGCCCACTACTTGGCCGAAGCCCTAGAGCAGCCTGTCCTTCTGCCTAAGGATATAACTGCCCTAAAGAAAATGAGGTAGCAGAAGCTTTTCCTATCCCTGAAGAAGGATCTTGCCTTGGTAAGTTCCTCGCCCCCCCCCCTTCTTCTTTTTTTTTTTATTTTTTTTATTTTACTTTTGGCTATCTTCTTCCATTTCTTCTTTCCTTTGAGTAACGCGCTCGTTTGTCACCTTTATGCAGGCCATCCAAGAGGTGTTTATCACCGAGGAGTGGGTGAACGACCCTCGAAACAAGGCTAAGGCCAAGGCCAACCTTTGGGCCGACGCTGACAAGGCCCTGGGAGTGGCTGAGCTAAAAATCCAGGACCTCGACACAAAGCTAATAGAGGAGGAGAGGGGGAGATGAAGCGCTAAGGCCAGACTCAAAACCGCTGAAAGCCAAGCTAAAGGGCAACGCAAGAAGCTCCACTATGCCAAAATAAAGTGAGCTATGGCCCAGCAGAAAGTCTTAGACTTGAAGGCAAAGCTGGCCAAGACTAAGGAGGCAGCCTAGACCATTAAGGAGACAGCGGAGGCCTCAACGCAAGCCTCCTATAACCAAGGGGTAGAGGAGACCAAGATTCGCTTGGCAGAGGAGCTCACCGAGGTTTGTAGGGAATACTGCCAGATAGTATGGACAGAAGCCCTGAACGTGGCGGGAGTCCTAACTACCTCGGAGTGGAGGAAGCTTGAGAACGTGTGGTATCCCCCAGATATCCGTGCGGCTCCAGCTACCCTTCCACCTTCAACTACCCTTGAGCCTACTCCCCTCGAGCAGCTCCCTGCCACCCAGAGCTCTCTCCCTCCCTCCAAGGTCTCCACAGGGCCTGAATAGGCTGGTGATCAAGGCCAAGGGGCTGAGGGGGCCTAGAGCAAAGGGGCTGGCCAGGGTGGTCCTCGGCCAGGAGAGAAGGGTAAAGGCAAGGAGGTTGCATCCCTAATAGGGGTCAAGGGATCAACAACTGCCCTCAAGATCAAGGATGCTGAGGCCACATCCAAGGATGATCCCCCTCCTAAAGCCAAGGATGTTGAGACTATGTCTAAGGAAGATCTCCCTCCCAAGGCCAAGGCATAGTTTTTTAGGATCCTTCTCTTATTGTAATCAAGATTATTTTGTCCTACTTTTCTTTTCTTTCTTGCAATCTTCTTTCTTGGAAATCTACCTATAGATGTAACATAACTATTCCTTTATCTAATGAAAAGACTTTAAATTTTTATTCTGTGTATGTCCCTTTTTGTTTGCCATATTTGTATCTAGCTAGCTATAGTCCTTTCTTTGCCCTTTGCTGAGGCTTTTAAGTAAATAACGCCTCTACAAGTGAACATCCTTGTTTTAACAATAATAAATGCCGAGGAATTTGTTATTTATTCGGACAAGATAGGACCATGTAAGTAATGAGAAAAAATGACTAAGTGTTAGTATTGGAAGATTCATTAAGTATTAATTTCCTTAGGGCAGGTAATCCGAGGGTTCGCATAAGTAGTGGAAAGTGTTAATCTATCCATGGCACGGGGTATAAGTGGTCAAGCATAACTAAAGCTCTGTTTAACACTAAACAAATTTAGTTAAGGTTTTAATTTACCCAAGGCGTAGCCGAGGTTCTGTTTAACACTTAGAATATGTAATTAATCAAGATGTTAATTTACCCAAGGCATGGCCAAGATCCTGTTTAACACTTGGAGTATGTAATTAAAATGTTAATTTACCTAAAGCATGGCCGAGGTTCTATTTAATACTTAAAGTATGTAATTAAAATGTTAATTTACCCAAGACATGACCGAGGTTCTGTTTAACACTTAGAGTATGTAATTAAGATGTTAATTTCCCAAGGCATGACCGAGGTTCTATTTAACACTTAGAGTATGTAATCCAAAATAGGTGGTCCAAAGGACCAGGCGTGACTAAGGTAACACATAATGTAAGAAGGGTAACGCATAGTGTCATAGACGATATAGGACAACAAAGAATTTCATTAATAATAATACATTCACAGGTTATTTACATTTCAGGGACGTGGTATAACATTTTCATCTAAATCTTCAAGGTAAGAAGCCCCTATTCCAGCTATCGAGGTGATGCGGTATGGCCCTTCCCAATTGGGCCCTAACTTTCCCCATGCTGGGTTCTTCGCAGTGCCTAGAACCTTTCTTAACACCAAATCCCCAGGTGTTAGCGGCCGTAACTTCACGTTTAAGTCGTACCCTTGCTTGAGCTTGTGTTGATAGTAGGCCAATTGAATCATGGCATTTTCCCTTTGTTCTTCAATCAAATCTAAGCTCTTCTCTAACAGTCTATCGTTGTTACTCGAAGTGAAAGAGCTTGTCTTCAGTTTTGGGAACTTGGTCTCGACAGGAATCACGGTCTCAGCTCCGTAAGTCATTGAAAATGGGGTCTCCCCCGTGGATCTGTGAGGTGTGGTCCAATATGTCCAAAGAACATGTGGCAATTCTTCTACCCACTTTCCCTTTGCATCATCCAACCTCTTCTTGAGTCCATTGACTATGACCTTATTGACAGCCTCGACCTATCCATTCCCCTATGGATAAGCTAGGGGTGGAGTATCTATTTGTAATGCCCAGGTCACTACAATACCTCCTAAAGGCTTTGCTATCAAATTGAAGGCTGTTGTCCGAGATGAAGGTATGAGGAATCCCAAATCGAGTAACAATGTTTTTCCACAAAAATATCTTGGCGTCCATATCCCTGATGTTTGATAAGGGCTCGACTTCAAACCACTTGGTAAAGTAATCAGTGCTGACCAAAAGCCACCTCTTGTTCCTTGCCGCTTTAGGGAAAGGTCTCACAATATCCAAGCCTCATTGCGCAAAGGGCCAAGGACTAGAGAGGGGGTTAAGAACACCCCCAAGTTAGAGAATGTTTAAGGCGAACCTCTAGCACTGGTCACACTTCCTCACATATTCCTAGGCTTCCCTCTGCACACCCGGCCACCAGTATGCTTGAGTAAGTGCCCTATGAGATAGAGATCTGCAACTTGTGTGACTCCTACAAATTCCTTCGTGCAATTCTTCTAGGAGAGGTTCTACTGCCTCAGGATGTACACACAACAAGTAAGGCCCAGAGAAAAACCGTTTATACAATTTTTTGTCCTCTAATAACCAAAAATGAGGAGCCTTTCTCCGAACCTTATTAGCCTCCCCCTTTTCGTCAGGCAAGATGTTGTCTTCAAGAAATAACATAATAGAATCCATCCAGCTGGGCCCCACCGAATCTAGTGAAGGAGAACCCACCCTTTCCTTTTCCCTCTCAGCAGGCTTGCACAGGTCTTCAACCAGGATCACCTGAGGCAAGCCTTGCGCCAAGAAGGTTGCGAGAGTGGCAAGGGAGTCTAAGTGCGTGTTTCTACTCCTCAGAACTTGTTGTAAGGAGAAAGACTCGAATTCCGCCTGCAAGCGCCTAACTTAGTTCAGGTAATCCTACATCCTTAGGTGTCATGCTTCCAGCTCTACCTTCACTTGGCCTACGACTAATCTCGAGTCTGAAAATATCTCCACTGCTCGCCCTCCTATCTTCTGTACCATATCTATTCCTGTCAACAGAGCCTCATACTCAGCCTCATTATTGGTGGCCGAGAAGCCTAGCCTTAAGGACTTTTCAATAGTGATCCACTTAGGGGACATGATAACTAGCCACATTCCTAATCCCCTCTGATTAGTTGCACCATCTATATACACCTTCCATGGCAAAAGCTCTTGGACAACGACCACCCCAACTGATTTTCCATCCATGTTAGCCTCTCCCTTTTTTCCATTGGCAAATGTTCAGCAAATTCGGCCACTAAGTCCGCCAGGATCTGGCCCTTCATGGAAGTGAGTCGCACATACTTGATGTCGAAAGCTCCTAGAATTGTCCCCCACTTTGCAATCCTCCTCGTGTAGTCCGCTACTCGAAGCAGTGATCGAAGGGGGAGTTGGGTTAGAACCACAACTGTGTGTGCCTAAAAGTAATGCAAGAGCTTTCGCGTAGCGTGTACTACTACCAAAATGGCCTTCTCCAAGGGTAGATAACAGACTTCTGCCTTATGTAGTAATTTGCTCACATAGTAGATTGGTTTCTGCACCCTATTGTTGGCTCTCACCAATACCAGACTCACCGCGTGGGATGCTACTGCGATGTAAGAAAATAGAACTTCCTCCTTCTCGGGTTTGGACATAATAGGTGACCGAGAGAGATATTCCTTCAACTGTTGGAAGGCCGAGGAGCATTCCTCTGTCCATTCAAATCCCTTCCATTTGTGTAGCAGCTGGAAGAAAGGTCGGCACCTATCCGCTAATCGGGAGATGAATCGGTTCAAAGCGGCAGTCATTCCTGTCAATTTCTGGACTTCTTTGAAGTTCCGAGGAGGCTACAGGTTACAAATTGCCCTGATCTGATTAAGATCGACCTCAATCCCCCGATGGGTGACCATGTAGCCTAGAAACTTTCTAGAGCAACACTAAAAGAACACTTCAAAGCATTGAGGCACAACTTGTGTTTTCTTAATATACCAAAGATACTTCCAAGGTCGTTTACAGGCTTGGACTCCACTTTACTCTTTACTACCATGTTGTCTATGTAAACTTTGATACATTTTCCTAGTTGCGGTTCAAACATCCTAGTCATCATCCTTTTATAAGTAGACTCTGCATTCTTCAGTCCAAATGGCATTACTTTGTAATGATAATTCCCTGTCGACGTGACAAAGGAAGTCTTCTCCTAATCCTCCAGGGCCAACGGTATCTGATGATATCCCTGGAAGGCATCCAGGAAGCTCATCCAAGAATGGCCCACAGTTGCATCTACTACTTGGTCTATCTGAGGTAGAGGGAATGGGTCTTTTGGGCAAGCCTTGAAGTCCACACATACTCGTCATTTCCCACTTTTCTTCTTTACCACCACTGTGTTGGCCAACCATTCGAGGTAGAACACTTCTTTTATAGCTCCAACCCGTTTAAGTTTAAGTACTTCTTCCTTGATGGCATCGAAGTGTTCTCTGGAAAAGCATCGAGGTGGTTGCTTTTTTGGGGCGACAGATGGATTAACGTTTAAATAGTGCTCGATGAAGTCCGGATCCACCCTTGGAGCCTCGTAAGGGTTCCATGTAAATACATCAAGATTTCTTCTAAGAAAATTTATTAACTCCTTCTTCTCCCGAGGAGGGAGTTGAACGCCAACTTGAAAGAACTTCTCTTTATCATTCCTGACGATAATCTTTTCTAGTTGCTCACACTTTACCTCACTTCCCACCACATCCGTGGATAACACCGGCACCTTTAATTTCTATAAACTTTGCTCGCCAAGAGCCGAGGGCTCCATTCTGGCTTGATGTTTGATTGCAGCTACCAAGCATTGTCTGGCCATAGACTGGCTTCCCACCAGCTCTTCGATCCAATCCCCTGAGGGATACTTTACCTTCAGGTGTAAGGTGGAGGGGATAACTCCCATGGCATGGAGCTAGGGCCTCGCCATAATGGCGGTATAAAGGGAGTAGGCGTCCACCACAATGAAATCTACCTCCACTACTTCTGATCCCATTTGCACTAGCAATCTGATTTGCCCCTTTAGGATAACAACCTTTCTATCGAAACCCACCAGAGGGGAGTTGTAGCTAGTTAGGTCTTCTGGCCTTAGTCTCAGCCCTTTGTATAGATCGGGTTACATGATCTCCGCACAGCTGCCCTAATCTACCAATACCCTCTTAACGCCATATCCCCCGATTCCTAGGGTAACCATTAAGGCGTCATCATGTGGTTGTGAGGTTCCCACTTTATGCTCGTTGGAAAAGCTCAAGACTGGTCAAACTCCCACTTTGCTCTTCTTCGGACTAGGGGTTAAGTCCTTGGCGATTGTCTGATCTATGGACATTACCTGGATGGAAAGGAATCGGTTCTGCCCGAGGCAGCGAAGATTACACTAATTGTGCCCAATGGGGGTTTTGAAGAAGCATCTCCATGCGCCCTAGGCCCAAGCTGGCTGCCATGCTCATTAGGCTGATACAGGAATTGCTTCAACTTTCCTGCTTGCACCAGCTGCTCCAGATGGTTCCACAAGGTCCTACAGTCCTAGGTGGTATGCCCACGCTCCTGGTGGTATTGGCAATGGAGACTCTAGTTGCACTTCATGGGGTCTCCCCCCATCTTATTTAGCCACTTAAAGTAGGGCTCGTTCCTTATCTTTTCCAAGACTCAGTGCATGGGCTCTTAAAACATGGTGCTAACTGCCTGGGCAACAACCGGACCCAAGGGCCCATCGAAATCCCTCCGAGGCTTGTTATTATTGTATTAGTCCTACCTGAAATCCCTCATTTCCTGGGGGATAACCTTAACTTTCCCTTTCCTTGCTGCTGGTCTTACTTGACCCGTTTGTACTCATCGATGCGATCCATGAGCTGGCGCACAGTCCCCATAGGCTTTCTTGTTAGGGACTTCCTTAAGTCATGCTTGGTGGGTAGGCCGACCTTAAAGGTGCTTATGGCCATGTCATCGAAGTTTCCCTTAATCTCGTTGAACATCTCCCAATACCTGTCGGAGTACGTTTTTAGGGTCTCCCCTTTGCACATTGCCATGGACAACAGTGAGCCCAAAGGCTGACCCTGCTGCAAGTGATAAAACGAGCCCCAAATGCCTGAGTGGCCTCCCTAAAAGAGCCAATGGAGTGTTCCTTCAAGTTGCTAAACCATCTCATCGCCACGAGCCCCAAACTGGAAGGGAACACCCTGCACGTTAGGACCTCGTTTTTGGAATGTGCAACCATTTTCTAGTTGAAGTGGCTCACATGCTCCACGGGGTCTGTCCTACCGTTATACATGGTAAACGTAGGCTGGGTAATCTGGCAAGGAAGTCTTCCTGCCTCGATTCTACGAGTGAAGGGCAACTTGGAGATCTGGTTCAACGCTTTGCTCATGGCGTCATTCCCCAGGCCTTTGCAGGACGAGCCCCTGTTCCTGCGCCTATGACGGTGCTCCTCCTCATTTGAAAAAGACTAGCTGAGAGGGGTCCTTAATATGGGCATGTAGCTGCCATCTTGGTCGTCCTCGGAGGAGTGGTCGGAGTCTGAGGACGTCCTTTTTCGCCTCTCACTTCGCAGCATCCTGCGGAGGCAGTCTATTTCCCGCTGCATGCTTCTGGTATTTTTCTCGTGAGAGATGTAGCTCCTTCCTCGAGATTAGCTCCTGCTAGTATGTATAGTATGCACACTAACCTCTTTATCCCTTCTTCGTTCAAGGTTAAGGAAGCGGTCCTGGCGTTGAGAGCCGACAGACTCCTTCTGGTTTGGCCCTAGCCCTGACCCTACCATAGCTAAACGCTGAACGTCCTAAAAGCTCAAGTAGTTCCCACAGACAATGCCAATTGTAAGAGCTGGTTTTTACTCCTGGGCCTAAACAACTAAAGGACGCAGGCCCAAATAGCCCAACACAATGAATTTGTTAGAGAGTGGACTCCGTAAGGCTTTCATGGGTGAGATAGTGCTTACCAAAGGCCAAGAAATATCAAAGAGATAAGGAAAAATAGAAGGAAATCACAATATTGATAAGGATAATTCTCCTCAGATAAGTCCTAGGAGGTTTTGTTCTTTAATATATCACTATCAAACTTGTTTACAATTTCCTTTCTTTATGCTACAGTGTTTATCTTTGTTGTTTTTCCGATCCCCCCTCTCTGGGGGACCTTCCCCCTTATATAGGCCCTTTTAGATGATCCTGGCCTTCCATTTGTTGATCACGTAGGCACCACTCAAGTGCCAATCATATCAACCACCTTCTCTGTACCACTGTGAGATGTGGCAACCTAGGCATCACTGTTCAAGGGTCTTCTCCACATAAATGCGGTCAGGAGGTTTGGTAGGATGCATTGAATGTGGTGGCAGACTTCAGCTCTTCAATCACGTCAGTGCTAGCCCCCATCCCAAAGCTCTTTCCGCACCATAAGGCCTCTTTTGATGACGTGTTGATGACATGATCATAGAATTCGAGGACGTGGACTCCTTGGCACAGTAACTGCCCTTCTCGGCCATGCTATGACACATGGCATAATTGCCTTACTCAGAATTCTAGTACCCCACATAGTCCATTTGGAAACCGCTTATTTTGCTGAAACTGAAAAATTTTTGTTGAAAGTATGTAGAAAAAAAGAAGCAAAAAGCTGACTTTTGGAGCAATGAGACCCACTATAGAAGCAAAAATAAGTTACAAAGTAAAATAAACTAACTTTTTCTCAAATCCAAAACGCAACCTTTAATTGCACATACACCAATTTGTATTTCATTGGCATAAATAAAGTATAAATTTTGAAACACTAACATCATAATCTTGATTCTTTGATTTTTTATTAAATTTTTTTTTTTTACACTTTGGAATCTAGAAAAATATGTACACTCTTATCCCATTTTATTTTGTTTTTTGGTTTCTTAGTAGTTTTTTATATACACACTAGATTTCAAAAAAATATTTTGTTCCTCAATCTTTGGCTATGGCTATAAAAATCTCAATATTTTCTTTTTTTTGAAAAAAAAAAATATGCACACATGAAATGACCGACAAATATTATTTAATTTATCAAATAAAGTTATGTTTAGCAACATGTTTATGTTTAGGTATAGGAAAATGTTTATCAAATAAATTTATCAGAGCCTGTTTCCCAAGCAATGGCAAAGTCACCTACCCACGGGCCACAGTGCCACGTTGGCACGTTCTCTCTCCTCTAGTCACCAAATAATATCACAATTGTGAAAAAATCCAAAATAAGGAAATAATAAATTGACACCTGTCTTTTTACTTAGTCATATTCCTCAGATTATAAGAGGAACATATAGCTGTATTTTTAGGGTAAGAACCCAAGTAGATCTTTAGAGTAGAAAGTTGATAAGATAGGAAAGTAGAAAACAAGGTCTCTCTTTAAGGAAGAACACCTTTATTATACAAGAGCTACCTCTTTTCCCCACATAATACAAAGCTGAGCAGAGCAAGAACATTCCATTTTTGCTCAAATTGTGGTTTTTCATCACTTTTCTTGGGTTTTCCACGTACATCTTGTCTTTTTACATTCTTACTATCACTTTCTTCTTCTCTAGCTTTTGTCATGTCAAAACTCATATCCTTGTCCCTTAGAAGCTTTTTCATGTAGATATACTATTAGATAACTTATTTTATTCTTCTATATAAGCTCAAATCTAACTTGCACGTACAATAGACAACTTAAATTTCAGTCAAATCTTAGGTGGGTAAAGTTTCAAATTTCAAATCAAAGGTGGGTAAAGTGTCAAATTTCAAATCAAAGGTAGGTAACTTAAATTTTGGTCAAATCAAAGGTAGGTAAAGTGTCAAATCCTCTCTCCCCATGTGTGTGTGTAAAAAAAAAAACTTAGTAATTTCAAAAAAAAAATTCAGCATAACCACAGGTAGGTAAGTTATAATTTTCCCTAAATAAAAATATATATTGATAAAACTATTAGAAAATATTATATACACAACGAATTCGACAATTATGCAAATACGAATAATCATTTGGATCACAATTGGAAAAAAATTAAACGAAATAACAAAGCTAAATATCACACATGAATTGAATCTCTAAACAAACAAAACAAATACCCAATAATCAAAACACTAAAAGAAAAATATTCGCATTAACATCAAAATAATAACAATTTTTAATTAATAAAAATATTTAAATCAATCTTTCGCTTCAAATATAGTTCAATCTTGAATTTCATATACAAAAAAAAAAAAAAAAAAAAAAAAAAAAAAAAAAAAAAAAAAAAAAAAAAAAACCTATAAAACAGAAGTATTAAAGTAAATCATAGAATAAAGTTAGCGATTAATAGAAAAATGTGTGTGCGCTAAAATAATAATGAAAAGTTGAGGAAGAGGATGAAACATTATACATGTAAATAATTGAAGTTAATGTAATTGTAATTGCTAAAGTAGTGATGTGATATAAAAGCAAAAACACTTCCTATCAATACCCAAACTAATATATAAATAAATAAATAAATAAAAACCTATGTCAAAAAAAGAAATATCAAAAGCTAGAAATCAAGAGAATGTTGTCTATCTTGTCAAAAAGAAGAATATTTTATACATTTTATTGTTACATGTGTATAATTTTAATTTCATGTGTTGAAAAAATGGGAAAAAAAACTAAAGTGGTTTAATAAGCCTTTTTTTCCTTATTGCGATTTCTCATTTTTCAATGATGGTGGCTAGAGAATGAGTTGATTTGGTACATAAGAGTGGCATGAGTAATTGCTGATGGCAAGTGCCAAAGATCATGGGTAAATCAAATCAAAGAAGGAGAGAGTATGAACTATTTCTCGAAATTAAAGATCTCTTTACATCTCATAAAATCTATATAATACTAAAAGCTAAAGCGTAATATTTATTGTTGCTACGCTCACGGTGAGTCACATCAGCAGTCATATCATTATTTTCTTTTTAATAATATGCTAAATTATTTTATTTCCATTCTTTTTCTATTAGTCTTTTAACGATTCCACAATTTTCACTTCAGCTTCCATAACACCCCTAACTCCCTCGCTCTCCATTCCTTTCAACTTCCCATGTAAGCTCTTTAATGTCTTAGACTCTCCCTCTCCTCCTATCTTGGCTCTTCATCTCCTAATTGAATCTAACTAGTTCATACCTGTTCAGTTGCCACCACCATCCCTATAAAATCAAAGAGATGATATATAAACCGTTAGAAGCCCTCTATCTCTCTTAACCAGAAGAAGAATGGTTTTAAATTTAGCTCCTGGCAAAAAAGAGCTCATTTCAAAGCAGTAATCATATATTCTTGAGTGGGTATATTGCTTTGTTCCTTAAAATCATATGGTATGTCAAGTCTAATTTATATATTAGAGTACTATGTGTTTTTGTTTTTATTTTTAATTTTTTTTCTTTTTTACTATGATTTGCTGTCAAGTAAAATGGTTTGCTCTCTATTTCAATGCTAAATGTAATCCCAAGATTTGCAATTCTATGTTTCCACATGTTTGATAAAATGACTACAAAAAGAATTAAAAAAAAAAAAAAGATGGCCATGTAGAAGAACAAATAGGAAGAACAAATGTGGAAGAATACTATTATGTTAGTAAACTTCATTCATAAATGGGTTTCCAACGGTATGAAAAATTCCTAAAGTGTGTTTCATTGGATTTATTGTAGCAATGAATATAGTAAAAAGAATATTAGGCAACAATAATTTTGATTCATTATCCTCTTCTCCATTAACATGTTCTAGCAGTTGTTGGTTTTTTCCCCCTTTACCACCTAGATTTCAGAATTTGAAATAAAGAACAAAGATTTGCATAACATATACTTCATATTGGGGTGCGTCGCACCAAAAAAATTACAAGGCATATAATATACTTATATTACAAATAATCTTTATTTTCAGTATCCACATCATCTTTGTCAAAACGGAATAAACTATCTAAAAATTTTGTGACTTTAATAATAATAATAATAATAATAATAATAATCAAATTAATATTAATATTGACAATCAAATTCCTATCTAAAACGGTTCACCAAATATAGACGTCATCAAACACTATAAGAATGACTCTTTGTTTGCCTAGGTAATACAAACATATAAATATATGAGTATGTTTTCTATTTTTTTAATTACTTTAAATTACAATCAATTGTCTTCTCCTCCATTGTACTAGATAAAAGAATTTAGGTTTTAATTACTTAGTATCAATAAATCATAATAATCATTCAAATAATAGTTAAATTCTTACTCATCTAGATATATATGAACAAATCAACATACCATGACATGGAGTCCACAATTATAGGAGTAATTTTCAAGTCTGATTTATATATTAGAGTATTATGTGTTTTTATTTTTATGTCTCTTTTTCTATGATTTGTTGTCAAGCAAAATGGTTTGCTCTCTATTTCTATGCTAAATGTAATCCCAAGATTTGAAATTCTATATTTCCACGTGTTTGATAAAATGACTATAAAAAGGATTTAAAAAAAAAAAAAAGAGACAAAGATGGTCATATAGAAGAACAAATAGGAAAAACCAATGTTGAAGAATACTATTATATTAGTAAACTTCATTCATAAATGGGTTTTCAACACTATGAAAAATTCCTAAGGTGTGTTTCATTGGATTTATTGTAGCAATGAATATAGTAAAAAGAATATTAGGCAACAATAATTTTGATTCATTATCCTCTTCTCCATTAATATGTTCTAGCAGTTGTTAGTTTTCTTTTCCCCCATTACCACTTGGAATCCAGAATTTGAAATAAAGAATAAAGATTTGCATAACGTATACTTCATATTGGGGTGCGTCGCACTAAAAAAATGACAAAGCATATAATATACTTTTTTTAGAGAGTTTCATCTTATGACATCCACTCCTGATGATAACTCTTTATCATCAGACCAAGACACCAATCAGTTTTTAGTGTAGGCGAGGATTGAACCTCAGATCTCTTATACAACTATTATAAACTTTACTAGTTGAGATAACTGAAACCCATAAGCATATAATATACTTATATTACAAATAATATTTATTTTCATTAAGCACATCATCTTTGTCAAAATAGAATACCCTACCTAAAAATTTTGTGACTCTAACATCAAATTCCTATCTAAAACGGTTCACCGAATATAGAAGTCATCAAACACTATAAGAATGAATATATAAGTATGTTCTCTATTTTTTAATTACTTTAAATTACAATCAATTGTCTTCTCTCCCATTATATTAGGAAAAAGAATTTAGGTTTTAATTATTTTTTGGCGAAAATCACATTTTCGTCCCTACATTTTCAGACGATTCCCACTTTGATCCCTATATTTTATTTTCACCGCATTTAGTCTCTATTTAGAAAAACGCTATCCATTTTAGTCATTTCTGTCAATGCTCTAACGGCAAAGTCCTAGGTGGCAAACGGAACTATTAAAATAATAATAAAATTTTTTATTTTGGCATTTAAAAATTCCACATCAGCATTTAAATTTTAAAAAAAATTATTAATTTTAATTAAATAAAAAAAAATTAAAACAGAATTAAAAACCAAAAATCACATGAATTGAAATCTATAAGTGTGTCTTGAACAAAAACAACAAGACCACAAACCCAGAAATTTATTATAAAAAAAAAAAAAAAAAAAAAAAACAACAACAACTATTCAAGACCGAGTTCTCCAGCAAATCACTAATCCACATGATTTTCACAAATCAAACCCATAAACCCAATAAACAAATCAATCTCCAACAAACCCATAAACCTATATTTTCTTAGGAAACAAACACAAAATAAACCCAAAAAATTTAGCTTTCTTCCTCACCACCACCAAGAATATCCCTCAAAGACCTGTACACAATCCTCGGTTGCTTTGAGCACCCGAACATAGTGTGACTCTTGCCCGAATCCATTGGACCGTACATCATAATGGTGCATTTTTCTCCTAACTTCACGCTATGGATTCTTGACTCCACGAATGTCTTGTAGAAGAGATCAAGGTCTTGGTCTTCGGAAAGAGAAACCCCATTTAGGCTAAAGTCCCGGTAGCCAAATTGGCTCGAACCCGAATGGAATGGTTGTTTGAATTAACATTCAAATCGAAGTGGGTTTTTCTTTCCGATCTGGTAGTCTCGGATGCAAGCGATTACTTCGACTGGGTGTTCTTGTGGGTGTGGGGTTTCTTTGGCCAGTGTGTTTGGATTTGAAGATGGGTTTGGTTTGTTTGCATTGTTGTACTGCAAACGAAGACTGGATTGTGGTGTTTTGATTTGTGTTGGGTGGGCTTGATTTACTTTTGAAGATGACATGGGAGCCATTGGAATGAGAACCAAGAAGAAATTTCAAGATTGAGTCTAAAGAAGACTCCAAGAGAGACAAATAATTTTGTTTGTGTGTTAGATCTGGGTTTGTGTTCTTGTTGTTCTTGTTCAAGACACACTTAGATCTCAATTCATGTGATTTTTGGTTTTTAATTCTGTTTTTAATTTTTTTATTTAGTTAAAATTAAATAATTAATTTTTTAAATTTAGATGCTGATGTGGCATTTTTTTAATGCCAAAATAAAAAAATTTATTATTATTTTAATAGTTTCGTCTGACACCTAAGACTTTGTCATTAGGGCATCGACGGAAATGACTAAAATGGATGGTGTTTTTCTAAATAGGGACTAAAAGTGGTGAAAATAAAAGATAGGGACCAAAGTGAGAATTGCCTGAAAATGTAGGGACGAAAATGTGGTTTTTGCCTTAATTTGTTTTATTACTTAGAATCAATAAATCACAATAATCATTCAAATAATTGTTACATTCTTACTCATCTAGATATATATGAACAAATCAACATACCATAACACGGAGTCCACAAGTATAGGAGTAATATTCAACTGCACAAAAATTTACACTAAGATTTGTCTTCTTTTCATTTCTACTTTTTTTTATGTCAATTTAAATTCATTGTTTTTGTAAAACCATGTTTACTCTACACTATTAAATTATGAAGTTTCTAGGGTATGTCATATATTTGATGGCTGATTTAAATGATTTCTTGACAAATTGCTTTGAATAATTTAATAAGTTACATTATATATCTTTGGTTTTTTTTTTTAGTAATGGTAGTTTATTAACTTATTTGGTAAGAATTTTTTCTTGGCAATTCACAAAATGATCCTTAACGAATTATTATTATAAATTTTTTGCTTTAAAATAAGTTTAACCATAAAATGATCATTAAAAATATTCTCACACATCACGTGGGTTTGCGGCTAGTAAAAATATTTTAAAAAAAACTCTTTAAAGCTTAAGAAACACAATATACTAAAATTAAAGAGAAAATATTTTGAAGACAAAATATTATAGATAATTTAAAAGAATTTTGGTCTAAATCTTGAACACCGCAACTCCATAAAATTCACACTAATAATAGTACTTTATGATTGCACAATTAGAATTTTGGTTTAATTCTTGAACACTGACTTGGAAATTAATTACATGAGTATTTAGTTCCATACAATGTGATATGTACTGATCTATAAACAAAACCAACTTTACAAAAGCTAAAATCTATTTCCTTTTTTTTTTTCAAGGATCTGATAAGCAAAAGATGAATTGCAAAATACCTACAATGTGCATGAGGTGTTTTGTAAATCTTGAATGCTATAGTGCGTTTAGGTATTCCAACGTGTGTATAGAGAGAGAGAGAGAGAGAGAGAGAGAGAGAGAGAGAGAGAGAGAATTTGTAGGAACTATAGATTTATTTTTTAAACCTGAGAGAGGGGTAGGGTTGCTAGGATTTTGAGGTGGGAAGAGAGGAGTTATAACTTATAGCTTATAACGTGTCTTTTTTTCTTCTAATTAATTGAATCCAAACATGAGTTTTCTTTTTTAAAATGCTAAAATAAATTATAATGAGGTGTAAATTTGTGAGACTTGCAAAACTGATGTGTCAAATTTTTCAAATGTTAATAAAAATTCAAAAGTTTCGATTTTATATTATATATATAAATAATACAGTATATATTAAAAATAGATGGATATTAAAAATAGGTAGATAGATTAGTTAGGTGCAATACTAGGAACATAACCTCTTTCTTTTTCACAATTTGCTAATGTAACAAATTGTAATTGAGATAACATCAATTTCACATTGGTTCACTGCTAATATCACTTTTATAAAACACCTATCACAATACATCACCTGAATATTGTCATTAGACATACTATGGGTGGCATAGTTTCTTACATTAGTAATGTGCAAAGCAAAAATGAAATCAAACATCAAACAGACACTCTTTTTCTTTCCTGGTGGCTCTTGCTATGCTTTTTCTGCCAGACCTCTTCATATCAATGTATCCGTAGGTAATCATTTTAAACTTACATCTTTAAACTTCACAAGTAACTTCTATCCAAGTTTAAGTAAAGCTTTCTACTCACAAATTTTCCTTTACATATCAACGGGACCCCCCCCCCCCCCCCCAAAAAAAAGGAAAAAGAAAAAATATACTAATTGTATATATCTATATGAAATTTAAGAATTTGGCCCAACAAATTTTAAATATTATATATAGTCAGTTTAATTCATTTGCAATCCAAAAAATTAATGTAATCCGAGAGATTTTAGTCTTGGCTTGAATGAATCTATTTTTGCTTAAAAAATAAGTTTTACTTTAAAAATTTGAGTCTCAAAAAGCTTAACATGAGTCAAATAAACTAGAAAATAAGCACATCTAAACAGGCCTACAAATAGGTGTAGTGATGTTTTTGGGTCTTGTATGATTGACCCTCCGGTTGGGGGGTCTACAAGGAAGCTTGTCTTTTCTCTTTTTTTTTCTTCGTTTTTTTTCCTCCTCCCCAATGGTTTACACTTTAGAATGCAAATGAATATGCTTGCATTGTTTCGAGCTTTTTTCATGTGAAACAAAGCAAGATTTTAATGAACTCCAATGTTCCATTACTAGTTTACCCTCAGTGACAAACCAGTTTAGATGGCACATAAAGGGTCAAAGGAGTCATTAAGGTACATTCCCTCTACAAAGTTTTAACAGCAAATGAGTGCACTTTATTTTGTAGAGAGTTCCCTCCTACTTTTACCAATTTGCTTTTGCTTTCGTCATAATTATACTTAGTCCTCCACCACCAACACCACCATGGTCAATCTTCCATTCTTCTTCCTCAACCTCAACACCAACGTTTTGAACCCCACTTTGCCAGACTTCCCACAATAGAAAACTCAGAAACTGAACTCCAATGCCTCAGCCAGACAAGAAGATAAGGTACACTATACTCCATGTAAGTAAGCATTCCATTTCTCTCTTTAGTTTTGTAGATTTCTTTGATAGGGAAAGAAACAAAACTCTTTGTTCTTTGTTTAGATGAATTGTTTGCCTTGATATGCCATCTGGGTCTTTAAAAGAAATGAGAGAAAGGAGATGATATATGATAATGCTATAAAATGGTAAACTTTAACTATGAGTTCCTATCTCAATGTTGGGTTACATTTTAAAATTGTAATTGATGCTTATGCGAGTGTGCATGTTTCTTGTGCTTTCTGCTGCAGAATTGTCACTTTATAGTTAACAATTTCATGTAGACATATGATCATGCATTAATTCAAGAGAAGCAAAATAGACAAGAAGAGTTATGTGCACACCAAAACCAGAATACATTTCCAATCCATTCATACTAAGTTTCATTACATCAGAAATCAGGGGGAAAAAAATAAAAAATAAGGACTTATTCTATACCCTTTGCACACCCAAAAACAAACAAATAGGAATCCATTTCAACTGGTTAATCCTCCTTTACTCTTCTTTTTTTCTTTTTTCTTTTTTCTCTTTCCTCTATATCTTTCATCATCAATCCTAGGTCGGATATAGGCGAGTTGCCGATGTATAATTACACTCTGAATGACTAGGGATTATATAACAGGTTCTGTACAAATGATAAATCAAGACCAAAAACTGGAACACCCAAAACCTTAAAGCTCAAGGAAAAAACAAAAGGGATGACACACCAAACACAGTAGTTTTCATGTAAGTATCTAGGTAGGAACCCTGGTGGGGAACAAAAAATGCAGAACACGTTAGATGTGTAGGAGAATGCCAGAATGCACCATAACATTCTAGATCTGGGGGTCTTGGATTGCAGATCTTGACATGCCTATGTAAAATTTCAGGCCGGAATTGCTGCAATCCGAAGAAACTGAATTCAAACGAGAAGATGAGAACTCAATAATGGATCTGGACCACATAGCATTTCTATTGTGAGGTAAATCAGAAAGGTTGGTTATAGACTCTGGAGGAGGGCTCTTTTGCAGGTTGGTGGTTGTGAAAGATTAGCACTTGGGTTGGGGCAAGGGGACTCCATTCCAAGTGTTTTTAGTAGGAAGCTCCTTTCCTGAAAAAAATGCAACAAAGTAAGTGGTAAGTCTTTGATCAAATTCTGACACTAACACAATACATAGAAGTAAATTATTATGAGTAACTCTAATTGATCTTTTCTTCTAGCTTCTCCTGTTCTCCAGCCCCTCATTGTGAAAACAAAGGAAATTATCTATACATGGAAGGGGCAGTGCTTGCACTAGAAAATTCGTATGACCCATTTATTGAGTTTGATATCTTATCCTTGACTAACAAACTAATGTGCAAAGAGTGTTCTCCAGGAATAGGGGTGAATTAAACTTTCAGCTAAATGTAAACAACTCATCATCCTTTCAATTTAAGTTGTTGCGACATAGATTAATTAATTCAAAGCAACATCTACAATCCCACTTGGCCTAACTGAGCCTCTTCAAATATATGCATGACCTAGACAATATATCACACTAAGATGAAGGCTTCTGTAGAAGCAATGATGACTCTTTAAGTACTTGGGGCATTTTGACAGTTGCTCAGATATATAGACTTGACTTACTGCCATGATTTTTTCCTTTTAAACTTTTTTTTTTTCTGAGTAAATAAGGGCTGGTGGGTTTCAAACCCCAGTGCCCACCGCCACAAGAGGGGCTTGAACCACAGGGGTATCCCTTGAACCCCATTTTTCCTTTTGAACATAGTGCTATGCATTTATGCAATCTGTAGTATTTGCTTGATTTGTTGTGAGACAACAGTAAAGTTGAACATATGAAAAAAAGGTAGAGAGTTATGGCCACAATAGGATACAGAAATATAGAAGAAGAGGCATAAAAAGCACACAAGCTGGCTCTAAGATTCTCTGAAAGGATTATTATAGTAGTAACAGAGTTTGTTTTATTTAAGTGGAGAGTAGAACATCTTACACTCTTGCTTTATAATATTGTCATATAACTTCAATTTTCCATCAAATCTTGATGCGTGAAATAATTCAAAGCATAATGAAGCACTTAAAATTTTGGTCAAGGTTAAAAATCTAGAGTTCTTATATATGATGTGTCAACAGGATTTATAGTTGTGCAGGATTTGTAGTCCTGTATAATTAACAAGCAATTTCAATGTTTTTTCTCTTTTTATTTCTATTTTCTGTCAGGCTCATGCCGCTCATCAGTGCATTGCCATTGGCTAGGTTTTACCTAAATCTTGTATTACACATGTTGGACTTGATAACGTGATATACATCCTGATTCTGCAGCAGCTTTCTGATCAACTTTTTTCATTATTTTTTTGATAGGTAAAATAGGGGGAGGGGGCTGGTGGGGTTCAAACCCCATTGCCAAGGCACTACAAGAGGAGCTGGAGCTACAGGAGTATCCCTTGAACCCTAGCTATCTGATTATCTTCATTTTGAAGAATTTGCAATTATTAATTATCAAAGATGCTTACTAAGTAAAGAAAAGCAAGTTGCAACTATTTTAGTTGATTTCATCCAAGTCACTATGATTTCTTAGTTTAGTTCTGTTTTGCATGGATAGTCCTTCCCAATTTTCATAATCTTTTCTCCAACTTCTCTCATGTGCCCACCCCAACCCCCCCACCCCTTTTTCCTCTTTTTATGGCCCCAGAAGCAAGGTATTCCATATGCTAAAATGGTAATAACTGCTACTGCTAGACTTGTATTATTGGTTTCATTCTTAATAATTACTGCAACTTCTAATATTTACTGTCCAATATATGGCTTTATCATTAGTAGACTCAAAAGTTCCACTTGTGCTTGATAGTTTCTGTTCAGAAACTTTAGCCATCATCACCATCTCTAATTGCACAAAATACCACAACCACCATTCACCTGACAAAACAACAACAACAAAGCCCTAGTCCCAAAACTATGAGGTCGGTAGTAGATCCTAAACAAACCAATTGGAATCATTCACATGTATTCTTTTTCACTATTCTCTCCTATATAAAATCCTACTCTTTGTCACCTCCTTAAATAAGATGTCCTTTATTTATGAACTACATACACACCTAATAGGTCTTGAACCCACGACCACACCCAGTGAACCCTCTAGCCCATTATTATGATAGCTCATTGGCTACTAGTATTATTTTAGGTCTTCCTAACTCTTTTCGTTCCCTTTCCTTGACAAAAGATACACTCAAATTGTTTGGCTTATAATTAGTCTTAAATCCTTACTAATTCTTTATAATGGCTATATAGTGACTATAAACTGCAGCTGATGAGAATCAGTAGACTCTTATCTTTCTCCAGCCTTCTCTTCTACCCCTGCACTATTCAATAAGTCCCAGACCATTACTACTACTGTCAATTTTTCAGCAGTCAGCTTGAAAGTTGACAACCTTGCAAGTTTTACAGCTATTACTAAAATGAATTATTGAGACTTCTTTCTACTGCTGCTATGGAATGCCATACCACCAACGGTATTGTATTGTTAGAATCATAGTTTTAGGATAACTTACACTTTCTGAAAATTTGGGGCTAGGAATTCCTGCTGCTAATGATCTGAACAGTGGGGTTACTTG
Source organism: Castanea sativa (assembly GCF_040712315.1). Lineage (NCBI taxonomy): Eukaryota > Viridiplantae > Streptophyta > Magnoliopsida > Fagales > Fagaceae > Castanea > Castanea sativa. The sequence goes on from NC_134015.1 coordinate 52,959,431, forward strand.
AAGAGGGGAACCAAAGTCTGTACTTGATGAGACACAAACAACTCCATCATTGTTTGGTTGTTCATCACAACACATAAAAATCCCTGCAAGAAGATTAGATATTTTATCATTAATTCTAACTTAGTCAGGTGATGTCATATATAAAAATAAAAGAAAGCTTGTAGGTCCTTGTATTCCATATAAGATTTTATTACCTTGCTTTGGGGTTGCACCAGAAATAACCCCATTCTCACATTCGCCAACATCCTTTTGCTCTTCAATATGAATTGATTCTGACCCAGTTCCAATATCCTGATGCAGTGAACATATCTCAGCGTGTCCTTGTTCCAGTTTGTTACCAGCTGAATGCACCAGGAGAGTTGATCCTGAACTGTAGTCAGAGCTACCAGGAGACTCATCATACAGATCAGGTTGCCTAAACAATATTTATAAACACTTAGATGCTGAAACCAAAAAGGGGAAAAATATTAAATTTGAATATTAGTTAAAACCATATGTACTACCTCCAGGATTGTTGACTTCCCTCATTACAACTTCTTAAGTCATCTACCAAATCTTTGAAATCTTCAAGTTGAAGATCAATATCAGGGAATCTATAATTTAGAATATCACATTCTTTGCTTCGGTTCAGGAAATCTTGAAGAGCCTGAAATAATATTTAATAAATATTAGAGAAAATGAAAACTCTGATGTGCATCATATTTAAAGTACAAAGCACATATGTGTGGCTTTAAAGTTTAAACAGAAGCAATCTATATTTTTTTTATATAGCAAATACTGAGATTTCAACCAAGACTCAACTAATATGATGTTGATGATATTATTCTCATTTGGACTGGTTTGGGCATTATGAACCAAAAAACTGCATTCATTTAATTGATGCTTGGAATTGAACTAAGTGAATCCTACATATGCAAACCATATGTACTTTAATATTGGTCCTATCCAACTCAGTGGACCCTTCCTAGAGAAAAACATTGGATGCGATGAAATCAAAGCAAATGCAAAATTATTTCTAACCTTCCAAGCATTTTCAAGACTTTGGTCTGTGTTCTCTGTATTAACTTTAAGTGCGAGTGAGCTGAGCAATTCTGCTTGTTGCATCAAAGCAGTTATCTTTGGGTCATCTTTTTTGAGAAATGTACCCTGAATCTTATCATTCTGAGCTGCTTCTGGATAAAATGAAGAGTAATATCAATTTCTACAAAAGATTGACTGAAGAAAACAAATAACCAGCAGAAAACAAAACCTTCAGAGTAAAAATTAGACTGCATTGTGTTGGTTACATTGAAAAATGATGTCCTATTCTCAAACTTTTTCTACTAATGTGCTTCTTAGGTTTTGCCAGAGCAATCTGAAGCACAGGCACTAAACAAAAAATCTGTTTTTTCTATAGGTGAATTACCATCATTGAGGACTTCCTTGGCACTGTTGACTTGATGTTGGGCTGGCAAGTTATTAATATTGTGGAAGTTCTGAACCAAAACAGCAAAAGGAGCTCTTAGCTGCTGATTTATTGTTCCACATGGCTTATGTGATCTGTCTCTTAAGTTGTAATTCTCTGTGAAATCAGAGATGTGGGTCCTCCTGAGATTGCAAAAAGAATGAGTTCTTCTACTTTGTTAAGCACAAATGCTATATTATATATCTGCATTCAACTTTTACTGTACCTCATCTTCTTTAAGGGTGCTGTAGTCCCTGAAGTTCTATCTGTATTATATCCATTTTGGGGTACAACCCTTTTGTTATTTGAATTGATGTATGAACTAGCATTCTCTTTTGCTAAGGCTTCATATTTTGCTCTCTTCTTGCACAGGGTAGAGAAACGGTTCTTCACAGCATTATCCGTTCTGCATAGCCACCATAATGAATTAAACTCAACTGTATATATATGTAGAAACTTTTTCAAAGAACAGAAGAGGAACTATTATCTACCTGCCTGAAACCACCTTTGCAATTTCTGTCCATCTGTTACCAAACATCTTTTGAGCCTGCAGATCATCGCGAATTATTAGATCACAAGCACATCCAATAATTGGTTAATACTTAGCTAAACTAAAACTGTACTGGGTTTTTTTTTTTTTTTTTTCTTTTTCTTTTTTCCTGCTTAGCTTTTGAAAAGCAGAAAAAGATAACAAAACTTTTAACTGTACCTAAAGAACAGGTTTTGCGACACCATTAACTCAAATAATGAGCTGCTAGGACTAGCAAAACATGTGATAACCAAACAAATACTAAAACAAAACAACATTTCCTCTTAAACATTATATTCCTTTTAAAAAATTAAAAAATTAAAAAATTAAAAAGTAAAAGGAAAAAAAAAATCCATTTGAACTTCATCAATTACCTCACATAAGAGAAGGTCCTCCTCCGGCGACCACCCGCCTTTCTTGAAATCAGAATTCAAGTATGTATACCACCTGCACCATTGCCAACCATATAAGATTAAGGCTAATAAGCATCAAAACAAATAACAGGACAAAACAGAGGACCATATTGTTTTTTTCTTTTATAAGGAGAGAAGGTGCCAATTGATATATATCATTGTCAATCTAACCTACCTTCTTCTACACTGCCGTGTCGTTTTGTCCTTGAACTTTGATGCAATAATCGCCCAACTACATTCATGGATTACAAACAAACTCATTATATTTCATCAATTAACAGTACTTTACTTCATAAACAAAAACGAAAGAGACCCTTTTCTTTTGTACACACACAAACAAAGAAAGAAATCCATACTTCTCTGTTCCATGAAGACCAATTTGTTCACGGAGTATATCATCCTCCTGCAAATTCAAATACCCTTTTAGTTATGTATATCACAAAATGAAAGTAAACAGAGAATCAAATATTAAAATATATAAAAGTGGGTGACACACAGTCACTCAGACAAACCTCTTGACTCCACGTAACAATGTGACGCTCCTTCTTCTTAGAATCTTCGTTGCTGTTGTTGTTATTAATCTTCTTCTTCTTCATACTCTCTTGCATTGTTTTTACTAGTCACTGTGACTCTCTCTCTCTCTCTCTCTCTCTCTCTCTCTCTCTATGACTCACTCACTTTCTCTCTTGGACGCTCTCACTCTTTTTAAGCCAACCTTTATGGTGTGAGAGTTATATAACATTAAAAAAAAAACTTTAAAAAAAAAAAAAAAAAAGCAAAGAAATTTTTTTCAAAAACCCAAAAAGGAACCACACCGTTCCGTCTCTCTTTCTCTCTCTCTTTAATCTTTACAAAGACTATTTGCTTCAAACGGTGTCGTAGGCAATAAATACAATCACAAAGCTCAGACTCTGTCTCTCTCTCTCTCTCTGAAAAGCTCTATAAAACTAAAACCAAAAAAATTGCCTTGGATTCTAACTTTTGAGTCCACGCTATATCCTGGATTCAATCAAAAAAAAAACACGACCACCGAAATCAAAAGACATATATGAAGAGAGAGAGAGAGAGTTGAAGCCAAAAATGGCATACGACTTGTTAGTAGTACTAGTACTTGCGAAAAAGAAAACTCTGTATGTGATTGGATTGGGTTGGATCCACTTAGTAATACACTTTTTTTTTTCTCGAAAACCAAGAAACCGTTTTTCAAACAAGTGTAGTACTTATAATGTTAGTAGTAAAAAGAAAAGACAAAAATGGGGATCTGAAGACAACTTACGATGAGTTGTGTTGTGTTCTGTTTCAGTTGTTGTTGCTGTTGGTGTTGTTGTTGTCTCTGAGAATAAACACTGTTTGGATTGGGAGATTTAAGAGAGAGAAAGGTAGTGAGAGAAAGAGAGATGAGTATGTGTTTTGTGTATGTATGATGTGAATGATGATCTGTAGCTTTTTGAAAAGACACACACTTGCAGGGTTTTTTATTTTGTTTTAATGAGAGAAAATAAATAAATAATAATTTAAATCAACGGATTCTTTTGCTTAGTGCGCGGGTATGAGGGGAAGTTTGAAAAAAAAAATAACGCTGAATTCCATGAGATAACATTAATGAATGGGGGCGTGGACTATCCCCACCTTCTTCACCAAAATTATCACATATTTCTACTTTTTTTTTTTCTTTCTTTTTTTTGTTGCATATAATTATCGTATATCAATATTATACTCTACTAAGGGGATACATATTTTTAATAATTATATATACATGTAGAAAGATTTTAACTTTTTTTTTACTGGTTTAGGTGGCAAGGTGTGATAGGTGTTAAAAAAACTGGTGTCAACAAGTGAGACCATATAAAAGTGATGATACTTTGAGATCCGCTTATTTTGCTGAAAGTACTATATATAAAGGTAAAAGTTAGCTGAAATAGTATAGTAAGACCCATGAATAATACCAAAAAGTACAGTGGGACCCATAAATAGTAGCAAAAATAAGCTGAATAGTGAAATAAGTTGGCAAAATTAATCATGTCAAACAGACACTAAGTAGTAAAAATCTTTTATAGTTGAGTGATATAACTCCTCTCCCTTATTAGAGTGGCTTTTTTTTTTATAAAGTTTCAACTTATAACATTTGTTTCTAGTTATTATATTTTTTATCATCAGACTAAGGCATCAATTGGTTTTTGGGGTATGCGAGAGATTGAATCCCTGATCTCATATTTAAAACCACCAGAGACTTTTTCAATTGAATCAACTGGAACCCGCTTATTATAAGGACCTTTTCATCCATTATTTTCATCTATTGCTGTACTTATTGAATAATAATAATAACATCAACTTGTCACATTAGCCGTTAATAATTTTTTATGTTCCTAATAATATTCATGTATTTATATATTTCATGTATGGATTGGTTTGGTTTGGCTTTGTGTACTTTGTCATAGTTTGAATTTTGGTGATTTTTAAAGGGTACGCGATGATCTACGTGACCTAACCTTCACAATCACAGCTCAATATATCTATTTCAATTCAATGCTTGTTTTGGTTACTCACTTCGCTTGCTTTTCATCTATGTCATCGAATCAATCATGTATTTTAGCAAGTTACACTTTCAATATGCTTGTGGGGGTGTGCTGGCCACCACGTGTCTTGGAGAGAGTGTTGGGGACGCTCTGCTATGATTGGGAGTGGTGTGTGGGTCAGATTTGGGGACAGCAAAATTTTTGGGTCTGATTGGAGCGTGTTTCTTAATTGATTTCATGTTGAGTTGGGGTAAATCTCTCGTCATGTGAATTTTGTTCACGCTCTAGGCGCTTCTAGCCATCCCCCATTGACAAGTTCATAATGTGTGGAGTGGAACTGTGAATGTGAATTCATAGATTTTGAAAGTTCAAAAATTTTCTGTTGGTGCCAAAGGATATGTTATTGGAATATATTTCAGTTTTGCAGTTGGGCTTGTAGACCAATGATACCAATCTATTTTCTTTGTCTTTCAAGTATGATCATCATCAATTGCTCCCATTTGATTAGAATGATGAAAAAGTGAGAAGATTGAAAAGTAGACCGATAGAAAATGTTTCGGTTTTTCTTCATTTATGTTTGGTAAAAATGAGAGAAAATTGATTTAAATAAATTCATTATTATACTCTTATCACATTAAAATAGGACAAAAAAATATCGTAATTAAAAGAGAAATGCTATGTACATAACATTTTCACAATAAATCATATATGGCAGATTGTTACAGGTTGTTATTGGTAGAGTAGAAAAGTAATTTCAATTGTAGGTTCAAATTAGAAGTAATATAACCCACTTATGATTTGTTGTGAAAATGTTGTGGACGTAGCACTTCTCTAATTAAAATGGTCAAAATACTAAATTCCATGTAAACAACATTTTTTTCCTCCCAATTTGGAAGGATGGATTCTAATGAGCTTAAGTGGAAAACTAAACCCACATTCTTTTCCATCCTCCCTTATTTCTACAAGGATAAAGTTTGGCTTCAAATATATTTGGAACTTTGAGCTCCACCAATAAGAATATGACATTTGTCTTTGCCATATGCATTACACATGACTCACTTTAACCCAACCAATCAAATGAGCCATCAAGTGAGTCATGTGTATTGCACATGATAAGACACATGTTATCTTCTTATTAAGAGCATCCACAACAGATGTGTCAAATAAGCCAAATGCCAAATATTTGGTACACCAAACACCAAAAAACCTCCTTTATTAGATGTGCTAAATGTGTCAAATTTTTGCAACATGCTACAATACCCTCACAATTTGGCACGGTACGGACAAACAATGGCAAAATATATATTGTTATTTTATTCCCATTTCTCTCTCCTCATCACAGATATCTCTCTCTCCGCCTTCTCATCTCTGTCTTCTCTCTCATCTCTGTCTTCTCTATTCGTCTTCCACAACACACTAATTACCAAAGGCCACCACTCGATGCTGCCGATCTCACCAAAGACCACCACTTGACACCGCTAACCATTTGTCTTCTCTATTCCGCTTCGGGTTCTTCTTTTTTTTCCTTTTTTTTTTCCGTTCACGTTTTTTGTCTGTGGTTTGATGGGTGGGTTCGGATGGGCAGATTAGTGGTGGGTGGGTTCGGGTTGTGGGCTATGGCGGTGGGTGGGTTGAGTTTCATGGGTTGTGGGTTATGGCGGTGGGTGGGTTGAGATGGTGATGGACAGATTAGTGGTGGTGGGTGGATCAGCTGGTGATGGGCGAATCGGTGGTGGTACCGATCTTTGTTCTGATTTGTTTTTTTTTTTCTGTTTTGGTGGTTGTGATTTGATGGTGGATCGGCGGCAGTTGTGGGTTGATTTTGGTGGTTGTGTATGTGTGTGTATGTGTGCTTTTTCTGGTAATCGTGGCCACAACAATTTTTCTAGTTGTTGTTGTAGTTGCTGTTGTTAGTGTTGTTGATGATGATGGGGGAGGAATTTAATATATTATTTTAATGTGTTGTAAATATTATTTTAATGTATAGAATTGAAGAATAAAACATCTGATAAATGGGATGTTATAAAATGATGTAGTAAAATAATAAAATAGACTTTTGGTGTGTCAAAATGGCAATTTTTTTTGCAACATCTGCTATGGATGCTCTAATGGTTAGAGCCTTTTTTTTATAGATAGTTTTAACATATGACATCCACTCTTGATAGTAGCTCTTTATCATCAATTCAAGACACCAACCAGTTTTTTGTGTAGGCGGGGATTGAACCTCAGATCTCTTATTTAACCATCAGAGACGTTACCAGTTGAGTTAACTAGAACTCACAATTAATTGTTAGAGTCTAATGCCCCAAACATGTTTAGAGTTAAACATTTTCCTTTTCACAATTCATTTTCCTTTTCCACCTAACCATATGGACTATAATTTTTCAAAACAAATCAATGAAAATGGTATAAATTGTCAAAGTAAAACTTAATTATATTTTCAAATAAAACTAGATGTTGAAATCTTTTCAATTTCATTGACCAAGAATTGAAAAAGGAGGGGGGGGGGGGTGAATGAAAACTAGCTTGTAACCCTCTTGATATACAGGGGTGCATTTAAGAACAAGCATAATTAGATACATATTAAATGTTCATATTTAAGTTTAATGCTATTGATGTTACTTAAAACAAAAAACAAAACAAAACAAATTTGTTAACTCTTGAAAAAGTTTGTAGAGACCACTTGGTATAATATTGAAATTGTTTATTTATTTTATTTTAGTTAAAAAGAAATTGAAGATAGGTTGTTGACCAAACTTTTTCACCAATAAACTTTAAGAAAGCTCTCATACACACATTCTAATATGCATAGTTAGTACCATTAAAATGTGAAATAACAATTAACAACTAAGGGGTGTGGAATGTAGGTAAGGACTTGAAAAATCTAGCAAATAGAAACTCAAAACTTCTTATAGTTGCAGCAACTAGCAATGAGATGATTTGGATGGCTTGTAACAAGATAACTCATGAGCCTCTATTGTGCAACACTGGGGCAAACACCCAAGTAACCCATCCCCCTCAGCTAACCTAAGGGGATAGTGTCTCATTGAAGTTCCCATGAAATGGGGAGCTATATATATTTTTACAAAGAAAACATTTTATACACTCATATTTCCACTTCAAAAGCTTTAAAATTAATTTGATCTTCGGAACACCTCCAATCAACCCCCTTGGCTGATTAGAATCATAGGAAGTAGATTTAGATTTAGAGAACTTGATCCCCCAAAAAAATTGTTTCGTCAAAATCCTTGGTTTGATTCCTCCTTCCAAGATTTCTACCTACTACAAGTGCTATTTTTGGTGGGTATATTCTTCATAGAGTTATTCAATTATAGAATATCAGCCTTCCCTAAGATTATTTTTAAGGAACCATCACCCTCCCCATCTTGGGGAAAGTGTCTAATAAGTCGGGCGTATCCGCACTTATAAGACTGACATGTAGGCCCTACATGTTAGTCTCCTAAAGGACGTATATACCCGCCTCATACAAGATTTTTCTCCCTCATCTTATAGTTATTATAGCAATAATCTTTTTGTCTAGTTGATACATATAGTTTCTCGAGATAGGTGTGGCATAGTAATTAGTAAGTACTTACCTAATTTTAAAAGTAACTGACTTAAAGGTTAAAAGTGTAGTGTCTAATCTAATCTGATGAAATTCCAAGAGGTTCAATCAGGGCTTAGAATTTCAAAAATTCACTATTTCCAAAAGTCAGCCTTATAGGCTAGCTAACCTAATTTTGTTGGTGACAAGGATATGTTGCTCCTGCTTTTTAATATGCATAATGACATGCATGGTGAAGAAAACATGAGAATATTGATGTAAAACGAACTCAATATTTAGGGGACTCAGAGTTGTAAAGAAAATAAAAGTTGGGGGTGGCAGAAAAGTCCATGTCCAGCTTTCATCACAGACGAGAATTACCCTTTTTCATATGCTCCACACATTGGTTAATTTGGTCTAACATTTGACAAGTAATTCTTCTACAAATATGAGAAAATAAAATTGGGCAAGCCCCACAGAAATCTCTCAATGAAGTTGACGCAAACCTAACAGTACTAGAACAAATTTAAAAACTTGAATTGTATTATTAATGAAATAAATTTAAAACGTTGTGTGGACCTAAAGCCAGCCGTCCAGAGATAATATTAAAATCTGAAAAAAAAAATTAAGAAACAAAACTTTCACAATTTTTTCTTTGTATTATACTACTCTTCCTTTTGATCAGGCCAGACATTATACCAATTAATTTGTCACTATAACACTATTTTTTAAGTTAAGTAAAAAGAGAATTACAAAAAACTAGAAGATTAGCTAACTAAACCTAAGCCACTTCATAGTTTATAGTGTTCTAAGCCTATCTTAACCTAGCTAGAAGTAGTTCAATAATATAATAGTTCTATACTATATATAGTATATACTACTATATATAGTATATACTATTTTCTCCGACTTTCACAATTTCACTCACATTCCTTGACCAAACGGTTTTACCTACCAGTTTGCTAGTTTTTCCACGTGGAAAAGCACCCATAAGCCACGTGGAATTGAAAGAAAAGGAAATGAGAGCAATCTTGTCAGCTCTTTGAATAACGGTGGAGCCCCTTCTAGTGGCAATAAACTACGAGTGGCTGGCTCTTTCATGGGTCTATTTCTCTTGATAGCGAAATCTCCCGCCAAAAAAAAGCCATGGATTCAAGTAACCAAAACTATTTAGCAGTCTTTGTGTGCAATTTCAAAAGAAGTGTAATGACAGAGACACGTTTGTTTTCCATAGTTTGTTGTTGTAATTGGAGTATATCTAACATCTATCATGGAAGAATCTTTTATTATGTACCAACCATAACAAATAAGTCATATCAACAATTATAAAATTGTGTCCAAAGAGTAAAAATATCACACCATAGACACTAAAATGATCTCATTAATTTTGTTAGGGACTAAAACAATCACTTGATCACTTAAAATTTTAAGAATTAAAATTACTCACAAATTAAAGTCTAAGGACCAACAATGTACTTTGACCATTATTGTTCGAACAATGATGCATTAGGATGTCCATTTGGAGACACTCGGGTGGTGGGCTTAACAGAGTTGAAGGATGTACAGCAACCTTGAAGACTCTAAGTTCCATCCACCATATTAATGGGTTTTCAGAATATTTTGAGGGTAAAAAGTGAAATACCCTAGCCAACTGGTTGATGTATAGTGATAGGGGCTTGGGCCAACAGGTCTCGAGGCATGGGTTTGAGTTCCTCCACTAGCAGCATATTGCAGCTTTTTATATTCCACCTGTAGGTTGTTCACCAAGCTCGTCAGCAACTATGATGTAAATTTTCAACCTAGGATAGGGTACTATTATGATCACGCCCAAATAGAAAAGCCACATTAATCGCCCCTTCTAACCTTTTTTTATTTAGCAAAAAAAAAAAAAAAAGAATCACCTCCTTTATACACATACAGATTAGGAGAGGAGAATATGAATGATATACAAAGGGATGCTTTTTGGAGAGCGATCTGACAAAAAAAAAGTTCATGTAATAGGGATATATATAGTTGGTTGAAAGTAGGGGCAGCTATAGCTAGTGAGATGGGGGAATGTATGGCTTGTGGAACGGGTCGGTGAGATTTGTCCCACAAGCAGCCATCAACGAGCAAGGCGACCCAGAAAAAGACCGACCTCGTGGAACCCTATGCAAAAGCTAATTTTACTATACCAAAACTTTAAAAAGTTCAAACCCCATGAACCCCTTATTTTCAAAAAGAGAAAGAAAAGAAAAGAAAAAAAATAAAAATTCCACAGTTCCCTCCTCTTTCTCCTCCTATTATGCCTTAATTTTTTCATTATCGGCTGCTGATTGAAGATCAATCTTAATCTTTGGTTATCTTTTTTTTTTTGTCGCTAGCAATTTGTATTACATAGAAGATTATTTGTAGTACATTCTAAACGCGTTTTCTTAGTCTTTTGACACATTGCACGTGGTAAAATTTTGGCTGTATATATTGTTCTCTTTCGGGTCCCATATAAGGTATCAAAAATGGTTCTATGTATTTAATAGCTTTCAATCCGATAGAGCCATTGTTTTTTTCCCCAAAAATGAACTAGGGGTTTATCCTAGCCTCCTAATTAAATTTTGTACTATATGTCATCGTTTTTGTTTATGACACACAGAGAGATAGAGATAGAGATAGAGGTACAGAGAGGTAATAATGATTAGGATAAGTTATATTGGATTTGCATATTGGATTGAATCATTGAAACAATCTTAAGCAACTTGGTAATGAGAAACTTTTCTAAGTTTCAATATAGCCATCCATATTGCTTGATATTATTATGTTACACTGTGTTTTGATTTGAAACTGTCATAATAAAACTTGGCCAAGTGGTGTTTAATATTGTTTCAAAGTTTCAAAGCTTTGCTCATTAAAAAGCAACAAGGGTCCCTATGCAAAGTAGGCTGATTGATAAATCTTTCAATGCTATGGCCTTAGTTATGGACTTTGGGAGAATAATTCGAGTGGCCTAGCTAGTTCTAATAGTATTTCCCCACACCCCACAAGGAAATTAAGAAAAATTAAAAATAAAAAAGAAGTGTGAAGAGGGGGCTCTTTCTATAATGTTCTTCTATGCCGACTACTTTCTTCTTTTTTTAAAACAATTTTTATAACCCATTATTTATTTTTTTATACTTACTATTTGGCACTAACCTATCTACCAGTTCTTCACTCAAACACAATATTCATTTCATAATTAATGATGTGATCTAAGTCATTATGAAATAGATCATCTTATAAGTTCAAATGCACTAAGTCTTGACTTGATAATTATCAAGTCAAGACTTAGTGCATTTGAATTAGCTTTTTTCCATTAACTTATTAATTTAGTTATTATAGGAAAAAGAAAGTAACATGTGTCCAACGGTTATATGCAACAGAATTAGACACTTGCTCCTTTCTTTTTACTGCATACAAGTATGTAGCAAAACCTTTCCTTTATTTATATACAAATTTTTAAACTTTTTTTTTTTTTTTTAAGTTTAGTTGTATTTGTGTCGACCTTCAATAAATAAGCAAATAAAATTATATTTTAAAAAGCTATGCCTACACTAGCCCCATGCAATGCAAAAAATCCTATTAGATTACACCAGCTAGCACTAATGCAAAATTAACTAAAATACAAGGTATATATGATGTTACTATAGTGGAGCTTGGTGGAGAGGCCCAAGTTCCCAAAGAGATTATATTTTGATGAGATGGTGTGGGGCTTATGCATTACTTTTCATAAACCCCTCATCATGGCCAAGCCGAGCGGCCACCCAATCAATTACGGTGCGCCATTTGTCTCCGCTCTCTCTGGCTTTCTTCTTTTCCTTCATGAGAGTGTTAAAAAAACAAAATCAAAAAAGAAAAACAAAAACAAAAACAAAAACGTGGGCCTTTTTATAGCTCCTATCTAATAAAAAGTGAAGTTATAATGATTCGATACTAAATATTCAATGAGCTTATCATAACCTCTCTTTGATATTGGTCTAATCAAAAGCTTAGACGTTTTGTCCCTAGGACATTCTATCCCAACTTATTATGTATCATATAGACTATTACTTTCATCATAAATACTATGCCACTCATTGAGAAGAAAAAAAAAATTACCAACTCTCTTTTTATTGGCTTTCAACATCATAGAAGCATTTTAGTTTGCCTTAAGTGTGAGTTTTGGATTAGGGTTTTCCTTTTATTTTTTTAACTTATTTATTTATGCATAGTTTGTCGTTCTTCGAGGAAAATTCGAAGAAGTACTGTGTTATATAATCTAGTTAGACCTAAAAAAATTACTTAATTTGGGACTTAACATATTTGCATTTGCACAACATAAACTACTTATCCATGATCCAATTCACATAATCTAAGATATAAGTATTTTTACCAACTTTTAACAAAATAAGTTTTTGGTAAAAGAAATAATAATAATCATCCAAATGTACAGTGGTGCAGGTAAGTTTCGTTGAATATATGGTCGTATCTATCCTAAATATGTTCAAATAAAATACAAGAAAAAGTTCTGATTATAGTATAAGAGAAAGGGTCCATCAACTTAGTCTCTATTCTTGAAGATAAAGGAGAATAAAACGAGATGACAAGAGAAGCAAAAGAAATAATAAAGTAAAGGAAATAAATTGAAAATAAAGGAAAAGTTAATCTATAAAAGAGTAACTTTAATCATCGGAATATATCTTCTAAATTCTATAGTTTTTTCAATATGGAATTAATATACAATGCTAATTTTCAACTAATCACTCTTGTCAAAAAAAAAATTCAACTAATCACATGTCTTAAACCAGTCATTTGGAACTAATTATATCTCTTAAACCAGTCATTCGAAATGATTTTATGTTCAAACTCTATGTTCCCTCTTGCTACATTAATCTCATTATTTTCCGGAAAGAAAAGTGATTTGTCTGGGACAACTTTTCTGGTGAACTGCCTTTTCAATAGAATACAATGCAATTCTGTTCAATTTTTTTGCTAAGTACATACTAATTGGTCTTGTTGTTTGTGCACTATCTTATTAAATTCCATTCGCTAAGGTTGATTCAATGAGTAATCCTTTCTTTGCTTTCTAAAGGGCCCAGTTTGGGATTTTATTTAGCGCTCCTAGTTACATTGTTTTAAATTAAACTAAAAAATAAATCAAGTTGGACTTTTCAAAAAAGAAGACAAGAAGGTCGAAAAAGAAGCCGAAAAAGATAGAGTGTTTTATTTACCCTACAAATAAAGTTTGTTGTAAATCAAAAAATTAACAAAACAAATCACAGAGTACAAAACCACTTTCTATAAATTTTTCTTACTTTCTTATTTTATAATTTTCAAATTTTACGATTTACCTCATTCTTGAGTTGCCGCCATACGTTGGATTGTGCCACTTTCTTTTATAGAAAATGTTTGCTCGATAGATTCTTAAAAAAAGAAAAAAGAAAAAAAAAAAAAGCTCTTTTCTTCTTTCACTTTGCGAAAATATGAGCAAACATAAAAAGAAAATTTAAAAACTAGAGCTCAAAATAAGTGTATTTTGAGAACATCAAGTATGGCGTTTCTTGAAACTATTATCATTTTTTAGTTTATAAAAACATAATTATTGACTTTTTTTTTTCTATTATCTAAAAAATGTAGTTTCTTATATATATATATATATATATATATATATATATATATATATATATATATATATATATTGTGATTACAGAACCAAACATTCCTATAATTTTGTAGCCTTTTTATACTTGAATGGCTCAATTTTAAATGTTGACCATTAATTATATTTGAATGGGTCAAATTTTAAATGTTGACCAAAATATTTTAGACTTGGGAGAAAATAAGTTAAATATAACTTACCCTAACATACAAATCTTAGCCTTATTTCTTTTAATTTTTCTTTTTGGTTCTTTTTCTTTTCCTCTTCCTTTTTCTTTTGTGTGAAATGACAAAGCTTGTTTTTATTCAAGTATAATTTTATGAGTGGCAAAATATTCCTTGACTGATCCCATGTAAAAGAGAAATATAAAGGCCCCACGTGTGGAACAATACTTGGAGCTTATGTAATAATAATAATTTTTTTTTTCTTATTCCTATATTTAGCTTTTTGTGAATGTTGGGGCTCTCTTGCTTGGGATTCCTACATCCGTGTGGGCACCTCATTTTGGATATGAGAGCCACCTTTTTAAGGTGGCTTGTGGATTTTTACTTCACTCACTTTCTCTTCCCTATCTTTTCTACAAAGCACGCTCTTGTTAAATAAAGGGTTTCAGGAATCCTATGCCCTCTCCTTATATTCCCATAGTTTGGTTCTTATTGCTGTGTCCCTTTTTAGTTTACAAGATTCTTATGTTATTATCATCACTGTTACAAAAAGTTATGTCTTTATTTTCATTATTACTCTAAGATATTGAAACCCTCTTTCTACCAAAACTAAATAGCAATCGATCACTGAATGTGGCTTTTCATACTTTCACTTAGAACAGTCAAAGATTACATTTTACTTGCTTTTTTTTTTTTTTCTTTCTAATATAATAAGATAATAATTGAAACTTATGGGTTATGGCATCTGTTTTACGATGACATTTTTACTTGTTAGTAAGAGAAAGCAATGTTTTCCTTACATTTGCTATGGGATATAGTATGTTATCCAGTGTTTTGATTGTGATAACATACTATATCCCATAGCAAATGTATGGATAACATTGCTTTGTGACTGATGTATGGGGACTGATGATGGTGATGGCTGTGTGAACCAGCTTCTAACATTTTTTCAATACCAAATAAGTACTAGGGCTAATAAATTAAAATTGCAGGCCCCGTAAGGATATTTGTTATCAAGAATAACCAAGAAAGAACGTCTAATCATGTCCTAAAATGGGACACTGATCCCCTATTTGAATTTCTCGCGTGTACAGAGAATAGGATTTTCTGGCCTACTGCAGAATAGTCTAGAGAATGGACAGAGAGACCAAAGAGAGTGCATTTGATGAATAAATTTTATTTAAGGTCAAGCCCGGGTACGATAGCAAGTTTCCTTTCATCTAAAGTGATATGTTATAAGTTTTAGTCCAAAAATCGGCCTCTTTTTTTTAAAAAAAAAAAAAAGATAAGAGTGTTCACCAAAAACCTTTTTCCTAGAGGATTTAGACCCATAAAAATAAGAATTTTGTATTCTGGATACGAAGTTAAAGGCTACTTACCAAACATCTTTCCAAAACCACACAATAATAACAGCTCTACTGGGTACACTGAGTGTGAGCTTTTTAACTAAAGGGTTGAAGTATTCGTATCATATCTATACAAAAACCAACAAATACTGCAGACTTTGTAGGCCAGCCACCAGAACTAATCATGCATTGGTAGAGACTAGAGAGCAAGAATATTATGCAGTGTCAAAATAGTAGAGATTACATCATTAAACTGTTGCTACTACACTCACGTGAGCACATATATATACTGTTACATTCATAGACAAGTTCATACTGATATATATGGTCCTTAATTAGAAAAGAGCATACTTCCCATGAGAGGGGTATGGGGGGGCCTTATAGCTAGCAGAAACTGCAAAGTGGCAAAGGGAAACTCAGAATGAATCACATTCTGTCATAACTAAATGGGTCTATCTCTTTAGCACCTTTCAATAAAGATGCGTTTATAGAAGAGCTCACCCAACCAGGCAGACCTCTCTGTCTCTCTCTCAAATGCCTCGTGACTTGACACCACCTACGTACTACTCTTCTTTCTGATGTATCCTTCCCCCCAAAGCCATACTGACTCTTACTTTGCTTTTGCTGAGGAAACCAAATAAGCAAATGACAGAAAAAAAGAGGGAATTACAGCGAGATGGTCAAAAGTCTCAATGAACTAGTAACCCCAGTTTCAATTCCTTTTTATGACTTGTGGTTGGTCCATTTTTTTTTTCTACTTTTCTTTTACTCTGCCCGAGTGTTGTGTAGGGATGATCACTACAATTGATGAGCAAAGCATGAGAGTAACAAGCATGGGACTTGCACATTGTGTCAGTCAAGCAGCTAAGCAGTTGTCCTAACCGTTTGATACACACTTAAAAAATCTTTGCTTTTAAACATCATTATCATTGAGATGATCGATCATAAGGGTCCAAGGTTCCCCCACCATGGAGAGAAAGAAAAGGGGCAAGAATTTTTGTATTATGTTTCACTTAATTATTTAAGGGCAATATACATCAAGGTCTTGAATTAATATTGTCACAGCATGATCCTCTATAGTTCCAATGGCTCTGTTTAATGGTTTAATTACAAATTTAAACGGTATGACATTATAGACATTGAATATTCCGTTCGAGGATATCTTTTTGTTCCTAGTCATGAATATTCTACCTAATTGGTTTATCTAGAACTTGAATGACAAACTGATGATGCATACACCTAACTATCTTGAAATTGGTTTATATTAATCTTAAACATATGTATAATAACTTCATCACATATTCTATTCAAATTAGGGAATCAGTTGGGTTCTGATTTGAAGAGGTCTCCCTACAAGTATATTTTTATAATTTAGTTTGGAATGATTTTTCATCATTACTACTTTGTATACAGGCTCATTATATAGTCCCTACATGCTTGTTAGGCTTATTCATTGTTGCACATACTGATGTCGTAGTCAAGAGTTGGTATAGAGCCACTTAGAAAAAAAAAGAAAAGACTTGGTATAGAGTCCTGTGCATTCTTGGCTCTATGCTCCTTTTTTTAGCAATTAACTAATGCTACGGTATAACTCAGTAGCTACCAAACATTCTAAGCTCTCAAACAAATTTAGAAACTTCGACGTAGGTCACCATGAGCTCGAGATATTCATACCTGAAGGCCCACTGTTGATTTGTGCATAACCTTACGAGCCAGTTTTTTATTTTTATTGGATGGTGATCATCAATTGGGAGACAATGGAAATTACAATATATAAGATGTGCTAGGTGGGAAACTCATTGATGAGAAAATTGGTACATAAATAGACAAAGTTGTCCTATGGTCCATTGGTCCTTTGCTCTTTTTAGTAAGAAAAATAATAATGCTATGAATGGTACTAAGTAGCTACCAAACATGGTGAGAGCTATCAGTCTCACACACTAGAAACTTCAGCGAAGGTTTCCCTGATCATCATATACACCTTCCTCCAAACCCTCTTGATCAAAAGGGAGGGAATAAAACAATACATTGGTTTAGTATTTCAAAATTCGTCATAATTTTTTTCACAACTACTACGTGTTTATTATGATAGATACATAAAAAAAGTGACGTTGTTCTAATCATAAATAATATAGTACTATAGTATGGTGTGAAAAATTTGTTTCCAAAATTGCTGCAATGCATGCTAGGTTAGGGATCAAAAGATGAGAAGATCTTAGCTGTGTATTTGATGATTACTCACTTTTGCAGTGAAATCTCATAATCTTGTCAGATTGAATGATATAAAATCCATTGTGCTCCATACATATAGATGTATATCATTGAATTAACTAGCTAGATGGTTTTGATTGAGCTTTTGAAGGGCTTCTAACTGAGCACTTCATGCCTGTCAAGTAAATGATTTCCTTACAAAGACCCATGGGTCCCCAAGGAGCACTCAGTGACACAACCAATGTTGAAGTTGAAAGCTCGTGTATGTGAATGTACTTTCTCTTCACTGCAAAGTGAGTTCAATTTTTTTTTCTAACCAGATCATAATCCCCATGATGGTTGGTGCACGCAGCTGTAGTTTCAAAGACATAAGATTTCCAATAGCTAAGGAACTAATTCATAAGAGTGCTAATAAAGTGTCTGTATTTACACAATGTCGCCCATTAATTAGTCATTACTCTTAATATTAAAAGAATACTTCCTACTTCCCTTGATGTTGGCAAAATTAAAAATATTCTTGACCCAAAAAAATTCAGGACATTAAATTAAAAATATATATATACACACTTCGAAAAATGTCTAAATAAATAGTAAATTGAAAAGTGTTTTCAATGTGTTTTTAAAACTAATGAATAGGAAATTCCTACTTTCTGTTTTGTTTATAATGACTTCAAATAGAAATATTTTTCTTTTGAAACTTTCTTCAAAAAAATATTAAAAACACAAAAAAGAAGAAGTAAATTTATGGAAAGATGTTGTAGAACATTGAAGTTTCAAAAAGTAACAAATTAAACTTTGAAGATTCAAAGAGTGCATAATATATAAATTAAACCATATAGTTTCTCTATTAAAAAAAAAACTTATAATTTCAAAAGTAACAAATTAAACCCTTAACTTAAATTGCATTCCAAATACAATGTCATACCACTTAATGCACTGGGGTTTAATTTGTTACATTTTTAAATCTCAAGTTTAAATTGTTACTTTTTAAAATAAATCTTAGAGTTTACTTTCCTACTTTTGATAATATATACGATTCAATATTTTTTACACTCTATAAACTATAGGATATATATATATATATATATATATATATATATATATATATATATATATATATATATATATATATATATATATTCTATTTGGATGTTTACTAAACCACAACACTTTAGGGACATTTGAGTGGTGAGTTCAATGAACTTCAAGTAAATGCTAAAAACCTAGAAATCCCAAACTTTATTCACCACACTATGGATCCATAGGACTTCCAAAATATCTCATGGATAATGAATGAAATAGTCGGACAAAAGGCTAGAGCATGGTCTTTTGACAATTTTTTTTTGTTTAGCTCAATATGTTTTTTTTTTTTTTTGGTGAAAAACTTGTTTAGCTCAATATGTAATTTTTATTTTTTATACTCCTAAATGAAATAAAAAATTGCCATAAAGAGCTGATGAAAATGTTATTATCTCCTAAGTGGATATTTTCAACTTAGTATTTGTTCAAAATTGACATATGCCCCTAAAAAATATTACAAAATAGTCATGAGGTAAAATGGGCCAGTAGATTTTCATCCCGTCCAATCCTAGCCTATCAACATCCAATTTGGGTACCATCTATTTGTTCATGCATGAGCCACTCTTAGGTAAAGTGAAATTGCTACCTTGAAAAGAATATTACTTTTATACAATCATGTGATAGTACCAAAAAAAGAAGAGATCTAATAAGAAGTAAATGTTGGGAAATCTGTAAAATAAAACAAAGTATTAGGTGAAAATTTAATAATTCCTGGGTCACCTTTTATTTTATTTATTTTTTTTATTTTTTTTTTGGGTCATTTTTTTTTCCTAAAAAATCTTTGAAAAATTTCTCTATCTTTTTCTCCAACAAGATGACGAATAAATAGTTGCTGGATCAGGAGGTACAGACTGATCCATATCCCAGTGTGTGGGCCACTGTTAGGAGCCCAAAATGTCAAGGGTGAGCCACACACAAGAAAGTGGGATATGTATATGTGATTAAAAATTGACAATTGATTAGATATTCATTGACCCTACAAAATACGAAAGCTTGTAATAAAGACATGCATGGACACCTAAAGGCAAAATTAAACAAATGAGAGAGACAGAAAAGAACCTTTATTTGAGAGGGAAAAATATAAAGACAAAAAAAATAAAGCTAGGAAAAAAAAGGACATTTCTTTATTTATAGGGGAAAAATTAAAAATATGGGGATCACATTAAAGTGATGGGGCTTGATTTTAATGGTGACCCATCCAAATTTTGATAGGATATGTCATATGGATCAGCAGCTTTTTTATGCTTGAACTGCAAGTAGTAGATATATACTTGGAATTGACTTTCATGGATTTTGAAATTTTTGTTTTTTTACCATGCAGGATAGATCTCTTCAACATGTTAGAATACATATATATTAGGTACACACTATAAGTGGTTTACCAAAAAAGGACTATGATGATTTGCACCTTCTCTCTTCTTCATCTTTTCTTATTATTATTATTATTATTATTATTATTATTATTATTATTTGATAGTTATAACCATGAAAAAGGGGATTTGAACCTTGGTTTTCTTAATAAAAGAGAGCAAATTATACCACTGACTTACAAAACTCTTAGCACATTACGTGTTTTTACTTTCTCCTATTAAATAAAATTGTATGAACACAAATCTCTGCACGCCACCTCCCCCAAGTAACTGTCTGAATTCCAAGCACTATGGAAGTACGGAGCATATGCTTTGTTTTCAAATTCAAACATATATTTGGCATCTTTGAGAAAATATGGTTGGTAACAAAGTGACAAAGTCCTTGGAAGTTTCCTGGTACTCAGGCTTGCTACCCTTTGAGGTTAAGCAAGCTCATGGCAGTCAATTTATTTAAACATTAGACCTTTTGGCCTTATCTCAACTCACAAATATATAAATATAGATCCATCATCACATTAAAAAAAGAACAACAATGAGACAAATTATATGAATATTCATATAATTTGAAGGGAAGATTAGATTCAAGCGTCAATTGTCAATAACAAATGAAAAGCTAAAAGACACAGCGAGTATGTTGTTTTTTTAATCTCAAACTCTATGCCATATCACCAAGGTCCCTAGCCCATTAAATTTTGAAGGGGTTTGTTGAATTTTTCAAACCAAAATATGGGATTATCTATTTCCTTATTGCGTCACGTGACTATAAAAATTTATGTCACGTATACATTTTAAAATACCAAACATTTGTGTCTTTTTATATTGCTCGTTAAGTTTCAGCATCTACTCACCATTTCACATAAGATGTATATATTAAAAAAAAATTGTCATTGAGAAGAAAAGTATCGGTAAGATGTAGGGAAGAAAATGAGAAATCTTAGAAGAAAAGCATATGTAAGTCGTTTAAAGAAATCATTGAGTATCATTGTTGCTACCATTGGTGTGGCTTGATTCCTGAACCTTTTCACTATTTAACAGAAGAAAAAAAAAACAATTTACAAAAAAAATCAACTACCCAAGCTGTTGGGAATTTGGAGGAGTAATATAATGAAATAACAATATGATCCAATAGACAAACAGAAAATTTGATTGACTTGGATGCATAATTAAATGTTGTCCTTAAGATATAATTAAATGCATAATTAAATGCCTTCACACAAGAGTTGCTAAAGGGTTAATACAAATTTGTCCTTAAGATATAATCAAGTTTATTGGGTTCTACAAATAGTAATTTTGGAGAAGACCCACAAATTTCTTATGTTTTTAAGAAAGATGAAAGAAAAGAAGTTGAGAAGAATTATCAAATGAATATGAACCACTATTTAACATGCACATTCAATATGCACTATTTCATTTAATATCCTTAGACAGTATTTTCATTCAATATGCATATTTTCATTCAATAAACACATTTTCAGTCAATAGACACTTTTAATATATATATAGACACACAACACAAACTAAACTAGAGACACAATATTCTGTCTCTTATTCCTTCCCACAAATAACTAATAAATAAAACAATATTATGTTATTCTGCCTAACTAATAAAATTTTGTTCTATTTCTTTCAATGTCATTTTAAAAAAAAAAAATCATGCATTTTTGCTTATTGCTCGAACTCAAAAATAATGCCTTTTTTTTTCCCCCTAAAACTCATCCAGTAGCTATTCTCATGCATTGTATGGGTTAGCAACTAGTATATCGAAAAGATAAACCTTAGTCTTTATTGTTACTACACTTTTGTTAAGCCACATCAATGGCCCTATCATCCACCCATTTCCAACATTCTCTCTCTTATTTTTAACTCTTTTTTTTTTTTATTAATTTCTCAACTTATTATTATACTTTCTCCAACTTTTTCCCTCACTTTTACATTTTCATCTCTCCACTATTATTAACTAATATATCACATTTTCTCTATCTCTTTATCTTCCTTTGTTTTTTGGTTTTTTATATCAGCTACTCTTACTATAAGTTTACAATATGTCTCTCATTCTATACATATTTTCCTACACACAAAAGGTTATTTTCTCTCAAAATTTTTGTTTTTCATTTTTTGGTGGAAATTTTTATTTTTCTTGCATCTCTACTTTAAGTTGATGAATTTTTGCATTATTTGGAACTCTATTTTAGGTTAATGTGATTAAGTTATGTTTTTAAGTTGTTATATTTTTTTCTTCTCTTTGATTTTATAGATTTATATTATTGCACTATAAAGATAGTATATGAGAATATAATGTTATTTTATTACATAACATAAAATCACTTGGATATTTGGTGTTTATTACTATATTTTTTATTTTTACTTTTTTTCTTCTCATATTATTTTCTATAAATTTCTTATTATTCTCTCTCACGTTCTATCTTGAAAAAAGTGGTTATTCTCGCTCTTGATTTTTTTTAAAAATTCTTTCTTGCAACTCTACTTTATATTGATGAATCATTGTGTTTTTTATAACTATATTTTGAGTTCATACGCTTTGGAATTGTATTTTTTAGTTCCCCATTACAAATACTCTCTCTCTCTCTCTCTCTATCTCTCTCTCTCTCTCTCTTAGTTTTAGCTTGATTTTTGTTTGAGTTAATATTTGATCATTTTGGAAGAAAGAATTTGAGTTTATATCATAACACAATCTTAGCTATGCTTATAGATCGACATTTGGTCCATTTCAATCCACTTCATCTATTTGTTCCAGTTCAATTTATTTTAGTTTACTTCGGTCCAATTTGGTCTACTTTGATTTACTTCAATTTAATTAGGTCCATTCGGTCTACTTCAGTCAATTCAATCTAATTCATTCTATTTGGTCCTTTTGGTTCACTTGATCTATTTTCATCCATTCAATCTATTGCGGTCCATTCTATCTACTTCGGTCAATTTGATCCCATTCGGTCCACTTTGGTCCATTCCATCCAATTCGGTCCACTTCGGTCATTTCAATCCATTTGATCTATTTTAGATCACTTTGGTTTTGTGTACCTACTTAAAAATGAGAAAATACAAGTTTGGGTTGAGAGTGTTATCAATTATTTGAGTAATATCAATTGCAATTATATGGTAAGTTTTGGTTATCATAATAATCTCCTTAAGAGAATGAGAATTTAAATAATAAATTTGAAACTTAAAAATTTTAATTGTACCAATAGTTAGAAGAATATAATGCTTAATAAAAATAGTTAGAAGAATATGACCAATTCCAAAAATAATAATATCAATAAAAAATCATAAAATTATATATTTGTAAAAAATGAAGTGATTATTATTATTTTTTAAATTGTTTAACTTTTAGGGAGAAAAAATTATCTACAATAAAATTTAGAGAATAAATTATACATATTCAGTATGATAACCAAAACTTAGCATATAATTATAGAATAAAATTTTGATTATCATAATAATCTCTTATAAAAGAATGAAAATTTTGAATAATTTATTTAAATAAAAATTATATATACACACACACATACGAAATATTGCGCGCGCACGTGTGCGTGCACACACATATTTATTTATTTATGTATTTTTCTTGAAGGTATAATAAACTACATGCAATTCATTTAAAAGTAATGACTTTGAAACAAAAGACTGATTGTCCTAAAGATTAGATTTGTATATTTATAACTTTCATGTTTAGAAAAACTTTCACTTAAATTTAACTAAACCGAAGTGGACTGAAATACTACGCTAATGTGGCTCAACAAAAGTGTAGCAATAATAAATATTGTACTTAAGATTTTAGATATTACGAGTTTGAGATTTATATATATATATATATATATATATATTTATAATAAATTCGGATTTAAAATAGGTACTCTCAACCAAAACATGTTTTTTTCCCTATATGTAAGTGCACAAAAATTGACCAAAGTAGACCAAAATAGACTGAAGTGATTTGAATGGACTGTAGCGGACGCAAATGGATCAAATGGAATGAAGTGGACCGAATGGACAAAATAGAATTGAATGGGAACAAGGTGGACCGTATAGGACGGAAGTAAACCGAATAGAATAGAGTGGACCAATGTGAACCAAAAAGGATCGAAGGGGACTGAATAAGAACGAATGAATAGATTAGGACCATAATGGACATAATGGACTGAATAGGAACAAATAGGACATAGTGGATCAAATAGGACCAATTTTGACTAAATAGGACCAAAGTAGACAAAATAAACCGTATAAGGCCAATGTGGACAAAATAAGACTGAAGTGGACAGAATAAGATCAATGTGGACTGACTGGACCGAATTGGACCAAAATAGATTGAATTGAACCAAAGTGGATCGAAGTGATCTGAACGGACCAAAGTAGACCAAAATGGACTGAAGTGATTTGAATGAACCATAGCCGATAAAAATGAACCAAACAGAATGAAGTAGGCCGAATCAACAAAATAGTATCGAATGGGAACAAGGTGGACCGTATGGGACCGAAATAGACTGAATAAAATAGAGTGGACCAATGTGGACCGAAAAGAATCGAAAGGGACCGAATAAGAACAAATAGGACCAAATTGGATCGAATAGGACCAATTTTGACTAAATAGGACCGAAGTAGACAGAATGGATAGAATAAAGCCAATGTGGACAAAATAAGACTAAAGTGAACAGAATAGGATCAATGTGGACTGACTGGACCGAATTGGACCAATAATGGATTGAATTGAACCAAAGTGGACTGAATGGGACCGAAGTGGACCGAATAGTACTTTTGAATATTTATCATTTTTAGGGCTCATATTTCTAATTTCTAATGTCTATTTTATTTTGATTTTTTTAACTCAAAACTAAAGAGTGTAACTCAAATATAATAAAATTTCATATTTTCAATCAAAAAATATTTATAAAAAAAAAACTGTATTTTTGAGCTAAACTTGAAAATGAAACCTACAAAAAGAATCAATTTAAGGCCTGATTAGTCCAAAATGGACCGGCAAGGACCAAAATTTACTGATTGGACCAAATTGAACCGAATAGATATTATTTAATTTTTAGGGAGAACATATTATTTTTAACAAATTTTAGAAAAACAATTATATATTATATTACAATTATAAAATAATTATTTATTTCCACACATCACATAGATTTGCAACTAGTTTGATATAAAAGCCTTGAAGAATGCCAAATTTCTGAAGAAGCAAAAGGTTTACATATTTTGTAGAGGGCAAATTTTAGTTACAAAATTGGTTGTAGATATTCTCAATCAAAACATGTTTTTCCTCTATATGTAGGATGGACAAAGTAGACCAAAATGGACTAACGTGGTCTAAATGGACGGTAGCAGATACAAATGGACCAAATGGAATGAAGTGGACTGAATAGACAAAATAGGATCAAATGGGAACAAGGTGGACCGTTTAGGACCGAAGTAGATGAAATAGAATAGAGTGGACCAATGTGGACCAAAAAGGATCGAAAGGGACCGAATAAGAACGAATGGATAGATTAGGACCAAAGTGGACATAATGGACCGAATAGGAACAAATAGGACCGAAGTGGAACGTATAGGACCAATTT
Organism: Castanea sativa; assembly: GCF_040712315.1. NCBI lineage: Eukaryota > Viridiplantae > Streptophyta > Magnoliopsida > Fagales > Fagaceae > Castanea > Castanea sativa. The sequence continues at coordinate 52,985,277 of NC_134015.1, forward strand.
TGACTAAATAGGACCGAAGAAGATAGAATGGACCGAATAAGGTCAATGTGGACAAAATAAGACTAAAGTGGATAGAATAGGATCAATGTGGACTGACTAGACCAAAATAGACTGAATTGAACCAAAGTGGACTGAAGAGTAAAAAATGGACCGAACAGGACCAAATAGTACTTTTGAATATTCATCATTTTTAGGCTCATATTTCTAATTTCTAATGTCTATTTTATTTTTATTTTTTAACTCAAAACTAAAGAGTTTAGCCCAAATATAATAAAATTTCATATTTTCAACGTAATTTTTTTTTTATTTAAAAAAACTGTATTTTTGAGCTAAACATAAAAAAGAAAACTTGCAAAGAGTATCAATTTTAAGGCCCAATTAGTTCAAAATGGACCAAGGACCAAAATTGACCAAAGTGGATAAAATTGAACTGAATAGATATTGTTTAATTTTTAGGAAGAACAAATTATTTTCAACAAATTTTTAGGGAAAAAATTATACATTATATTACAATTTTAAAATAATTATTTATTCTCATACATCACGTGAATTTGTGACTAGTTTGATATAAATGCCTTAAAGAATGCCAAACTTCCGAAGAAGCAAAACGTTTACATATTTTGTAAATGACAAAATTTAGTTACAAAATTAGTTGTAGTCTAAAACTACAACCCTACTCAATATCATTAATGCTACTACATATTTCGAAAATATAACTATTAGATTGCATATTTTTTACGATCTTAATACATATGTCAAATTTTGTGCCAATTAAATATTATTTACTATATGATCTATAAGATTATATTTTATGTATAATTTTAAAATACAAAAATTTACAATTTAAATAATTTATTGATGACATAGCTATTGATTTTTAATTTTTTTATAGAAATTTTACAAGCATGAAGAATATAAAAAAGAAAAAAAATTTAATCCAATAGTGAATTTGTCAAAATTCATCTCCAATGAAAAGATATTGATTATTGAGTAAGGTTGTAGCCTTAGGCTACAACCAATTTGTGGGTTCCAGTTAACTTAACTGATAAAATCTCTAATGATTGAATAAGAGATCTGAGATTTAATCTCCACCTACACCAAAAAATCGATTTGGTATCTTGGTCTGATGATAAATAGCTATCATCAGAAGCGGACGCTATAGGTTGAAACTCTCTAAAAAAAAAAAACAATCAATTTTATAGCTAAACTTTGTCCTTTTGTAAATAAGACAAATATGAGTGCATCAACTATGCACTATTTCACTACACTGACAATATGAATGGTCAAAAATTAAGATCTCTTTTTAGATATGAGAAAACAATATAGTGTACAGAAGAAACTGAAATTTCAAAACATCAAAGCACCTTTAAGAGCACAATATGCCATGCAATTCAACAGTATTTCATGTCACTAATCGCCATTTTAGTCTATATTTACCGAGTCCAAGCAAAAGTAACAACACCTGATACTACTATATAATTCTAGGTTTATATCAAGTTACAAACTATGTAGCCGGTAAACAAGCTTGACATTTCTTTCTATTCCCCACTAATTTTACAATATCCAACCAAATGAGCTCAATTAATTATAAGCTATTACAAGTGAATGCCACAAAATTTATTTGTTCTCACTGACATTTTGACATGTGAAGTTCATAAATTGTTTCTCAATCTAACTGAGACTCCAAAAAGTACTTTATCTGGTGGCCTGTCTATTGTTTACTAGTAAGTAAAACCTGTTTTGCAACAAATTATGCTTTTGCTTTGAATCTCAAAATTTGAGGTGTTCTTTCCCTTAAATATTTGGCAAGGTCTGAGAGTAAATATCACACCTTTAACTTTGGCCGTCTCTGAAAAAATCTATTTTACCACATGCCAAATGGCCATGTTGCCTAGTTATACTTCTCCTCATTGTAAAGTTTGAAGTCATGGGGTTCAACCCGCAGCAAGGTGTGTGGGAGAATGTGGAAACGAAAGTTCTTTTATCGGTTAAAAAAAAAGGAAGAAAGAAGAAGGGCCATCCCAGGGGTTTCATATACCTTACAGAAAACCTCAAACCTTCTTAGAAAGATTTTATATATCTCTCTTCGGTCCAGTGCTCCAATCCACTAGACAGTACACAAAAGCAACAAGTGGCCTTTTTTAGACACGTGTCATGTTTATGCATTGGAGCACTGGACACTAAGCCAAATCCCTCCCCTTAAAGCTTCCACTATTTTTTTTTTTTTTTTTTTTTTTTGCAATACCCAAAACTAAATAATTCAATAATTTTAGCAACAAAAGACTACAACTTTTAAATATAAGGCATCTCCACCCTCACACACAAGGATCAAAACCATGAAATACACACAAGGATGAAAACCATGAAACTGACATGATTATAAGAGACAGACACACCTCAACAAATATGCATTCTTCTCAGGGATATACCATTACGAAATTATAGACTCAATTATACAAAAGCCCCTTCCCTCAAACCAAATTTCCATTCCTACAAGTTCTACTTCTATGTTATGCAGTGATTTTGTTGGAATTTTCATATGTGAATGGCATGATTGGTTAAATAATCAAGTTGTACATTAGATATCAGTCATAAAAGTAAATGGTTAAAATAATAAGTTGGGACTAAATCAACTAGCTTAAGTTTTTGGATTAAGATGGTGTTCCAACCTGTTATGTCAAATCTTCACATAAATATTTCTCAAAGTGTTAACTCTCAACTCTCACAAACCCAAAATCCCAACATTTAGCAATAAATGTTTTGCTTTCAACAAATTTGTTAAACCACAAGTAGGATCTATGTTTCTTTCCCCTGACAAAATGGTTGGGCTGCACAAAAGTTAGCCTACCCCTCCCTTAAACCCCTAATCCCTATTGTGATGGGATTTAATCCTACGCATCCAGTGCAATGGCAAAAGACTTCACCAACCAAACAAACTGGAAGCCGTGAGCAGGATCTATACAGAATTATCGTAACTTTAGTGTATGTCTCCCTCTAAGTCAGAATAAATATCTTTTCAAAATGTCTCAGATTTTAAAAGGTAATTGATCTAAGACTGCTTATGCAATGTGAGTTAACATCCTATGTTGACTAACCTTACAATGCTATGTGCCAGTTAGGATGTTATTTGAGACAAGATTCAAAGGCACAACCTACAGCTGCTAGGGAATATTATAATAGAATGAGCTATTGATAAAAGGAGGTGAAGCAACTCCTATTCTTATATAATCTCTAACATTGTCCACTGTAGGTGCAGTGTCAAACTGTGTGAATCTTGCTATTCCACAATCCACATGCTATTCACTTTGATTGTTAAATGTTAACTGACTTATTTAGAAGTTCAAGGCAAACTCCCAAAAAGTGATGTACTTGAAATTCAATTTCCCTTATCACATCCACTTCTTAAATTGGCGGATGTCCCTGACCTTTCTTCAGTTCTGTTCACTGCTATCACATTGAACAAATCTACAAAAACTCATTAAATCCTTCAACTAATAAATTTACATGCTGTTCTCACACCCTATTATCCCAAAATATCTACAAATTCAAGATGCAAAATGCAGAATATAAAATGCAACCTATTAACAATTGGGAATTCAAAGGTTACAACTACATGATGGCCAGGCAGTTCTAGCTTTTGTATTAACTAAGGAAGAAATATTTCGTAATAGCACTTACAGTTTCTATCACAATTCACAAGAACTCGATCAGACTCAAAGAAATCATATATGAATCTATATAACCCTGGTAAGTTATCATAGTGTACCTATTGTCAGATTTCCTTTCAATTAAGGGTGAACATGTGTCACCAAAACACTTCTCGGCCTGCTCATTCTTATTCAAAATGTATGTTAAGCAAATGATGCAAAACGAAGGCCATAATTTTCATTCACCAGCTAGAGAGGCACATGCATCAATTTAATGCACTTTACTAAAAGCCTGTCAAAATCTAACTTATTAGCCAGAAAATGAATTCCAGTAAAAGAAATGGAAAAAGTACATTCATAATCATAAGAGAGGTGCTACGTCCACAACATTTTTACAACATTTTTACAACAAATCATAGGTGGTTAGTTATTATTGGTTCAAATTTGAACTTAACACTAAGATTACTTTTTTGCCCCAACAATAACAACCAGTAACAACTGGCCACTTAAGATTTGTTGTAAAAATATTGTGAACATATCATTTCTCTAATCATAAAGATATTCCGTCTTATCAATGACACAAGGAAAATGTTAAGGCTGAAATCAAATTAACTATATAATGCATTTAAACTGTGTGACAACAAATGTGATAAATGTCACTTCAACAATATAATTACATTTTTTGAGATTGATAACACATCAATTTGTAAGGCATATGGTAAAATTTGCAATATATCCATCATCACTCATAACACAAAAGGCCAAGGCAAACGAAAAACAAAAGGCCATATAATCATTATGAAACAAATTATCAACCAATTACCATAATAACAAGCAGATTGCTATGTTAGCCACAAAATTTACATACCTCTAAAGACAAAGGAATCAAACTCTTGCCTACCAACCAATAGACCCATATGCACTAAACCAAACCAAAAACTGTCTAAAACCCTTTAGGCCCATCTTCCTTCAAAACCTCAGGGTTTTCAGCCATAGAAAGACAATACTTAGCAATCTCTCTAAACTTAGGCACACTCCTAAGGTCAACCTTGGTGCCATCCTTGAGAGTAATGATAATGTCACCCCACTCACCTATGAAGCGTGGCACAACCTGAACATCCTTGATCACATTGTAGGAGAAATCACTCCTCTCCTGACCCGTCAGTCCTGAAATAACCGTGACCCGCAGGTTGGTGAACCTGTACCTCAAATTGAAGGCCCTTGAAACCGCAGCCAAAGTTAATGGTAGCCAAAACAGAGTGAAACCCAGAAGAAGGTTGGCCAAAAGGTCCCCATAGTGAGCTCCACCATCAAAGAAAATGGTTTCCTTCGTGGGTTTTTTAGAGTTGGTGGTGGTGGTGATGGTAGAGGGCTTGTTGGTTGGGGAAGACACGTGGAGCTTGGTGATTGGTCTGTCACTTTTGAAAGGGAAGTTAGGATGGTGTAGTTTGGAGAAGAAGTGGAGGGATTGGTGGTGACTTAGAGTGGTGGTGGTGGTGGTGGTGGTGGTGGTGGTGGTGGCGGCCCTGGTGGGTGAGAGAATTGGAGTGGAAGCCATGGAGGTTTATCTGTTAGAAACTGAGTTTGGGTGGTTGGTACTTGGTAGTTGAACTTGAAAGTGTTTTTTTTTTTTTTAATTAATGTGTTTTTGTGAGTTTTCTGTGTTTCTATTGGGTGGAGAGGAAAGGTGGGGCCCACTGAGGAAGCTATGTGTTTATTGGGCAGAATTTTGCCACGTGGCAGCTCAAAGTTCAGCCTGGAGTCCAGTTCAGTCTTCAGACCCAGCCCGAGAGCATAGAAGGAGGCCCAAAGTGTTTTGGGCTAAAAAGTGTCTTTGATAGGAACTGTTTTGTAATCATATTTATTCAGTTTTAGTAGTTAATCTTCCAAGTAACCAATTCTATTCACTTGAACACTTATTTGATAAGTCTACTTCCATTTTTATTTTTCCAAAATTATTTTTTAGAAAAATTTTAAAGGTATTGGGGCTAATAAAACAATTCAATTACATCAAAAATAGGAATCTCAAGGTCCACTTATTTGAGAGAGGCCCAGCCCAAGAGCATAGAAAGAGGCCCAAAGTGTTTTGGGCTGAAAAGTGTCTTTGATAGGAACTGTTTTGTAATCATATATTTATTCAGCTTTATGGCCCAAACATAGACTACGGAAAAGATACACAGTTTTAATTTTTGGAGCCATAAGATTTTTTTTTTTATAATAACTATAAAAACCAAACAATATTATTAGTTAGTCAAGATTTAAAACAAATTTGGTATCTAACAAATCGAGTTTTTTGGACTCGATTTTGGAATGCTAAATCGAGTGCGCTAAAGTCAATTTCAACAACGTGGTAGCTGATGTGGACATTTGGTCCATGTTGGCATAAAAATCGAGTCCTACGGACTCGATTGCTTTTTGTTTCAGCACTCGATCTGTTTCAGCAACCGATTCTTCCTTTCTCTTTTTTACTTCTTCCGACCAAGCCTCAAAAACCCATGAACTAATCAAATCCAAAACAAATCAAATCCATTCTCCTGAAGTTTTCGCTTGAAGTTTCCATGGCTTGAAGTTTTCGCCGCCTGAGTTTGGTTGGAATTGGCGCCTGGGTTGCTGGGTACGTGTTCTTCTCCTCCACTAGAGTGGAGGCGAGAATTGGCGCCTGGGTTGTTGGGTTTGGTCTGAATCGGCGCCAAGTTTTGCATCATTGCTTCTTTGGGTTTTGCTGATCTCTGGGTTTTGATTTCTAGGTGTGGTACTAAATCGTCGTTGCTTTGCTGGGTATGTGTTCTTCTCCTCCACTGGAGCGGCGGTGAGAATCGGCACCTGGGTTGCTGGGTTTGGTCGGAATCAGTGCCAAGTTTTGCATCATTGCTTCTTTGGGTTTTTGCTGATATCTGGGTTTTGATTTCTAGGTGTGGTACTAAATCGTCGTTGCTTCTTTTGGTTTTGTTGATCTCTGGGTTTTGATCTCTAGGTGTGGTACTAAATCGAGTCCATAGGGCTCGATTTTTATTTGACAGAACTTGAGTCCTGTGGACTCGAGTTCTATGCCAACGTGGACATTTTGTCCACATCAGCTACGAACAATGATGAAATCAAGTTCAGTTCACTCAATTTAGCATTCCAAAATCGAGTCCAATGGACTCGATTTGTTAGATACCAAATTTGTTTCAAATCTTGACTAACTAATAACATTGTTTGGTTTTTATAGTTATTAAAAAAAAATCCCAACGTTTTGCAGTTAACTCCAATCTAGCTGCCCAAGAGATTTTGTGGTTCAATGGCACTGTTCAGTTTTTTCATGAGAACAAATTAGGTTGGAATCTTTTTTTTTTTTTTTTTCATTTGTTGTCAACAAAAAGACTTGAATCTAGCTGTTTAACTCGAAAATACAACAAAATAATAGTGGCACTATGGATTTATGATGCATTTTCTTTCATTTGAGAAGTCTCTACAATATTGCATGTCTGTCTCTTAAATTCCTCTATCTTATGTTTGTAAGATTTGATCCCAAACTTATAGTGCGAGGCTTTATCATTTGAATTTATTTGGATGAACTAGTTTTTATTGAATTATTTTTATAAAAGATCTATATATATATATTGATTTTTTTTTTTGTTTTAAAAAGATATTTCAAAATAGAGAGTATGAAGTTCTATCATATGGGGCATTACTTGAGATTTTCTTTATTTAGACTTCTACCTCAATAAAGTTTACATTTATATCAAAGTATTAGTTCGTTGAATTAGCAAGTGAAGTAAATGCATATATTAATTATTTATAGTTGTGCATTAATTATTTTTATTAGAGAAATTTATATAATTAGTTTTATAAATTTTATATAAGAAATTATTTTTATTTATAATAATAATAATAATAACAATAGTTTATTTAAAATATGACATTCCTCTTCATGTTATATATTAAAAATTTTATTCTATGTAATTAAAAAATTACTAATAAGATAAATACATTTATTTTTTATATTAATTATTTAAGTAGTGCTTTAGTGATTTAACTATAATCTTTTTTTTTTTTTTTGAGAATCAACTATAATCAAATTTTGTTGTTAGTTTTCTAAGATTTATATGAGAAACAATTTATTTGAAATATGATATTTTTGGTCAAATTACTTTTGCAATAGTTGAAGTAAGTCTCTCTCTTAGAGACTTGAATTCTGACATTTGTCTTCACACCTCACAAGTACTTATATTTATAGAGTGGTCATCGCACCAAAGATGCGCGGTAGTGATATTTGCATTCTTGAGTAGGCATGAAACATGTCTATCTATATTAATCACTATATCATGCAATTTTCAAATTTGTAAATACATATAAATGATCAAATTGCTATATTATCTTTCTTGTTTTTCTATTTTGTTTATAAAAATTAAACACTAAATATTACAATTTTTTACAAGAAAAATTATTGAAATATTGGAAGAAACTAATAACAAAAATAAATAACTATTACCAAATTAACCCCTCTTCCTAAGATTTAGGATTTATGATTTAGGGTTTTATAGTTAAAAATTCTCTCTTATTTCTTCCCATCCTCTGTAATGTATTCAAGAATTATTGAAATTTTTTGACAAAAATTCTTAGTTCAAGAATTTACTCTCTATATATATCTCTAAATACGAGATCTCATTCACCCCTATCTAAATCATTTTTCTCATTCCTCCGTCTCCATGGCACTCTATTTTAATCATCTATCTCATCCCTCCCTTTCCAAGGCAAACAATTCCTATTACAAAGCTTGCAAATGAATATGGCAGATTTGTTTTCCACCGTGCATCTTCCGAAGGTATTACGGAAATTTTACCAAGTGGGAAATTGATGATACCAGGAGATTTTGGATTACATGCCATAATGAGTGCCTAATGAGGAGTATGGATCTTGTTGGAGAGACAATCATACTAAGATACTTAAACTGTAGCTAGAGAAAGAGAAACTGGAGCCATACTATCAAAAATGTGGCAAAAAAAATATAAGCAATGAACTTAACAACATGTCTACTCCGTCTATTTGAAGCAACAAATATCTACTCAATCTCTTTGAAACTGCATCTCTTATAAAAAAAAAATTCAGTATTGTTTTCTGCAATTGTCTTTTTTTAATTGTAGTGTTAATATACTATTGATACTTTTCTTTTAAAAAAATTGCAAACCATTTTCTTGATTCATAAGATCCAATCTTTTTTTCTATTACTTGGACTTTTCTTTGTCATCACGATGACGATGATTCAATAGATTTCATTCTAGAACAAATTGCAATTATTCTAGTGCAAATTGCAACTGTAGTAAGAGTTTTGAGGGCTCATATAATAAATAATAAATGAAAAGACTTCTGAGTTTTGACTCTTAGAGGGCTTCTTACGGATATTATTGTCAAGCACAAATTCTTGCATCAATTGGTAGCAAAAGCAAAACATAATACTATTTATGTTGTTAGACAATGCACTTAGTTTATTTAATTAATTAATTAGAGTCACCATAGTGGAAGACCGCAATCAAGAAAAGAGTCCAATTTCTTTAAAAAAGAAAAAGAAAAAGAAAGAAAAGAGTCCAATTCCATTTAGCAGTTAGTCTTCCAATTAAGCAATGCTATTCACTTGAACACTTATTCGATAAATCTATTCCCATTTTCATTATTCAAAAAAAAATTAGAATTAAAAAAAATATTTTGGGACTAATAAAACACTTCAGTTACATCAAAAATAGGAATCTCAAGGTCCACTAATTTGATAAATTTATTCCCTTTTTTATGCTTACTGTTACAAATAAAAGGAATAGTTTAGTAATTATAGTTACACTTAAAATAATGAATTAAACTAACTATGTAAAAATGTATGGTTTTTAATAAGTACCAGCACATAAGCTACTCTAATAAGACAAGTTCAAGTTTCACATGTCAAAAGGCAAGGTAAGTGCCCTGCTTATTTTTTGGCTCAACATGCTAGGAGCATAGATTTGTAATTTGGATAATGAAAAACCCTATTATGATTGAGTCAGTGACTTAAAATATAATGTTTTTATCTTTTTCTTAGTAAAGTTGCGATTTTTTCATTTAAAAAAACTGAAAATAAGCTAGTTTTTCAGTCAAAACAAAGCCCAAGTTAACTGGAACCAATACATTCTTTAAAAAAAATTGTAGTTGTGATTAGTTTTTCAGTCAAAACAAACCCCAAGTTAACTGGAACTAATAGATTCTTTATAAAAAAAAAAAAAAATTTGTGATTAGTAGGCCATGTAAACCCATGGACCTGGTAGGCCATGGCCACTGGCATGGGCTGGTAGTAACAGTGACTACACATTACAACTATCATTCAATTAAAAATTTCAACAATTCGCCCCCAGGGCTACAGCCTCTTTAATGCAACGAAGTTACGTTAAATATAATAATAATAATTATTATTATTATTATTATTATTATTATTTTCTGAGGGATACCATAGAATTTGAATCCCTGAGTTGGAGGATACAGTCTCTTAACTGAAATTGAGATCTAATTTTTTTTTTCCAAATATATTATTAGATTAAAAATCAATGATACATATGATAATTTCTTTTTATCATAAGCCTTAGACAATAATGTATTTCTTTTTTGGTGTGGGTGAAATTTGAACATAAATATCTTATTCAACAAGTAGAGATAACTTATTAGATAGGAGATAAAATCACTTCTATTTACAACTAACAACTCTTACTAGGCTTCCCACGTCTAGTACAAGAAATGAATATTTCTTGGGTAAATTATGTATTTAGTCCCTATCCTTTGTCCCATATATCAATTTGGTTCTTAACCTTTTAATATTTTGTCAATTTAGTTCATGTCATTATTTCTTTGATGAAAATTACTGATGTGGCAAACAATCAAAAAAAAAAAAAACTTTGTTTATTGCCACATCAACGAAAACTAATTTTTTAGTTTAGCTGTTAGCCAGATCAGTAATTTTTATCCAAAAGATTACAACAACGACTAAATTGACTCGGCACTGAAAGATTAAAGACCAAATTAACACAATTGGAAAGTTAGAAACCAAATTAAAATATATGGTGTAAAGGATAGGTACCGTATACACAGTTTACTCATATTACTTTTTATGATCCACTTTATATATTCCACCAACTACAACTTTACATTTTTTTTTTATAAAATAACTAAAGTTTAGAAGAAAAAAAAAACCAATCACGCATGATATACTACAATCGGTGGAACATAAATAATGTTCCATAAAAAGTAGTTCATAAAAAGGATTTGTCGACTGAGTAGAAAAGGGTGATGGAAAGCATAAGGTGATACTTTATCTTCAAGATATATGGATCCAGCATCACAATCGCTTTTGTCCCAACTATTGTATATTAATGGTCTTGCGTGTCAAAAACTATACATAAATAGTGAAGTTAGCTATCATTTTCTTGAATTTTGATAAGAGGTCTTTCATGAAAACCTAAAAAATACACTACATATTCTCGAAATGTGGTTGGCCTTTAGGTGTAGGATTTTGGTTCAAACTTTATATATATGGACATGTCCCAGCTAAGCAAGATAATAGAAAGTAAGTTAATTTATAGATCATGTAAGATTTTTTTATATCAAATATGCTTGAGTTTCCCTAATAAATAAGTGAGTACTAGGTCTTATAATCAGATAGGACATGAGGTGTAAATAATATAGATTCCTACGTACGTAGAAAACAACTGCTACATAGTTTTTTTTTAATGAGTGAAATGCAACATGAGGTTGAGGTGTAGGTTGGAAATTCTTTAGTCGTACGAGAGGAGACAAAAAGGGAAAAGGACTGGTGGCCTCTCATAAAGTAAATCAATGTTCACACTGGCTTTCCAATTCTACACTAAACAATCCTTTTTTTTTCTTTTTACACAAACCCTTGGAATTAACACTATAAATTGGTTCTATTGAATATATTTTTAGTTAATTTCTTATATTAGAATTGGAAAAAATGGCTAAATAGTTTTTATTTTTAAAGTATGTAGCAAAATACTTATCTTTTCAAAGTATTTAGCAAAATATTCATATTTTAGAACTTGATCGAGTTCTAACCATTTTTCCTAGAATTCTTTATTTACATCTTTGTTACAAAACAATATGGAAGCCAATGTGTCCTGAAAAAAAAAATCTCTTTAATTAATATATACAGTAAAAAAAAAAAAAAAAACAGTTTTTGATACGATGATGAATGTTTTCCTTCCAATTTATATACTCAAGGGCTTATGTTTGAGAATCAATTTTTTTTTTTTTTAAAAGAGAAAAAAAAAACTTGCTTATCAATCATATCTCCTATTATTGTAATAATGAGATTATTGTATATTTTACACAACCTTTTTTATATTGTAATATATATTCTGTAAAATAAGTATAGGGCAAGAATTAAGATTTAAGAAACCCAAAAGTGATATAACTCAGATATCATGTCAGAATAATTCACGAGTCCTGCCTAGTATATCAAAAGCAAATTATTTATTAAAGACTTCATCACCAAAGTACCAAATTATTTATTTCACTAGTGTAATAAAGGCTTCTTTCCACATCTAGTAGTTCCCATAATCACTAAAAGCTGCAAGTATAAAAATGTTGTGTTAGCCAATAGCCATTCACAAAAACCCACAATTCATGTTATAACTTTATTAATTAATTAGAAAAATATATATTTTATGAAGCATTACAACTCCTCAATTACGCATAATTGTGATCATCTTATTAATGCCTGTCACATGTTGTCTTAGTTTTTATGGTCACAATAATCGCAAACATGCTGGGAATTCTCATATGCAGGCAATATTATAATCCAAAACCTAATCCAATAAAATGTTTAATTACTTTAGGTACTAAAAAACCACAAATTCACGTGGCCACTTGACCTGCTTCATCTTAAACAAGGAATTGTTAATTTGCCACTACACCATTTTAGTTGGAAATCATTAGTTGGCTTTGAAAATTGTCATCAAAATATGCCAAAGTTTCCAGTCATGTTGCAAAAGATTATTTAAACCATCCTCACATGATCCCACAAATATATAAGAATAAAATAAAAATACATACTGGGGCATAGTTTTACATGCTCGATCTTCTTTAATTTCTTTTGGCGTCAACTTTGATTTATAAATATGTAGAAGGATTTTCATATTTTGTCACATGCTTGTTCATATATAAATAGAGTTACTGGTTGTTAGAATCTAATTATCTGTTGTGACAGTTTTTGCCAACAACCGTAAAATCTATAACACTATCTAAAACCCTTGTGTCCAATTCATCCAATCAAATAAAAAAAAATCAATATACTAATAATTCCGCAACTTGAACTATTTTCTCTCTAGACTTCAAGTATTTTGTATATGGGGATGTACTGTGAGTAATTTGATTAATTAAGGTTTCTCTGTGATTAAAATAGATATAGTGTTGTGGAGGTTATTATCAATTAATTTATGTAAATGTAAAAGTGTGTTGATTTACTGTCTCGTTGTACTTTCAGCTTCATTTGTTTGTGGATTAATTTGTAGCCACAAATGGCAATGTAGTTTGATATTTTTTGCTTGAGAAAAAATGGATAAAGCACGACTAAGAATAGTGTTTTCTGTGGAAGTACATAATTTATTGCTTATTGAATTTACACATTCAAGTGTTAGAACAACTCGTACTTTTAAGGCTTAATATTACTTTCAAGTTTCAACCTTTTTAAAGTGCATATTCAAATCGAAAGCATGCTTACATAGTTACACACTTATACTACATTAAAAACACATGATTTGGAACAGAATTTTCAAAAGAAAAACAGTGTATAAAATAGCTTTATTAAGGCTCTTATCACGAGTGTGACATCAACCTTGATTTTACGTTTTATCCAATTGCAAAAAAGTTAAAATGTATGATGCTCATACTCATTTACAGAATACAAATAGTATTTCAAATGGAATGTGATAGCGATAGAGTTTTATTTTTTTTATTATTTGGGTGCTCAATAAAAAATTAGTGTAACAGTAATTTGTCCATTCATGTTTAGACATTGGATGTTAATTACCTAGACAAGCTAAAAGTTTTTAAAAAGAAGATTGTCAATTTATTAAGTAAGGGCCAAATCGACTAAAATTACATCACATTAATTTACGCATAACTTAAAAAGAATATTAGAGATTATGGAATAGTACAATGGAATGGAGTGCAAGAAATATATAGGTAAATAGTTACCTATCTTAAAAACAAAATATAGAGGGAAATATTTTGTAAAGGTTAATCAACATGATCCTTGACTGAAATCAGATAATAGTTGCCGACAACTGCAATTGGGTTGTCCCACAATCTCCTATTCTTAGCCCTCTATCCTATTTTTAAATGTCCAAAAATATGACAATCTTTCAAATGTAAACATCTTTTTCATTAATTTGCTTTAAAATAAATAGTAGTTTTGAAAAAATTTATATCTTAATTTGTTTAAAAGACAATAAAGTAAATATTTCTTACCTCATTATACTTAAATAATGTTCACTAAAACAGCTAGATCTTTAAACAAGATAAAGGAATATATATAGAGGAAGTATACTTTGGTTTCGCCAGAGTAAAAAAAAAAAAAAAATATATATATATATATATATATATATATATGTTATTGAGAATAAAAATCTCATGCGTCAAAAGTATTCCATTTTATGTTTCACTAATCACAATTTCTCACATATTTTTTTACCCTTTATAAAGTATCCAAAATTTAAACTAAAAAAGAAATGATTCAAACACATGGCATTTAAAAAAAAAATTATCATGCCATTTAAGCTATTGTTAACCCCAAAACTTTATTTTTAGATTCATTATAATTGACAAAGTGGTAAGACCATTTCATTATGTGCTTGTGGGGAGTAAAAGGACCCAGGTGGGCATATGGGCCTTTGGGCTGTAACATGGAGGGCCGACCTGCTCCAGGATTAAACTCTATGAGTTGGCCCATACGCTGAGGGTCCGAGGATACAGCCGAGGAAGAGTTTCACCTCAGACAGATCCAAGAGAACTCAAGATTTCATTATAAAGGTCAAGGCACAACTCTGGAAAGACTAGTGGTTAAAAGGGGACATCCTGAATCTTCTAGATGTACCAGTATTAAAGAAAATATCAAGAGTAAAGGCTGCCACCTCCGCATTAAAGGCTCTGCACCTACCTCTCTGGCCGCATTAATGGGGAGGTGACCCCTGAACAGTGAAGTGAAAACTTCTAGTCACTGTTCAAAAAGTATCAGGGAATGAAGTATAAAAGGGGGGTAAAGGCCAAAGAAATAAAAGGAAAGGAAAACAAAAAAAAAAGAAATTAAGAAATTGTAATCTTGAAGGAAGAAAGAGAAATAATAAAGAAGTAGTCCTCGGCTCGAGTCTGAGGAGATCCATTTGTCATTATCGTTCGTTATTTACTTGTGTTTGTTTATAAAAGCCTGTTATCAAGCTCCCAGTACTTCTAACCTAGGTTTCAAGCCCACACTCTACAAATTCTATTGTTTAAGGCTCATTGGGCCTGAGCTCGTGATTGTCTTTGGGTCCAAGTACAATTGTGCACTTACAGTGCTAACAAATGACAATAATTAATATGGAATTTTTCAATTCTAAATGTATTTACAACACATATCTTTAGCAAGGTTTTCAGACCTAGACCGTTCATTGAACCATAAAAGAAAGAAATTCAAAATTCTTGAAGTCGAACCGAGGTCGAACCGTGATGATGTCATAATTAATTTAATAATTAATTAAAGCCTAAATATAGATATTGAATTTATAAAACTAGCAAAATTGACTAATATATTTATATATGTGAGGAAAATTTAATAATTTTCAAGCATATATTTAATAATTAAATAAGAAAGTTAATATTTTAATAAAATAATAACGATGAAAATATTAAAATTTATGATTAATTTTTTAAGTAAAGTTGAATATCTTTGCAGGATTTTAATTATAATTTTTTTATTCCTTGTAAGAGATGGATAATTTAATTAAGTAGAATAAAATTGTGTTAAGTTATTTTTATTATAAAAAAAATTGCTAAGGGGTTGGACCGCACGGTTCTTGCCACCGATTCTTGCGGTCGGTTTTAGAGGTTCACGAAATTGCCACATATGCCTTATTCTCTATATTTAAAAAACTGAATTTCTATCCGGTTCTCAGTTTTCACAGTCTGACCTCTCGATCCCGTCTAGGTTTGAAAACCTTGATCTTTAGTGGTTTTGTTTAAGAAAGAAACACTATAATATCATCGAATTTCCATTGTTGTACAATACAGTAATGTAGGGGATGCTACATGTATCACGTGTTTTTGGCTTGTACTTGTGCCACAGGGCTAAACATGAATAGCAGGAAAACCTTACTATGCATACATTATACGTGTGGTTAGCTTTGCTTCTTTGAATAGTTTTGTTTGGACTTTTGGCCAAAGTCGGTTGAATTGGGACTTGGATTTAGGCTTTTGGGTTTGTCAGGCGTTGCGAGCAAAATAGGGCATCAATATTAAGGATGAAAGTGGGAGAGATTATGATTTCCAAGTCGATATGAGTGTATGTTACATGAACACGCACTGTATATTGTACAAGACATGTATTAGATTGATCTAAATTATATGGAAAATTATTGACTTTCTCATAGTACAATAATGTACTACATATTTTTCACGTGTAGAGTGAGTTCTATCTTAAATTTATTTAGAACTATCTATTATATGTGAAAGAAGAGAATGCTGTAAAATTTTAGAGTTTTACTAAGGTATATATTAATAAATTATTTTAATAAATTTTTTATAGAAAAATAAAAAAATAACTAATTTTTTTGACAATTTTTTTTAATTTCTTGTAAAAAAATTTTAAAATAAATAATTAATATATGCGCAACTGTCCCTATAATTTTATTCTCGAGTGATTAATGTTTTTGAATATAGCATAAATATAGCTAATATTTATGGTGATGACTTCACTCGGTCAAAATTCTCATTATTGAGGCAATACAAAAGAATCTAGTCGACTTTTCATTTTGGCTGTGGAGTTAAAAAGGAAGCAATAAACAGCTATACAAAATGTGAAATGTGAAACAGGAAGGACATAGAAAAGATAAGAGTGAAAGAAGGAAAAAAGGACACAGAGTAGAGAGAGGAAACCATGAAAGTGGGGATGAAAGGGACTGTCTAGGATGCTAGAGTGGGTGACAGTGGGTTCACATGAATTTCTTTCTACCAAGGACTCAAAAGGGTACAGTAAAGTGTGAAGACTATGCTGAGGCCTGAGTGCCTTAAAGTTGGGTTTGGGTACACAATCAATGACATATATAAAGGTTTTTGATTCCCATTCCCTTCGTTTGTCAGCAGCAACAATGAAAAATTACCAAGATCCCCCTCACGAGAGAACGACCATTTCCAACTCTCCTTGTTTTTTTGTGCTCTACATCTGCTTGTCATGTTTCCCTCTTGGAATGTGTGTTAGATTCTCTCTCTCCCTCACTCTTTCTCTCTCTATTTTTTGCATACTTTATTAACTTCGAGTAGATTTTGTTCACCTTTGGTACTGACTGATGAAATCAGCAAAACAAAATTGAGTACAAGGACTTTCTTTTAATGCACTTAGCCAGTTGCCAGCATTTTCCTTTTGGCAGTACAAAGACATGATTCCAAAGCAATAAAAGAAATTAAAAACGTAAGGAGGGAATCCCTCTTTTTATTATTTTCATGGTCCATGCTAGAACTGCGACTAGTCCTAACAAATATGATTTTCACTTGGACTTGAATTTTTTCGCATAAATCCAACTAAAGAAGAAACATTTAAAGTCTAGTAAACTTGTAGCAGTAGTAGTAGTATGTATATAACTCCAAGACACATACCCTTTTATTCCTCCATATAGTTTATCAACCCCACTTGGAAATTCAACTTGCTATATTCTAGTTTAATTTATACACCAATATTCTTCTAAAGTACCAAAATATGGTTTTAATTAAAAAGCGCCATGATGAACAAAGGTCAAATTAATCAACCCCTCTTGAAGATTTTCACCACTCTGGGATAATAATATTCAAATTCAATTGAAATGTTGCTGCTCCAACCATGGCCAAAAGGCTGATTGATCATCCATGCCACAAAACATAGTGCTTAAGCTTTCTTCTTTGACCATTTGATCCATCTTTTGGCATTGAAGTTCAGGCCTTGATGTGGTTTGGAAGAGTTGAGCCACACTGCCTGGAGGCCTTATCATAGAAGTTGGAAATAGTGGTCTGCTTGTTGGATGAGTGGATAGAGGGCTATCAATAGCTGGTGTCCTTGAGATATCCAACTTGATCTCAGAGCTATTCTCACTTCTATTGCTGCAGGAACCCTCAGTTTCTTTATTGAGGTTGATAGATTCTGTTGGTTCTCTATTTTTTAGTGCCAGTATCTGTAGCAATTAAAATAGACCAGTTCAGATGAAAGCATAAAAACGTAAATGCTCAAATGCTATAAGATTCCATACTATCAATTTAGTAGGTAGAATTAGTACATGGAGAAATCAATCAAATGAGAGCTAGCCCAGATGGGTCTGACTCTGAGAGATCTCTCTCTCTCTTTTTAGATATGACTACCCTTTGGTCCCAAACTACGATCAATCAAATATATATACATTAAAAAAAATGATAGGAACAGGAGCTTTTTAAAAAGCCATTATTGGTTTTTAGAAGTTCTTCAACAGCAATAAGGCTCTGAAAATCATGATGTAAGAAAAAGTCAAAAAGCATAAATCTTAGCGGGCAAAAAAAAAAAAAAAAATCATGATTTCCAAAATCTTTATTTCAACACAATCCACACTCCCATGCAGAACTTGAAATATGTGTTACAAAATCAACAAGCAAAAGATCGCAGCAGAACTAATGACTTAAAATTCAACTGAGGCTTCTTTTTCTTTTAGACTCAAAATATTAATTGGACGCGTGTGTAACTTATCGATAAAAATAAGTAATAAAAAAAAATTCAGTGAAATAGAATTAAAATTTTGGAAAAAAGAAAAATCATTTGCATCTATTGCTAGGAACTAACCTCTGCTTGAAGTTTTTGGTTCTGAGCTTGGAGTGCATCATTATCTGCTTTGACTGCTTCAAACTGTCTCTTAAGAAGATCATAGTCTTTCTCCAACTGTTTTGTCTTCCACCTTGCTCTCCTGTTTTGGAACCATATAGCAATCTGTCTTGGCTGCAGACCAAGAGCTCTAGCCAACTGCATTTTCCTCTCTGGCTCAAGCTTGTTTCCCAACTCAAAGTTCTTCTCAAGTGTCTTAACCTGTTCCATGTTAAGCCTCCTCTTCTTCTCCCCTACTTGTGATCCATCATCAGACAAATCATCCTCCCCATTACCATCGTCTCCCAATTCCACACCTGAAAATGACATGGATCTCTTCCCTAGGAAACTTGCAACCCCTACATAAACAAGAAAAAAACATCATTTAAAGCCCATACTAAGATTTTTAAGTATTTGTGAGTGTGTGTGTGTGTGAGAGAGAGAGAGAGAGAGAGTACTTACCATGAAAGTCTTGAGGTGTGCATGAGGGTAGGATTGGATTGAGAGAAGTGGGATGTTGATTATCATCTTCATGAGGAGGTTGAAGCATGAAATTTGCTGAGAAGAAGGCCATCCCATTACCAGTCATTATCTTCTAACTAGGCTTGTGCCACCAATCTTAAAAGCCTTGATGATAATCTGGCTGTCATGTTGAAAAAGAGAGAGCAGATTTGAAGATACACTGAGTGGACAAAATTTAGTGTAAGAGAAGGAAAAGAGAGTGAGTGAGACTTAATTATATATCACATAAAAGTAAATATATATATATATGGATCTCTTCAATCGGAAGTAGATGCACAATTGGAATGATCATTGGCTTATATACCTTATCAGCTTCTAGGAGAGTCTACTATTCTTTTATATGTAAGGGAAAAGGAAGAAAGAAAGAGAGAGAAAGAGATGTATTTTTTTCTGTAGTTCTCTTCCTATGAAGAGTGAATTCTCTTTTTATATGTTATTTGCTATATCAAGATAAATCAGCACTATTCTCTACTTCGTATAATAATAATAATAAAAAAACACTATTCTCTACAGAACATACTATATATAACCAATATGATGTACACTTACAGTGACATTTTTTGTATAAAAGGGAAACGTGCTGAACCATGTCAATGGTTACTTTGTAGTCTTTTTTTTTTTTTAATAATGTTTTTTGTTTTTTTTGTTTTTGTTTGTAGAATTTGCTGTTATTTTCATGTAATGTTAATCTTCTTTTCATTCTTAGGAGACATGCAGTGGTGTTATTCTTAACAAAGACAGTTGTCTATAAATATAAATTTCAAAATGGGAAGCAAGCACTTTTCAAGTAGCTTGATTGATTCCATGGGTAAAGGAAAGAAAATGGGTTCATATTTTATTCTTCTTAAATGTGAAGTAGTAGACTTGAGAGGAAAAAGAAAAGCTCTAAAAGCTCCAAATGATTTTTTATTTCAATAAACGTATATATGAACTAGAGCTTTCAGATGGAGAGATGGGTGTTGTTTCATACAGTGAAAGAAAAAAAAGAGAGAAAGAGAGAGAGAGATTTGTGGTTACTTAGAGAAAGCAACTTTGCATGGTGTGTGATTTTGATCAATGATAAGGACACACTTATTGTTATTATTATTATAATTTTTTGTTCACAACTGTTGTTATACATTGTGAAAAATCATTTTTACCATTCCAATATCACTTTTATTTGGTTTATAATTAACAATGTTTTCATTGTGTGTCAATCGTAGTACACCATGGATTCCAATTGGCTAAATTAGTAGAGTTCTTTTCTTGTTGTCAAATAAAATGTTTAGGGTTTGAACTCAGCTTATTCTATAAGTCAGATTAAGATGATAGTAAAAAATAATCATCATTATGCCGACGTGGTAAGAGAAAAGAATTGTATAGGTATAGTTATGGGTGATCTTTTTATGTAGCCTTAGATTTTGAGAGGAGAGATAACTTGAGGAAAAAGAGAAATGAGTTGGCTGTATCTTTAGGTCCAAAGGGGGATTGAATTTGAGAGAGAGAGAGAGAGAGAGAGAGAGAGAGAGAAGGGGCAGGAATCTAGGGGATGGGTCCAATGAAAGGGGGGCAGGGGTTGCTACCTAACCCACCAACAGGTATCGTGCACAAGGACGAAGGTCTTTCCCATCATCCATTATCCCTTTTTTTATTTTTCATTCAATCTCATCTCACACACCAAAGCCAAAGCCAAAGCCAAACCAACCCTGTGTAATGCCTTTGCATGTCTAGACTATATGTATAAGAAAGAGAAAGAGAAAGAGAAAGAGAAAGAGAAAGTGAAAGTGAAAGTGAAAGTGATCAGTGATCGAGTGAGGTTTTAAAAGTCTTAGCAAACAAATATAAGGCTGTGTGTGTTAAGTGTAAACCCTACACAGTAGAGAGAGCTGGTCTTTTTCATCTTTGTTGCTAAGTGTTACCCCATCCCTGTGTTCGTCTCCATCCCCCCACTGCATCCCACTGTTCCTCTCTTTACAGCCACTTCTTCCCATTTGGCCTTCCTTGCTGTCCTTTCCTTTGTCGTTTCATCCCTTTTTCCTTCATTTCCAATCAAGATATCATCTATTTCAAAAGATTTCAAGAATATTCATTTCATTGTAATAAAGATTTAATTTTTTTTCTTAAAAGAAAAAAGTACCCCCATGCTTTTAAATTAAATTGCCAAGTTTAAAACCGTAACAAATTAAACCATATAGTTAAGCTAGTTAAACAGTTGAGTTTAAAATCATATCAATTAATATGATTTTAAACAAACCAAATTATGAAGTTTAATTTATAATAGCCTTAAGTTTCAAAAAATAATTTAAAAACTTTTAAAATTTTAGGGTTTTGAGCTCTAATTCCCAATGCTATAACTTTTTATCTTTAATATAACATAATCTTCCTTTTATAAACAAATGGAGAGGATCTTAATACTCATATTCTCCCTCAATCAGAGTTTATCATTAACAAACAATAAGAATGTATATCTTCTAATGTTTTAAAAAGTTGTACATCTCCTAACTCGTTAGAGGCCGAAACTTAAGTAATAATTTGCAAGGTAGTCACCTGACCCCATTGCTTTGTTAACATATTATAGGCTTTCTAGCTGAACATTTTACCATAGGTTTTTGAATTGGAGTCAACCAATGAACACCTTTAGTCATACCATATGAGACCTTGCAGGGATTGTTTTGTATATAAGTCATCATTTGCATTGAGCTACAGAACTAGAGAATGACCATATATATACCATTTTCAACTTTGAAGTCTATTTCTCATTTTATCTGCCTTTGGTTAACTTTACCTTTCACAATTTGTCAATTTTGAAATGTAAAGAAAGTGATCGAGTTCACATCACTCGGTAAAAGGACCAGTACAAAAGTTACAATTGTTGAATGTGGTCATGCTTTTTAACAAAGGTTATATATCAGAAATAGTGTGAGCGGGGTCACTCTTCACAGCAAAGCAGTAACTATCCAAGTTTTGTGGATCATTTTTGGTTCTTTCTTTCATTTTCCTACTCTAAACTGATTCCATCATATATAGAAATAAAGCAGCACAAAGGGTCAATGATAAAGAACTAGAATTCCAACGCAGGGTCCCGAAATAGCTTATTTAGCCACAGACATACATTGCCACAATTTTCAATTTGTGTGTCATACTGTCATTTATTTGCTTGCCGATGTTCCAATCAACCTTTCAAGTGATTGAATGTTTTAAAATTGAATGGTAAAAAGCCAATGACATCATTCATCAATCCAATTTTTTATTTGAACATGACAATTGATGTCTATCTTCTTCTGTTTAACAACGTTTGATAAAAGTAATCTCATTTTCAATCTACAAATTTAGCATGTACATACGTTTAACATATGTAAATATAAATTCATCAATTCAATTTTCTATTTGAATATGACAACATTTGATAAAAGCATTCATATTTTCTTTCTACAAATTTAGTATGTACATATGTGTAACGTCTCTCTCTCTCTCTCTCTCTCTCTCTCTCTCTCTCTCTCTCTCTCTCTCTCTCTCTCTATATATATATATATATATATATATATATATATATAATGTCGAGCTTAGAAGAAGAAGAAGAAAAGAGAAGAGAACAAAAGAAAAATAAGGTTAAAATAATCCTCTTAACCATAAAATAAACTAATCTGGACATTAAACTATTTTGCATCCTTGAAATTTTAAAAGTATGACGTTCTCACTCTATGGAGCCTCAAACAATGTACATATGAACTTTTAGGATTAATTTTTGTTTCACTTGTAAGAGAAAGGATTTCACTCAAGTGAAGATTGGTTGCAAATCTTCGAGTAGCTTCAATACTTGTCTTTTTACATATTCCTAAGTGTTACAAACCCAAGATTAGAATGTCATGATATTACTGATCTAAGTTCTAACATATATAAGGGGTATTTGGAAATTTTTATGTTTGACCGGAGGTAAAAGAGAGAAGAATAGAAAAGAGGAAAATGGAAGATAATTAAAATATACTAAATTTTAGAATATTCTAATCACCTTCTCTCTTACTCTACTCTCTCTTACTCTACTCTCATATCCCCTTCCAAAAAGAAAGAGATAAAACTTTTCAAGTTTCAAAAATAAAAAATAGATCATAAAATATTTTTTATAGGAAAACTAATGCAAAATATAAAAAAGGAATCAAAGAAGCTTCTCAAAAAAAAAAAAAAGGGTACATCACGCATGGGATGGGACTAGTAGCAGTACGAGTATCAAAAACGTTGTGAGAGAGAGAAAGTATGCGATGGGTGATCTATGTCAAATATGGCCTCGTGGCTTTTGATGGAGAAATCATTGGTTGCCTTATTATTCTAATTCTACCATGAGGATGAATCCAAGAAGAATCAAAGGACCCCACAATCTGTGAAAATGGTGTTGATGGGACATGAGGTATAGGGTCCCACACACACACAAAAATAAAATAAAATGTTTCTTTAGTATTGGCCAAAGACAAGCTAATCTCAGCTGCACCACATGACTTCATTAGTTGGAAGCTGAAGGGGTACCCCAGTGGAATGGGGTGGATCCATGTTCCTTAACCCATCTCTCAAATTTTTTTAAAATAAAAATTTTGTTCAAATAAAAAAAAAACCAATTATAATTATATAAATAAAAAAAACCTAAAAAATTAAAAAATAATAATAAAGAAAGAAGATGAATCTTCTCCTCCACATGCCCTCTTGCTTATGGGGGTTTCAGCTTACTCTGATTCCATGTGCAATTCTTTGCTTGACATCTCACTCTCTCTTTGTGGAGGGTTTTGTAGTTTCTTTCATTTTTAATATATATATATATATATATATATATATATGATTTTTGGATTTCCCTTTGGGCAAGGAGATATGCTTTGATAGTGATTCACCAACCACTGGTCCAGTTATGTTTCAGTTTTATTACTTAAAATTCTATTCCTCTGTGGCCATGTGTAGCCACATTGATCACAACCGTCCATTCAGCAGGACAATTTTATATATTTGGTCACAAGTCACAACTCGAAAAAGTGCCTATTGATGTGAGATCACTCGACCCCCTGTGTAAAAATTTGAAATGGGTTCAATGAAGACAACTCTTTTTTTTTTTTTACTGTATATATATTTACATAAATCCCACATATATACCATGAGAGTTTGATAGAGTAGTGGCTAGATGCGATACCTCATCTTCCATATCCACCAAAACAAAATCCATAAAAAGGAGGGTATCATAGTAAAAGAATATTGCAAAATAAGGTCAGCTAGAATTAACAAAGATTAAAATCAGAACTAGCATTCTGATCCGTAAATGCAAAAAAAAAAAAGCATTTTGCATCATCAAAAAAGTTATTTAATCTATTTTACGAGTAAAGATTGATTCAGTATTCAGTTACACTTGATCTGTTGGAATGGTAACACATGTTTATTTTTAATAATTTATTATTGTCTCAACGAGTTCAGTGCATTGAAAGCATTGGACCCAAGCTTAATTAGTTCATATTTTACATTACTATTTTAACAATACTTCCTGCATCACATATTCTATTCTTTTACAAGTTACAATTCTATTTAATTATTTTTTTTCCTATTTTACATCACCATTATAATAATACACCCTACATCTTATACTCTATTTTTTTTGTGCGATTAAAATAATTGTACGTGGAATAAAAGAATGATGTTTAATATATAGATGTTGTTGCAGTTTACCTTACTTTTAGATGTTACTGTATGCAAAATTCTCTTTTTATTTTAATTTTTTTTATGCATTAGGTGCTATTAGTAACGTGCAAAAAAAAGATAAAAACACAAAATGGAGCATCGAATGGGATTGCACTTAGGCTGGGTTTGGATTGCAACAGACCATGCGTTTGTGTTCTTTTGTGTGGGTCCCATGCACTATTCACAAATCTACAAGTACAAATTTTAGCAAAATTCAACTTTAAAATTGGGTCTCACGTCACTATTTACATATTTAAAAATTATTTTGATACAGTATTTTTAGTTTTCAGCAATAAGCGGTATCCAAACAGACATTTAGTATTGGTTTGCTATGAATTTTTTATTTTTAATTGGAGAATTACAATGAAAGAGAGAGAGCATTTGATTCTTAGATGTTTTCATAAAAAAAATAAAATAAAATAAAAACTTGAAGATGTCAATTGAACTACGCAACTCTTAATAACTTGGTGTGATTCATTTTATTTAGAAAATAAATTTAGTAAAAGTACAGCTATAACGTAATGAAGAAATATTACAAAACATTGTGAAAGGGAATTAACAAGATGAAGAAGAAAAAAAAACCCAAATTATTGTTTTCGTGTTGGTTGGTATAACTTATATTTATTGGTTTGTTCTATTTGAATTTTTTTTTTTAACATTATATAGCAAGTTTAATTCCAAATTTCTTTTCCGAAATATATACCCCTTTTCTTATTTTATATAAATTTACAGTTTATTTAAAATTTGTGAATGTGTTTTTGTTTGTTTATTGTAAAACTAGTTTCGTATACTTCATGTTTCATCAACCAGAATGTTGGGCCATGAGCTTGGATGAAAATAACTAGTTTCCTTTTCTTGTAGTGGTGCCGAGTACAATCTCTAAAAGCTGAGGAAAGAAGAAAGATTCACCTAAAGTATGATCTATTTAGCTGTCAAGCCTTTATAAATGTTACCTGCATTTAGGCAAGTTTGTCCCAGTACTGAAAAACACTATAGACTATAGTCTTCGGAAGGATATTGGTTTACGATATATTTATAGAAACTTTTTATAAGAAATGAAAAAAGTAATTAATTTTTTTAATAACTTTTTATATTTTATGTAAAAATTGTATAAATTTTTTTTTTTAAAATTGGTCCATTAACAATTGTTCTAAAACCACCCGTTAACAGCAACCATATATATTATCTCAGATAGTTTTCCAAGTAAAGAAAAAAACGTTCTTTAATACAATACCCCAGAGTCAGACAATCGGGCCCTATCATTTTGAGACTCTTCTTGCTTTTCAAGAATAATATTCATATATTACTTTTACTTTATAATATGAACTGGTGAGTGATAACCAAAAGTTATCTATTGAGTATGTTTATTTGATGTTATTTCAAAGAAAGGAATATTTTTGTAAAATTTTATTTTAATGGGTGGTACTGTCTGTGTCTCCATGGAGCCATGGACTTGTTGCAATCGTATCCCTTACATTTCACAAAACAGCATTGACAATGAAAGATGAGACTCCATCCCCTGATTAGCACAGTTCAACTAACATCCAATAGATTATTATCACTTACTAAGAAGAAGCTTTTTTTATTTCTTTTCTCTTCTACCATTAATGTTGTCGATCCAGTAATCAAACAGAAACACCCTTCATTGTCATCCTTAAAAGTCTCAAGTACAGGAGGACAAGGAAAGATTACTTGTTGAACTCCTTCCTTTCTTCTTTCTTTTTTTCTTTCTTATAACTAGTGGTAAAAGACAGCTTGTTACTCAGGTTCCCAATTAATTACACACCTAAATGTAGATCAAATCAGAAAATTAAAGATTTGCTAGTAGATATGGCCACAAGAAAAAAATATTAGCCTGTGGTTCAACCAGGCTTTTTGTTTTTGGTTGAAATGAGGGTATCAAGAGCTCTTTGTGTACTTGGTTATTCTCTTGGCTGTGTATAGTTCTGCTGTCCCACACACTAAGTTATTACAGGGACAAATCCCTTAAAAGTGACTTCCAAGATGCTAACAAGAGATCAGCCAAATTTCAATTCGTCCCTGCGAGATAATGAAAAATATCTCGACCTTATCAATCAAATATAAAGATAAGATAAGCATGTCATAAGTTTGGTGAATGTTACGCAAAAAAAGCGAAATGTCAACTCACAACAAAAATTACTTTATAAAAGTTAGGTTACTTTATTAAAGATTGTCAACTAGTAAATTTTTTTTGTTATATTTATCTTTTTATTTTTTTACCAAATAAAAGGGCAACAAGCCAACAACCCTTTTGTACAGATTAAGTGCAAAACTATCAAATGCTAAACGATTCAAGTATCTTTATAGTTGTTTTTTTAGAAGAAAGTATCTTTATAGTTTGATTGTCCATCGAGAATGTCAAAACCTCCTTCCCATATATCTAGCCATATTCTTCTTTTAATAATCCACAACTAAGTTTGAAAGAAACTAGCGACCATCCTTAAAAGATTCTATAAACAAGGTATATATGTATCTTTTTTATTTTATTAAGTCTTAAGGGTGACTCTCAAGACGCTAGCTAAAGTACAGCCAAGTTCCTATTTCTCTGTCCCCCATGAGATGATGAAGAATATCTCAATCTTATCAATTAAACATAAAAATAAGATAAGTATGTCATAAACTTAGTGAATGCTATGCAAAAAGCAAAGTGTCAACTCACAACAAAAATAAACTAAAATTACTTTATAAAAGTTATGTTACTTTATTAAAAATGTTCAACTAATAAATTTTTCTTGGTTATATTTATCTTCTTCTTTTTTCCAGGATAAAAGGGCAACAACCCTTTTGTACAGATCAAGTCTAAAAATATCAAATGCTAAGTGGTTGAAGCATCTTTATAGTTTTTTTTAGAAGAAAGTATCTTCATAGAGTTTGATTGTCTATCCAAAGTGTCAAAACCTCCTTCCAATATATCTAGCCAATAGCCATATTCTTCTTGTAATAGTCCACAATTAAGTTTGAAAGAACCTAGCTACCATCCTTAAAAAATTCTATAAACAAGGTTATGTCTTTTCTATTTTAATTATTAATTAAGTCTTAAGGGTGGCTCCTAAGACGCTAGCTAGAGGACAACTAAGTTCCTATTTCTCTGTCTCCTACGAGGCGATGAAGAATATCTCAACCTTGTCAATCATATGTAAAAATAAGATAAGCATGTCATAAGTTTAGTGAACGCTATACAAAAAAGCAAAGTGTCAGCTCACAACCAAAATAAACTAAAGTTACTTTATAAAAATTAGGTTACTTTATTAAAGATGGCAACTAGTAGATTAAGTGTAAAAATATCAAATACTAAATGATTCAAGTATCTTTATAGTTTGATTGTCTATCCAGAGTGTCCAAACCTTCAACCCATACATCTAGCCATATTCTTCTTGTAATAGTTCACAATTAAGTTTGAAAGAACGTAGCTACCGTCTTTAAAAGATTCTATAAACAAGGTGTATATATATATATGTATGTATGTATGTATCTTTTCTATTTTATTAAGTCTATTGTATTCTTAATTTTTTTTTGGTATGCTACTTCATTTTTTCGTTGTTGTAAATCCACAAACATGTATTTGCCTCAAATCAAGTTTAAGTCGGAAGCATCTAGGCACAGTGAAGAATATAGTTAGTTTTAGATACCAACGGTAGTCTAGAATAGTATCATATGGTAATGATAAGATAGTGTATCAACTCTTGGTAAAGACATGAGAAACATGATTATAGGCAAATGTTATAATTAGAACGTAAATCTAAAAATGTTAGTATAAGTGATAGTATCACTCATGGTTTAAAAACTAGGGGGAAAAAAACTTATTAATGAGAACTATGTAAAATCTGAACCAGAGTCTATGTCTAATTGTCTACTACTAAAGGAACAATAATTGACTGGGATCTCAAAAAAGAGACAAAGGAAACTTCAAATAATTTATTTATGAAATTTATAGATATATATATATATATATATTACACTCGATGAATAAGATAATTGTGGTAATAACAAAATCCTTTGATTATTCTATGGAACATAATATATAATGGTCCTTCAACGAGAATTTGACTCTTAAGTATATACTAAATATGAAAGTATTATAGAAATTTTAGACAATTGGAAACATCTTTATAAAGTTCCACAAATTTCTGTTGAAGAGAGAAAAAATAATAATTAACAAGGTAGGAAACACTTTTCACGTACGTAGATACTTCAACACATTTTCACTATGAAACAAATTTGTTTGTTTTCGATGATGACGAAGATAATCGATTTTCAGATTCTCACGTTCAACCCAGTGATAATGTAAGTAATGAAAAGAATGAAAAGGGAAAAAAAATTTCATGAAAATGAATAAGCTCTGAACCTTGAACTCTTAAGTCCATAAACCATATCCATTTGTACTCATGCAAGCATATCAATGAGAAATTTTATCAAGCCAGAATCGTCATCCAGAATCGATCCCTAGTCTTAGGCTATTCAATGTTGTTGGTGACGAAGGTAAGCCCAACATATTCTGAATTGGAAAATGAAAATTTCGACATCTAAGATAAATCGTTGATACCAAGAGCGTAAGATTTTTTTTTTAAACAATAAGAGTACAAGAAAATTAAGTGAAAAATAACTTTGAGTAAAGATGGGATTGGTTATTCTTGAGTTTTTAACCCTTTGAAAAAATAATTATTATTCCTCACTCCAGTCCTTACCTATAACAGTAGTGTATTTAGATGGATGGGCAGTGATTCCATTTATATTGAAAAAAAAAATTAAATGATCAATTTTACCTTATAATGTCAATTTATTATTTATTTCTTTGAATGGAACAAAGGACAGGCATAATTGTCAATTTATATTATGCTTTATCATTTCTAATCACTCAAAATTTTAAATCATCGAAAGAGGAATATTTATTGTCCTCCCCCTACTTATATTTTATTTTTCCCCCTCCCCCTTGCATCCTCTATTTTCCTTAATTTTTTGTTACCCTTGCAATCAAGTGAGAATTAATCTACTACCAAATTAAGGAGCTCTTCATGACTTCATCCCTCGAGTTCAAAATTCAAATACCACAATATAGCAATTCAACATAACATAAACTTCAGTAAGGACTGGAGTTTTTGAGTAATCCGTCAGTTTGGTCCAGCCATGTTAAACAGACCCAGAGACCTAACCCAGACTAACAGGCCTGGCATAGACCGAGCTAGTCTAAAAAGGCCAGCAGTTGCTACCTAAACAATTGACCCAAATAGGTTCACAAAATAGGAAATAACAGGCCAAAAAGCCTAGACCCAAGTCCATTTTTTTATGAGAGACACTCAAGTCCCCCACAAACTAAAAGGAAAAAAACAAAGGCCAAATTATCTGCCTCATACAATTACTATTTCCCTTTGCAAGCTGTTAAAATATCTGTATCACTAATGTCAAAATTATTATTGAAAAAAACAGAAACAAATTCTGCCTACTAACAAGTCATGTAAAAGTCAAATCCTTTTTGTCCAACCAAAAGGTATTAAGGCCGCTCTATACTCATACAACTCCAGAAAGAACAAGATATTAATAGAGCCATACCGGAAAAATGCATGTGAAACTACCTAAGATTGAACTGGCACACTTCCTTAGAAGAGCAGTTTGTGCTTTTGGAATTCAGAAGAAAGCTTCACCGTCCTTTATGAGTTTGCTTATGTCAGACAGGACCAAACCAGTGACGTGCGACACCCAAACTAACAATGTACCACTACACAGAACCACCATCGGAATGATGGTTTATCAGTTAATTTAAAACATTATAACAACATACACATAAGCAACGACAAAGGAAAAAAAGATTAAACAGTTGGTATGAACTCAAAATGCAGAAATATGATAATTAGGAATGTTAAAAAGAATAAACGAGTAAGGAATTTTTTTTTTTCATCTTTCTATTAATGAGAATGACTTAACTTTGCACTATATACACGTTATTCTTTAAAAATAGTGATGTATTACACTCTAAATAAGGTACAGATACCCACAATGGGGAAAAAAATGAATGAAATTGAATATGTAATGTGTAAATTCTTTTGATAAGAATATGATACGTACACAAAATGGCAGAGTCAATCCCTCTGAAAGTCACTGAGCATGTTCATGGGGCTGCTGATAATGATATTCAGGCTGGTTGTCAACTTGATGAGGCTGCTTCAGTCATTAACCAAAATGAAAACCAGATGACTTGAAAGATCTGCTGGAAAGATCTGGCAGCCTGCGGATTGCAATAACAGCAGCTGCCAAGGCAGCAAAGGAAGCCAAAACAAAGGCAGGAATATTTCCTCCACCAAATAGAGCATCCCACGGCCCCGCACCAAGTGATACAATCATCTGAATAAATCAAAACAGTTGATATCAGCATCAACTAAATTAACAACTTTCATTTATTAATAACTTCAAAATAAAAGTAAGTGTGTATAATCGTTTATCACAGCCAAACCAGAATAAAAAAGGAAAAGTACTTTTATAGCCCCATCAATATCCCCAAAATTTTAAAGAATATATTACAACTTTACAAGCTAGATTAGCTACCTCTGAACTCTATACCCAAATAAGAAAAAAAAAAAAGAAAAAAGAAGAAAAAGAAAAAAGAGAGGTTACTATGGTACATTGTTGGTGGAAATTTTTTTAGTGTGGCTAAATTGGTACATTGTAAGTAAATATAAGTATCAAAAGACACATTGAAATGAAGTTAGAATTTTTGTTGCCATAATAAGCTCAAACTCAAAATATATGGCAAACAAGCACACAAGGCGGAAAAATGCGGGGAGAAGATTAGCAGTATTAAAGAAAGAAAGAAATAACAATAATAATAACAATAATGAAAATAAAAAAGCATCCTCGTGGAGCTATGAAAACGAACATGTAAATTACGGACGTTTTTAAAACACGCCTTTGCCAAATGGGACTAACATTATGTTTGGGTTTAAAAACACAGTGATGCAAGACAAAAACCAAAATGATATAACAATAAAATTGAAGAGCAGAAAATAAAGGATAGGTAACCTAGGGATCAATACCTAGGCTTACTTGGAGTTAGCACCAAGCGAGAGAGAACCTCTAGGAGTCGGCACTTACACTTGGTTGGAGTCAACACCAAACCATTGGAAAATTTCCAAAGAAATTTTATTAATAAAAAAAACTGTTATCCATCTCATTAGGAATGCAATATATGCTTAGGACCAAACCCTAATTCCAATTCTACTTGACTTAGGGTCTGTTTGGGATCCGCTTATTTTGCTGAAACTGAAAACTTTTTGCTGAAAGTACTGTAGATAAAGGTAAAAGTTAGCTAAAATAGTACAGTGAGACCTATGAATAGTACCAAAAAGTGCAAAGGGGCCCAAGAATAGTAACAAAAATAAACTAAATAGTAAAATAAGCTGTCTTTTTAATTTTTGCCAAACACACACTTAGTAAGCCTACTTCTAAATGACTTGGGAAAACTCAATTATTGAATTACACACCCAAGAAAAAAAAAACAAAAAAAAAAAAAACCCTTACTCTCTAATTAATAAAATACTCATAACCTAATTAGCAACTAAAATCTAAAACAAAAATCTACTTGACCAATAAAAATACAATTGACTCCCAAAATTAATAAAGCCAAATTACACAATATTTCTTTGCACTTCCCGCATCACTCACTTTTTAAGACCGAAAACTAGGTAATAAATGGGCACTTAACTGGTAAAGTACAAAACAATACTAAGATTTAGATTGTTGTTTTAGGACTCTTTCCATTCCAACTTTGTAAAATAAAGTGAGTAACCTCTTACAAATGTTAAAGAGGAAAATGAACAGAAAATAAAGAAGAATGCATGGAAATACCTGTGGAACAACGATTGCAAGATTTAGCACTCCGATAGCCAGCCCTGCATAGCCATACAAACTCTTCAGAATTACAACTAGATCAAGATCGTAACAATAAGAAAGAAAGAAGAAATTGTTACAAACCTTGGCCGCCACCAGAATCAGCAGTCAACTCTGCTGTGACAGAAAATGGAACACTGTATGTAATCTGCAAAACACAAACAATCAATACCAGCAACCACATACTTCTGAGGGCAGAAATGGAGACAAATCAAGTAATACTGCAAGAAAAATATGCTTACAGCAAGAGGAAAGCCAAGAAGAGCAAATACAATCAAGGAAGCTATCCTGATTGCTGCACTCCCACCAATTACATGTTGAATCCCTTCAGAATATTCTCGGACGGATACCAAACTAATGATAGCAGTGCCTGCCATGCAGACAAACACAATAAAATTGCTCATTGCCCATACTAGTCTTGCCCCAAGCCACTGACACATTGGCTCAATAAGGAAAGAACTAATGCCAAGAACAACCTATACCACAAGAAATATGAAATTTCTTTTAGATAATTATTTAGCAAGATACCTATCAAAAAAAAGATAACTGTTTAGCAAGATAAGACACTATTTACAAATTTCCATTATCATCAGGTTGTGAAAAATATTCTTGTTGTAATTTGAATAAAGAATGAGTCATTTCAAATAAAATTTAAAATTACAGATGCTCAATTTTTGAGTTCTTACTGAATTCAATAGCAAACCAAATGCACCATCTCTGACACCTTGATCATACTTTTGTACTTCAGAAAGGTTTCCTTTTGGATCTCCATGATAAACTTCCCTCCCCATCCAATCAGTATCAAAAAGAAAGAATGGGAACCAGGACAACTGCATTTAAGATTATAATTGCAAACATCATAAGGTTAATATGGAGGGTTGACCAGCAATCATCACAAAAAAACACAAATCTAACACACGCAGAGTAATGCGGAAGTAATGGCAGATGAGGCCAAGGCCTCCAACACATGACATAAGTAGAAGTATTTATTTTTAAAAACTTAACAAAATTCCAAATTAGAAACTTAGTTACTATAAGTCAATAATTTTTTTTTTAATACTCAACAAAAATAAACATTTTTAATCTTACCTTTTAGTGTCCATTTTAAATATTAGATACCAATTTGTTTTCAAAATAAACCTCAATTGTCTCATTTCTCCCTCTATAAGTCAATAATTTTTTTTTTTTAATACTAAACAAAAAAGAACATTTTTAATCTTACTTTTTAGTGTCCATTTTAAATATTAGATACCAATTTGTTTTCAAAATAAACCTCAGTTGTCTCATTTCTCCCTCTAGATAACCCTTAACTTTCTGTAAAAATCTTCATTATGTTTCTCTTCCCCCACCCCCCCATCCCCCCATGTTTGTTGATTCAATCATACTTCACATAGGATAGATAAGGGAACTCTGTCTGCATGTGCTTTTGGTGTGATTTTGGAAAGAAAGAAAGAAAGAAAGGTGATCTTGAGATTGGCCTAGTTTGCAACCAAATTATGTTTGACAAGTTTGAATCTTGGAGCTAGAGGATTCCAAGTTGTAGAAATTCTAGGCAGCATCAAAATTAGCATCTTATGGCTGGTTTAATGGTTTATTTGGTGGCTAACAAGTAAGAAAATATATAAAGTTCTAGAGTATTGATAGGAAGGGAACATGGTGCAATCTGGGATTGCTAAGAGGGAAGAAAAGAGAGAATATCGTTGCTGTTCAGGAGCTGTATGAAAATTTTGTGAACAATATTGGCATGCCAAAGAAGAAGAGAACGAAAGAACAAAATACTCTACGCACTCTTGCCCCAAAACAAACAATAATCCATTAATCAAAATCTTTGAATTCTTTGAAAGCATTGAGCACAAATGTACATGATTCTTAAATTGACTCTAGGAACACGGCCACATTACAAATATGGCAATTCTTGAAAACTATGATACAACACATTGAGAACACAACAATTAATTTATTGATATATATTTCGTAACTTCATCTGGGTCTGTTCTTAGTATCATATATTTATTTATAGCCGGTCCCAATCCCTGGAAAAGGAGAAGGGTAGTGATAGGTTAACAGCCAGCGTAGACTTTAGTCACTCATTGGGGGTGTCCCTAAGTTAAATGTAGCTGACCCAAACTAATCTGTTAAGGATCCATAACCGATCCCAAAATTTTGGGACTAAGACTTTGTAGGGATTTATGGGCCAGTTTTTAGGATTGGAAAGCCTTGAGGGTTTGGTTATAGCTTGGAAATGAGATGAGACTGATGTTTGATCTGAGATTTTGGTAGATTGAAGATTAGGGGTAGTGTTTAACGCCTTGGGAACTTCAAGTATAGTATGGGAATATTAGAATGTGAGTGGTTGATGCGGGTTCTTGAAGGAATATGCAAGTAGAATTTGATGACAATGCAACAAGGGTTTCAGATTGCAAGCATCAGATGATGGATTTAGAGGATGGATTACATGAATGTGGTGAGTGATGGAATGGATTGTGACTTTTTCAAGAGTCACCTCTGCCAAGATGAGACTACTTCTAGGGAGTCTTTACCTCCAAGAAATTAACAAGAGAGAAAACAAGACTAAGCAGTCAAAATGACTATTCTTCATTCAAAGGTCCAAATGAGAGTGACAACACCTATTTATACATCACTTGCCCTATTCTAAGTGGCCACACATGACTCAATAATTGGCTTACTAATTAGTGCTCACAAGAATTAACACGTGATTAATGTGTTGCTTGTGCTTGAACCCTAACTAGCCCAACTTAGTCTAGTTACTAGTAACTAACTTGCAACTAACAAACCCTTATATGTGCCAATCATGCAATTTGATCCAAACAATCAAAATGCTCTTGGTTGAGAAATCAAGGTTGATCCAAATGAATGGGAGTGAGGGAAATCTGTCACAAAAATATAGGAGCATTTGGACAAGGGATTGCCGTTCAGCACTAAGTAGTGATGGAAGTGCCGATAAGGCCCTTCGGTCTGCCAATCAGCACTTCCTACAATGCTAGGATTTTTTCGTGTTTCTCAACTTCATGTGAGTTGCCAACAAAAGTACGTTGATTTAACTTTTTTTTCAAAATAATAATAATAAACATTTTTCAGGTTTCAAAAATAAGGAACTGTTTTAACAATAAATATTTTTGGGGGGGATAAGCGCTTCATTCTCTTTTGGGGGTAATTGATGTTCTAATAATAAAGTTGACGTAAAATAAATAAATTAGAGAGAGAGAGAAAAAAAAAAGAAGAAAAAGATTATAACAGAACATATTTATCTTTGGTCAATTTGCGAATAAAGAGCACACACCTAAAACATAAAAAATAAAAGGAGAACCAGATACGACATTAAAAAAAAAAAACCTAATGATAACTTTTTAAGAGAAGAAACAATTAGTATTATTTTTTGATAAGTAGTGAAGAAACAATTATTTAACTCCTAAATTTCAATTGACTTGACCTTCCAAACCATAAATCTTAGAATCTACAAAGTTGCGAAGAACAGAAATGAATCTTTGATAGCTGCAGCAATACTATCCCTTATCTTAGGCAATTGACAGAAAGCATTAATATAGGCATTTCTTTTTACCCTTAAATGAATGCCACACCATATTATTCTGTAGTGTGATTTGGTAAGAAATAGTCGGCATCATTCATCTTCTTTATTAAAATGCAACATTGTTGAAGGTGTTTGACATCCTGACATGTCTAAAATGTACAAAAGGAATATAAATAGCTATATTTATCTTCTTCAATTCATAAGTTGAGAACCTAGTGATATACTTAGTTTTATAATGATAACTTTGATTTGCAATTTTTTTTCCATTTGATTGTATATGAAAATAGTTGCACTTATTCCATATATTCTTTGCTAATATACAACTTAGTAGTTCAAACTTCTTTTTAAAGGCTTTACATCATATAATTTTTTTTTTTGTATTGGAGCTAAATGTTCCCTTCACCAACTTTCGAAATACTCAATTTCTGAAAATTACATCATTCCCAAATCATACTTAAATCTCCGTGTTTAAAAATACAATCAATGAGTTAAACAATAAATAATTACAGATTTTGTAAGTACAAATTGATAGATTAAAACTCTATAATAAGATCATGTTAGTTCAAAATTAAATTACAAATTTATAGGTATATGCAAGTTTCCATTTCACGTAAACTTATCCATTTGACTTATTTCTTTTTATCAAGTAAAAACAAATATGCTAATAGTTAATATCCATGCAAGACTGAGATATACCATAAGACCAATAAGTTGATTCAAAGATCTTACTAACAATCTCTTGGCCTAAAATAAGTAATCTTTCTTAAGGTCAGAACAAAATATGAACAGCAAAATGACTGACAACTAACGCTCTGTTTGTTTCAATAATGATATTTTCTAGAAAATGAGTCATTTTCTAAAAAGCATTTTCTATAAAACTATCTCATTTTCTAATGTTTGGTAGCAACTTTAAATAAGTTGAAAAATAACCTCTTAACTTCCCTTATTTAGCTTACTGTGAGATAGAGTTGTTTTCCAAAAAAATTTAATGGAAAACAATCTCTAAAAATATGCCATACTTTTTATATTGACCAAAGATAGTTTTCCTTTGACTCATAT
Source organism: Castanea sativa (assembly GCF_040712315.1). Taxonomy (NCBI): domain Eukaryota; kingdom Viridiplantae; phylum Streptophyta; class Magnoliopsida; order Fagales; family Fagaceae; genus Castanea; species Castanea sativa. Next base: position 53,022,700 of record NC_134015.1, read on the forward strand.
TTTTTTTATGCTACCAAACATTGGAAAATAAGGAAAACTATCTTTACACAAGGTTTTCCATTGAAACAAACGGAGCGTAATTTGAAAGTAATACACAGAAACAGGAGATATTGATAATAGAACTGGAGTGCTTACCCAACTAAGAGCCATAACAATAAGCACTGAATGCATTGAAGGTGGCAAATGCCTTAAACTAGTCAACAAATTGACTAACACAGATCCTGGGCCATCATTAATGCTTTCATTTTGACGATCCTCAACTATAGAGGTGACCTGTGTTAGGTTTCTATCCCTTTCACCATTGGCATTATCATTAATTGGCATATCAGGCATTGACTTCAAATGATCAAGGCCATTTTGTTGAGGATCATCCAATAAAGGTGCAGAATCCGACAGATGCTGGGGTTGATTCACAGTAAGTGGAACCTCATTTGCAAAATAAAGTGTCACCAGTGTGCAAAAAGTCAGGAAAACCTGCAGATACACCAAACACCATTCTTCGACTCAGAATCGTACAATTTGATGCCAGCAGAACACATACAGTTGCAAACTGCTCTTTTAAAAAATAATATTAATTAATTAATTAATTAAAAAATAAGTGAACTTTTGAACTACTAAAAAGGTAGGTGTATAAAAAGAAGAAAGAAATTTCAAAGCTATGTCAATATGGATTTCCTTTGTCAATTGGAACCTAGAGCAGTTACTTATAGGGAACTATTATTTCCATACTGATAATATCTGCTTCCAGGCTCCTCTCTCTTACACATGAGGGGTCCATTTTGGGTGTAAAAATAGCATTTCCACAAGTTTCTGAAAGGCATTTCCCCAACTTATAGTAGGCATGTCCTAATCTAATAATTACTAATAGCATTTCCCCGTGAAAGGGTTTCCTTTTTCATTTAAACGGTGGTTTGGGGGAATATTCTCACTTATGAAATCTTAGGAAGAGAGACTAAATTATAGTGGACTGGTGCTGCATGTGCCTATGTAGTGGGGAGACTGTGGATCACCTTTTGATGCATTGCAATGAGGCGAGGCCTATCAGTTGTGGAGCTTTGTCTTCCAATCTTTGGGGATCTACAGGGTCCTACTGGAGAGAGCAATTGATCTTATGTTTGGCTGGAGGAACTGGTTGGGTAAACATTCTTCAGGCATTTGGAATTTGGTTCCGTTATTCTTGATGAAGACCATATGGCGGAAAGGCAATAGGAGAACATTTGATGATGTGGTGAGTACAGGGATCAGCTACTACCCACCTTCATAGGCTCTCTGTTTGATTAATCTCGTGTAGGGGGTTTTAAGCATAGAGATTTGATTCCATTATTTTTAGAGTCTGTCCTTTTGTACATAAGTGTTCTGAATTTTTTGTAATTCTTTAGGCTACCTGTGTTCATTGTACATGAAGTAGTCTTCATTTATTAAAACTATTCTTACTTATCAAAATAAAATAAAAATTGTGCTTCATTTACATATAATAAATCATGTAAGAAGCCACAATAATAGATACCATAATACACATGATTGACAGGAAAAAAAAAATATTTTTTTCAAATAAATGTCAGAGAAGTAATTAACTATATAAAATGGGAAAGTTTCAAGCAAGTATACTAACTCACCACCGCAACAAGGAACGCTGCTTTGAGATTTCCACAAGCATCACAGCAAGCACTACTTGTCAGGAATGGAAACCATCTGCTCATAAATGAATTTCTCAAATAAATTAATCTCCACCAAAACTTAAGTGTTGAATTTGAACAATGAAAACACAAAATCATATTTCAACTGAGACAAACCAGAGTGGGAAGTGCAAGACACAGAGTTTCTTTAAGTCTATATGGTTGATTTTTTAATAATAAAAATTTTTAAAAATGGGGAATGGATTATGATATCTAATCAGAGATGAAGGAATGCATCAAACGAATCAAATAAAGACATGCACAAGCCAAATCTACAGAAACAGCATATTACAACTAAACAACATTCAAGGGGTGTCACCTGTGCCAACTTCCACTAGCACCGGCAGAGTATCCTAGAATGTTTCCAACAGCCATCCATGAGCAAAATACAGCATTTGCTGAATTACGTTGATCGGGCCCTAAAAATATAGTCATAACATAAGTTATAATGTTTTGCATTAGCATGTAGTTTGTAAGTAAAACATGTAAATAAAGATTGAGTTCGTAGGTCTCGCTAAATTATAATAACCCAAATGGAAAAGATATAGGAGTAAAAAAATAAGCCACCTGATAGATCGGCCAGAAGAGCACGAGCTGGTCCCTACAAACAATAAAAGTTCCATTGTTTGCTCACATTCATGGTGGTTAATGGCATAAGATTTAAATTGCAGTGATTGGAAACCAGAAATAAATTGTTTCAAGAAGCTTTACCTGCACTGTATTGTTGGCAAGATCCAGCATCCAGAAACCAATAATAAAGACAATAGCTGCCCTAGTCCGGGTACCTTTGAATATACTGCATTTGCATAGATGAGTGTTTTTAAACTTCAAATATTCCATATATGTAAAATAGAAAAAACAAAGAATCAAGAGGAGGAAATAGGAACCTGCAATGCTCCTTCGTGTCACCTAATATATATCCAATGTCTGCAGAAAACCCGATTAATATCACCTATATTGCAAGACTTAGTTTAGCTAATATAAAAGGCTGTAGACAACAACAAATTTAAGAGATCCAAGAGTTCCTAACACTTACTGCTACTGAGATCATGAGAGATCCTACAAAAATGAATGGCCGTCTTCTTCCATATTTAGAAGTGCATTTATCACTCCAAATACCGACACATGGTTGAACCTGAAAAATAATAAGCAAGTAACTCAAGAACGTAACTATCGGAATTCGGAAGCAGACATATATAAAGGTGACAAATATGCAGAAAATTTAAGACTGTATTGCATGAGCACATCTATAGACAATTAATAAATCACCACAGAGACAAACATCAAAGGGCATTAAGGGTTTCAGTAAAATCAAAAGGTATCATAGATTCTTAGTGAACAGGATCTGAAGTACCAGAAGACATTGATGAAGCTTATGAAACAATTTTTATTTTTTATTTTTTTCATTTTCTGTAGAAATGACAAGAAACTCCCCTTCAACTATCTTTCCTTGGAAAGCTATTTGGAGAGTAAAGGCCCCTAGGCGAGTTTCTTTTTTTGTTTGGTGTGTAGCTTGGAATAAGATCCTAACGGGAGACAATCTGAGATTGAGGAGATTGGATTTTGTGGATTGGTGCATTATGTGCCGTCATTATGGAGAGACGGTAAATCACTTCTTCATTGTGATGTGGCCTATCGGTTATGGAGCTTTGTTTTCATAATTTTCGGCCTGGCTTGGGTGATGCCTAGATCGATTCCAGACTTGCTTTTTGGATGGTGGAATTGGCTGGGGAAGCATTCGTCTCAGATCTGGAATTTAGTCATGTTGTGCATCCTTTGGTGTATTTGGAAGGAGCGGAATCGGAGGACTTTTGAGGATTTGGATTGCTCTAGTGATCAGTTGCTTGCTTCTTTTAGTGGATCTCTTTTTGATTGGTCTCGGGTGTGGGGACTCACGTCTAGTGATTCCCTCCCTTCTTTTCTCTGCTCCCTTTTCCTTTTGTAATTTCTTTGTTCTTTGGTTTTCTCTCTTATTTCTCTTTGTTTTTTCTTCTTGTATTTTCTGGGTTGCTCTGTGTTTTTCAGGCATAGAGTAGCCGTTCGTATATATATAATTCTTACTTATCAAAAAAAAGAAATGACAAGAAAATTAAGAAGCTGTAGAAACTATCCATTCCCATGGACAAATTGTAACCAATTGAAGCAGACACCCAATACAGGCCTCCTATTTTCCTTATTTACTATTTGGGCTGTTCTTGGTACTACATAACGAATCTCACAAACTAAAGGTAGTATTCAACTGCTACTATGCATAGTGTAGTCAAAGTCCATTGTGGCAAATATTATAAATCATCTTCATTAAGCACAAGTACTTTCTATTGAAGGTAAAACTACTCAACATGCAAGTTGCTCCTTTCATTTTCATTTTGTCTATTTGCATGTGATGGCTTTTGGGGAAAAGGCATACTCTTTTCAAACAGAAACAAGGTATAAGATAGAATTCATTAGATAAACAAACACATGACTAGAAACTGTTTGCATTCCATATTGATTCCAACATGATATGATGATGTGTGTTATATTGGTAAGAATTAAAAGGGGCAATACATACCAAATCATAGAAAGCGGATATAAAATGTACAAAAACTGGACCACCAGTCACACAGTGAGAAAACCAAAAAAGAAGGAAATAAAGTGATTGTTATCACCTACCACAAGACCAGTAATAGGGCCACAGAGCCAAATAAATGAAGAAAAGGCATGCTCTATTCCAAGTGTCTGCAACAATTAGTTGAGAGCATTAGTTAATCAGAATGAAGCTCAAGCATAAAATTAACAAGAACTCAATGCAGTTTGACTGATCAAGGCAGAGATACTATAAACCATCAAACCAATAATGAAAAAACTGTGAGAAGATAACAAATTGCATCAATTTAAGCTGGGAAAAAAAAATTCAGAAGAACAGAGATGATAATGATATTACCATTAAACATCCTTTTACATAGTAACAGTTGAAACAGTTCTGTTTCACACTTAAAAATTTGAGCTTTCAACATTCACCGGAATCTCGATGCTACAAGCATTAAATGCATTTGTGATACCAAAAATGACCATGTTATTTTATTTTGGTTATTATTTAGTTGTCAATTTTGACAGCAGGGGAGGTGGGTGGGAGAGTTGGAGCTGAGGCATTTTATATTTTAGCATACATAACGGTAAGGCCCCATGCAAAGTAGCAATGGGAGAATGGCTATTGATCGACAAATTTCCTAGAAAACGGATTTATTAGTTCTCTAAACTCATCTTCAATTCACAATGTAATTTTTTTTTTTTTTAAATCTGGAGTTATGTTAGGTGATACCATCCAAACATTGTAAAGATGAGTTTTGTTTAGCAGAAACAGACAAAAGTCTTCAAACATTACACTTTCCTCAAAAAGTAGATTTTATTCTCCTTTTTCCAAATAAGAAAGTGCATTAAATTAGGCATCAACAATCAAGAGCTATATTTTGTATCGAATTCAAATTGGTGCAACTATTTTGTCCTTTTTTGGTAGGTACACATGCGGCCAGAAGTTCTCCAACACACAACCCCGCCCCTCCACTTTGCTCTTAAATGAAGAGGACATTGAGCTCGCGCTCATTACTCATTAGTGCAATTAGCAGTCTTTTTTCATTCAGAGTTCTAAAAAAAATGTCAACATTGATGCAATCAACTTTTTTGTGCACAAGTGATGTACACTGCCAATTAGACTTTTCTCTCTTGGAAATTCTAAACGAAAAAAACAAAAACACTAAACATAGGATTTCATTAACGAGTGCCTTATAACTCAATGCATTCATTGTTATCATTAGAATCACATGGTAACCCAACAGCTCAAACTTTTGGGACAATCTGTAATTTAACATGATATCAGATAAGTTGTAATATAACAGTTCTATTAATTTTTTTTTTTTCCCTTTTTCAGAAAAACAAAGTCGAACTATACACAAATATCAAGAAAAACAAATAATCTCATCTCGAATATCGATTTAAATCCTCCAAGGGAAAAGTTAATAGATGCCTAAACCTATTAACATGAACTATCATTGAAATCTACATTTTTCTCTTTTCCAAACAATGCTGCATTATATACCTACTAATTGAATTTCAGTTTCCCTCTATATACAACGACATCAAAATCACAAACTCTCTGTAATTCTCTCAAATCTTTAAAGAAGCATCTAAATTCTCAATCAAACAGTTTCAAGCTCCTCAGATCCGAATCGAACACAAACCACACCAATTCAAAATCACATAAACAAAAAACGAAAACAAATTTGAAGAGAGAGAGAGAGAGAATGGACCTGAATGTAGGGAGTCAAAAGAGAGAGCTGCAAGGCCCAGCCGAATTGGACGCCGGCGGCGATGGTGCAACTGAGAACAAGAGTCGCCAAACTACAGTTCTGTTTCTCTCCGGGAAGAGGCGGAGACGAAGACGGAGGCGGAGGAGAAGAAGAAGAATTGAGATCGATCCGGTGGTTTGGGGAGTCGACGTCGACGACTCCAACCATTTCCACTTCCGCCGCATCCTCCTTCAGGTTCTTGTACGGAAACCGGATCGACACTGACTCGGTCTTCCCCGCCATGGACTCGGACGCTGACTCGGTTGCGATGAGTTACAACCGCCTCACATTCAAGATATTTTCGATACTGAGAGTTTAGGTCTTTGGCTTTTTTTTTTGTTTTTGTTTTGGAAGAGAGATCTGGATGTAGAATTTGGGTTTTGGATTTAAAGAAATTAGAGAAAAAAAAAAATTTTGCAGAGAGAATTTTCGGCGGGTATGGTGGTGTGAATTTGTGAGAGAAAGAGACTGAGATCAGTCTGTATTGTTTTTGCTACGTTGCAGCACCACGAAGAGTCATGTTACTACATACCAAAAATAAATAAAAATTTGACCTTTTTTTTTTTTCATCTGGACAATTTGCCACGTCAGCAAATGTTAAATTAATTTTGTTGTGCTTCTAGAACTTATCTTTTTTTTTCTTTAATTATCTTTTTCTTTTTTTGTTGTTAAATTTATTATAAGAAAAAATTGTCAAATTAAATTTTGCAAAAGTTATAATTTCTTTTTTTATGGGTGAAAAAGATAATGATTTTGTTGTTGGTCTATTATTCAATTATTTAATTTTTTTAAAGAAAAAAATCATTTTAATTTTAGGGTTAATTATATTAATATACCTTGAAGTTTGGGTTAATATCAACTAGGTTCACAATTTACTAAAGTTAAAGGTGTTCATGGGTCAATCAAGGTCGGGTTTGTGCCCAACCAGTAACTAGCTCGTCCAAATTAGGTGGATATTTTCTAGACCTACCGACGACCGATGAAGGAGTTGAGTTAGATTGGTCGGGTCTTTGTTGGATGGCAATTGGAGTTAGGAAGGAGGAGATATAGCCAAAACTCACTAGATCTAGCCAAAATATGGCTGTGTCTAGTGAGATCTGATCAAGGAATTCCTTAGACGCCGAAGAACAACAGGCTTTTGGTGGTAGAATTATTCAAGTTGGTTGAAATTAGTTTTTGAAGAAATGACCTACCAACCAACCTGCCAGAATCGGGTTTTAAACGTCGAAAATCGTTGTTGACTGTCATGGATGGTCTAAATAACCCTAGCTAAAGTCAGCTTAGTACTTAAGACAGTTGAGAAAAATAATCAACTAACTTAACAATATTTATGAACTAAGTAAGCTTTATGGACTAAATTGGTTAGTTTTTTAAAAAATCTTGAAGTTGGTTAGGATAAACTCAAAATATGTTAATGGAAATTATCCTCAATTTTAAAAAGAGAACAATTCCGTTCTTCCATTTATTTTCTATAAAAAAAATCTATTCACGTGTTTAGGATCAATTTGATTTATTTATTTCTCTCAAATAGGTTTTACGTCAATTTGATTGTAGTGAGATAGCTCAACATTTGTTGTTGACTTGTTGACCAACGTAAATAACTTCTGAACAAAAAAAAAAAGATAAAATTATAAAATTATTATATGTTAAAGATTAAAAGGCAAAGATAGGATTACATGTCTAAATGGAGTGTGTCCGGATGTAATTTTTTTTTTATTAGTTAAAAATTTTGTAAAATATAATCATATTTAAAATAGAAAAAGCGGGTCTTCAAAAAGATATTAAATTAATAAATTAATTAAAAACTTAAAAGAAAAAAAAGCTGTTGTAAAAGTAATGCTTCCTATGAAATCCAAAATGGATCCACCACTTTATAGAAACTTAAGGAACGGTCAGGGGACTTTGTTGAAACTTTATTCTAATTTCTGACTTTGATTCAACTCCAAAAAATAAAATCTGACTTTAATTTTTTGTATTAAAAAAATGGGTAATTGTCTTTTTCGGGTAAGTAAATGAGTAACATCAAAGGGAAGGTGAGATGCAAGTGTTGGAAGAGACATCCGGTGATTTGGATAATGTAATGGAATCAGGACCGTTGATCGGGATTAAAAAAAATTCCAAACATTGATTTCAAACCCACCGACAGTGGAATTTTGTCGAGTCAGATTCACATTTAGTCTACATATAAGACTTTTCCACAAATCGCAAAAAATGGTAAATGGTGGAATGACACGTGCAATCAAAACTTCGGAAGGAGCTGTCAAATTAAGTTTTAGCCAACCAATTATAAAGAAAATGTTTCATAATTGTGCACTATTCACAGTTATCCAAAACAATATTCTTTGAGCTATTATTACATGGAAAAGTCTAGCACAATATAATTATTCACCACTTATTGTTACAAGTGTGATTGATAAAGAAAATAGTGGGTCTATATATAATTTGCCATGTCAGAATTGTGGCAAAAAAATTGTAGAGTAATTTGTGATCTTAGAACTATTTTTAATTATATCAAAGTCATAAAAAAAAGTTCTGAAATAATTTGTTGTCCTAAAACTATACAGCTACCTCTTAATATTATTTAAGATAGAGTAATGTTAAAATAAATATTTTTTTTTTTTTTAATTTCATAACAATTGAGTCAATAAGTTTTTACTCATTCATATGGGAGGTTATCGGGTTCAGCACTAAAAATTTATCATATTAGCTGTTGTGTTTTTTTTTTTTTTTTGGGTATAGTTAGGATTTCTCTTTCATGATCTCGTAGTCTCATTCCACATTTGCAGGAAATGATTATTATTACTATTTTTAATTTTCAATTGAAATGATTATATTGGAATTGGAGAATTATGGTCAAAGATTCAAAGTTGATGGACAAGTGTAGAATTAGAAGAAGAGAACAGTCGACAATTGTGTGACTTGAGATTAGTTTTTATTTGACATAGTTTCCCACTTTATTCAACTTAACAACTTTTTAAATGTTTTAATATTTTTATAAATATAATTGTACTTTTATCAAAATTATTTTTTAAGCCCTATAACCTATATTTTTTTTAAGCCCAATGAATCAATGAAAAGCATTTCTATATAGAACAAAAAGAAAACAAATCTCCATCATCAACACAGATTAAGAAAGCACAAAACTAGAAAATAATATTACCTCTACGGCTCATGATTCTTCAGCCCAATGCACCATAATCTAAATGAGGTGTATATATATATATATATATATATGGGTTGTGTAATGCTGTGTGTGCGGAAGATACACGTTAGAAACAGCAAAAAGGCACAAGCCTTATTATACATTACTACTAAATCAACACGGGAAGTGAAACAAAAACCAAGATCACATTAGGTACTAATACACAAGTTTATGATGCATCTTTCTTTGTCCTCTATTGGTTAACTAATTATAGCGAGTATTCTATAGTTGCATATTTGCATAAGCTAGTAATATACACACGACAAGGAGAAACAAACCATATTTGAGTTAACCAAAAGCATCAGTGCTGAACACCGCGACTACCCAAGTCAGCTGCAGCTTTAGATGCTCGATTTAAAGCATCCGAGACCCAAAGAGCTCCTTTCGAAAAGTAGCTACTGTTTACCATAGTGTGTGCAGCTGCTGCTGCCGTTCTTCCTGCTGCTGATGCGGCCAACTTGGTCATCTCTGAGACATGGTACCTTTCATCCACAGATTTAGCAACTCCAACCCCTGCACATATCTTATCAGTGAGGCCAAATCTATCACCGAGCTCAGCCACCTTGGCTGTTGCATTTGCTGAAACTTGATGAGACCTGTCAAAGGCTTTGGCCTTGCTTAATGCATCTTTACCCAGATCATATCCCTTGGCTAACATGGTTATAACTACTTCCTGAGCCATGGTTACTGCCTCTCCAGTGCTGGGGAAATGGCTTCTTTGTGCAGCCTGTCAAGGTAGAAAGGAAATATTTAGCTACAGTGATTAAGAAAAATAGATCATTATGCAACAAGCTACGATCGCTAGAACAACTGGAGGACACAAAAGAGTGAAAGATATACAGTTGAACTAGTTTCCTCTTCATAGCTATGTGAAGGTCTGCTCCAAAAACCAAATTCTTCTTCACATTGCCCCCAGCGCATTATGCATACACGTTGATCCAAAATTGTGGCACCCTAAAAATAAAAAAAAAAGAGTATAAACCAAGTATCACATAATTGCCATGCAAAAGGACAAGGAAAAGTGGAAAACCAAACAAATATTAGAAACCTAACTATGAAAAAAAAATCTTGAATGAGTAAACCTATTGATAAAGAAAACTTAGATCAAATGAACAAATAGGATAATTAAGGAATATCACTAGAATTCTGGTATAGGGTAGCAGGAAAGTGAATAAATTAAGACATGCTTTAGCTAATACCATTATTACCATTAATGCCAATATATAGATGTTACTACTGAAGGCATGCATTATATATATATATATATATATATATATATATATATATGATAATGTAGGGAACCTTTCTAAAGAAGAGCCCTTTGGAATCGCCTCTAGCTAGTAAAATAGAGTCATCCTTCTTCATAAAAATTTACATCTATTACTTCAGTGCTCTTCCTGTTTCCCTTTTTTCTTTTTCTTTTTTGGTGGGGGTAGGGGGGCAAGCTAAAGTCGTCATACCACGCTGGCAAACAGCCCAAGACATCTGTCAGGAAGTAGGATTTGTACATTCTTACTGCAAACTGAAAAGAAACTATCTTCCAAAAGTATATCTTTACCATTGCCATCTTTAGTTCGGGCATAGTTTCACCATCAACAGCTTTTTAGTGAAAATCCTAGCTTTATAGCATTGGCAATCTATATTTACTTTTGCAAGTTCACTCCAATTTTAATGGGATGACATAAGGCAAGCAATGAGCTCTTATGGTTCCTAAAAGGTTCCGAGTGATCTATGCACATTGGGGGAGAGAAGTGCTTACAAAGTCCGCCAAAAACCCGTTAATATACTTATTGAGGACACCACTTTAACTGAAAATATTAAGCCAATGGATTAGGCCCAACTATGTATATCAACTGCTCTTTTTCTCTTATTTTTTTTCCTTGAAGTGACAAAAACAATAAATCTCCCACTCATGTATAAATCTCTACTGCATTGACCCAACTCCCCCCTCATGTGTTCAGTCATTCTCAAATCCAGGGTGTCATGCATACAAAAGTTGCACCAAATATAGGGCCATCAGAGGCAACTTACTCCAATAGTCACACTCTCAACAAAGCCATACCAAATGTACCAAGAACAAGCCATTCAAATGGAACCTGAACCATCATATCAGATATCAATTTGTTGAGGGAGAAATGCTTAAGAAGTTCACCAAGAGCCCATTGGCATGCATGTTTGTACATAACTCCAATCCAAAAGGCTCAGTGTATGGATTTGAAACCAACAATATATAGCAGCCATTCATTTCTTTACTTTCCCCAAATGTGAGACTGAATAAGTACATGTGCTCTCCAACAATGGAGAACAGCTAAAAGAGCTCCAATGTGATTTTTTTTTTTCTTTTCTTTTATTGTTAAGTTATGCACAAACCCAATAAAATAATTTTTAGCTTTATAAAGTTGAAGATGAGTTCATGTAAGCACAATTCTTGGTCAATCACCATATATAGAGATTCATGAAATATAGCTGCCTAAACACAAGTATATTACTAAAGATTCTAGCTTTGTGCCTAACAGATTATCACTTTTCTAGCAAAGAGTTTCACCAATACGCACACTGAGCAAGCAAGCAGTTTCTTGAGAATAAGCATCTTTGAATGTCACATAGGCAGTACAGGCATATTCACCGGACCTGTTTTCACCCAAAATAAAAAATGTAAGGGCTAATCATATACAAGAATCAGAGGATATGGTAGGGCACTATACAGAAAATTCATAAGGTGCCAAGGAAATTAACAAAATACCTTCGTTACTACTTACTGGTAATTAAAAAGAAAAATGTAATGCCAAGCCATCTGGAGCTGACTATAATTCACTTACCAACAAGAATTAATAATAACTATTTGGTTTAAAATTATTTGTGTATAACAACACTTGAACATTCAGTTCAAGTACTGTAAAATACAATAGTATGGACAACAAATCACCATATATTTATGGCGATGCTTGGACATCCCATGAAGATTGAAAGAGTCCATCCTCTTCAACCCAACATTTGAATGCAACTTTTAATGGTTATGCCATCATATGAAGAAAACTCCCTAAGCAACAAAAGAACTAAAAAGGGATTTCTAAGTTAATCTTCACAACAACCTTATGTCCAAAAGAACCTGTAAATTTTTTTTTTTTTTTTTTTTCAAAACCCAGCTCTGAAACAAAATGGACTCAGTCAGCTCCAACAGGATACGAAAACAGACTGTGTGTAAATTAAATTATACGCTACCTAAGTTATTACTTATCAGTCTCATAATGTAAGGTAAAGTAAATCAATTTCCAACAAACAAACATACCAATCACAAGAGTGAAACTAATCATAGGAATAGGATTTCTGCCTGAGTAGATGATCGAAGGACCAAAACTGAATACAATGTAAAAACCAAAGATAGAGGCAAATTGTGTTAAAATAATGGTTAAATAATTAACTTCACCATTTCCTAATAGCTTAAGGTTTTAGGACAACTGGAAATTTATCGTGTTAGCAGAGCAAGTGGCCCTAAGTTTGAACCACGTCTCCACTCTACCTCCTACTTAAAAAATTAAAAAAAATCCCACTTCCTAGGCACCACTAATGAAAGGGAAAGTAGCCCGTACGTGAGGGAGAGTATCATGATAATAGTTAAATTATAAAATTCACCATTTCCTAATTTCCTAAAAACTTAAGCTCTGTGGACAACTAGTAATTTATCAATTGTGGGTATGTTTAACTAATTCCCACCATTAGCACAACGAAACCTAAAATCTTGAGCTATTGGGTGGAGCAATCCAACTAGTATATAAACTAGTTATCAAACTCCACATCTAACCAACATTAGCCTCTCCAACACCCACACCCATGTCCATGCGGCATGCACCCAACAAGAGGAACCAACAAACAAACAAATAAACCAAGCTCCAATACTATGTTAGATCATCCAAACTAACAGTTTAAGCTATTAGGTATGTTAGAAGTATGTGATTAAATGATTATATTTACCGTATCCCAATAACTTAAATCGCTATTTTAACAAGGCGAAAGACCCACAACCCAATTTATTGCAAACTCAAGTTTTGCACATAAACTTGAATTATTAGATTTGCCCCATGATTTTTCGGAGGGTTTTCCACATAAATTTGATGCTTTCTTGTGTGGCTTCTTCATCTATTGGAACTCGCATAATTTCATTATTTTCACTACTGCTTCGAGTTAATCAACTTAAATTCACACACAAAAACAGTAGTTTATCCCAACAAAATAGTGCCACAAGCGCAAAACAAAAAACAAATATACGAAACAAACATCGAAAATAACAAACCCAACATGAAAACAAAAAAAACTAAAACTAAAAATAAAATTCAAGCTCATCCCACACAAAAAAAAAAAGAAAAAAGAAAAGAATAAAAAAAAAAAAACACTACCTGATGATTTCGACATGATCAATAGCACCAGAGAAAGCGAAGAAATCAAACACGTCTTTGTCGGTGGCTTCCGGTGACAGTCCAGAAACTTCTATAGTATATCCACCACTACCATTACTCATGTTTTCCAAGCTCTCGTCAAAATTAACAAAAACAACTTCGTACCCAAGTTGTTTCTACTACTTTCAAACCTGGGATGATAAAAAAAAACAAGTGGAAAACATATCATTAGAAAACACATGTACACAATTATAGACAACGAGGAATTTTCACAAATAATAATGAAACTTGATTTTCAAGAACTCATTGATTTTGTTTTTTCTTCTTTGCTTTGCTTACTGGTTTTAAAAAGCAGAGTTTGGTGAAGAAAAGTGGATGAGCTTTACTTTTTAAACCAAATGCGACCTAACGGATCAGATTTTGTCAGTTTTGTCTTTTTTTGTGGATGTGGATTTTGGGCCCATTTTATTTGGGCTTTTTTTACGGGCTTGAGAGGTATTTTTTTGGGTTGATGATTTGATAACATTAATGGGCTTAAATTTGCAACATATGATTGCAATGTGCCATGGGATTTGAAATGGTGATCCATTCCATAATCGATGGGTTTTGTTTTTTTAACACCTTTGGTCCTTTCAAGCACTAACATGGATGAGAATCTAGTGGGCCATAGGGACCCACTTGTAAGTTTAGTCACAATCCAGTTTTAAATATCTTATGTAATAGATATATACAATATTCTCCTTACGAATTTACATAGATTTGAAAGCGATGATATGTATACCAATTACTTAAAGTATTATTTCTAAACCAAAGAACGAAATAAACCGTCTTTTACTTGGTTACAAACAAGGATAGAGACGGTGGGGGGCTAAAGGGACTCGTGGCACACTAACTTGAAGGGAAAAAACAAGATATGTATATATTCTCAATTGTTTTATATTTGGGCACCTCTTCCAAAAATCTTGCCCCTTCCTTCCCCTACAATTCTGCATCGATTTCATTGTAAGAGAATTTATATTAATTGTAGCATAGCATAAGGCCCCAAATTTGCCCAATCAACCCCAAATACACTCATATAAGCTTATATATCATTGTACAAAAATACATGTGTATTACAATAATTAAGTAAATTTGCATAATTATTATAGCTATGCAAATGAATATTTTAGCAATTCTTGAGATTGAGGGCAATGGTTTTTAGTTGAGAAAGAGAGAGATATGATTTAGGATAATAATAAAAGATTAATAAGGAAATAATATTCTAATGAAATAGATAATCTAATGTAGGATGTTTTGGAAAGTGAGTATATAAAATAGAAAAAGTATGTTTTTATGCTAAAATAAATAGAATATTTTGTACAAGCTGAAACTAAAGCTCTAATGTAGTAAGAAATATTGGTGTTTTATGTTTTTGTCTTTGTTGGTAAATGATTGCATTATAATGTATTATGAAATAAGGATTTTGTATCTTTGCCTTTGTTGATAGTTTGTTGACACTAAATGAATGCTTATTTGAAATTTCATGGTTTTTTTTTTCTTATACTTCGGCTCTCCTAACTTGAAATCCTGACTTCGCCTTTATCAAAAAATAATAATCACAATAATAAATTATAAGAATTATATAAAATATAGGAGTCACTATTGGTTCATATGATGCTTTACAATCAAAGAAATCAAAATGTTGATTCTGTAGGGACCAGCTAAACAAAGAATTCTAGTACAACCATTTAACTTGGATTCCCTTTATTTTGGTTTTATTGAAACAAGGACCACGTTACTTCTTTATTAATTGAGTTCGAGGACAACTTGACCATTTGCCTATAAAAAATCTCTCAACATGCACCTTCTGATAATCACAATTGTGATCAGAATTTGGGCAAAATCACATGCAGATTAACTTTGATAACTTGCTCAAAGCTAACCTGTACAGTGCACTATATAGACACCATTTAGCATAGGTGATTGATTAATTCAAACTTTAAAGTTAAAATACAAATCAACATTTGTCAAACATTATCTGCAAAGTTAGATTTAATTTTGCGAGGATAGCGGTGTGGTTTGTATGTTCTGGAGGCCGAAAGAAGGATTTGAAGTTGACCCTTTGGAAATCATTTGACGGTAGTGAATCAAATCTGTGTAGCAGATAATGTCTTGACTTGAGGAATAAGGTAGAAGGCATTGTTGATTAATCAAACTAATTATTGAAGTGTAAACATGTACTTGTTGCCTGGTTAGTAAGTTTTTATTTGCCTCCAAGAAGAGCAATGGTAAAAACACAAAAAAAAAACAAAGAATAAATTACGATTTATTGATAATTTGTAATTAGTATAACATTGCTAAATTTTATTATATATCAATCAACTATGAAATTTGGGATTCAAACCCCGTTTATATCAAGAACCAATTGGTACCTTAGTCTGATGATAAAAAAAAATTATTAAGAGTGGACTTCATAGATTGAAATTATACCTCAAAAAACAATTGCAAAAATAATTATGAGATTTGTTACATCGTTGCACCAACTTTAACAGGTAATGTCACTGCCTTTATTGCTTTTTGATAGCTGCAATTTATGTGACATTTAATTTTGTGGTAAAAACTAAAATCCCTTATTTACATTTAGTAAAGGGAGAAGTGACATAAAAGAAGGATTATAAAATATAATAATCAAAAACAAATATCATAAGTTGAAAATATCTCTAAAAAATAATTATGAAATTTGTTACATCAATCACTACACCAATTAATAGGTAATGTCACTGCCCTCATTGCTTATTGATAGCCACAATTTATGTGAGGTTTAATTACACCGTAGAAACTCCTTATATATATTTAGTGTACGCTTGGGTTAGGATTAAAAATTAAAATTAATTCACTATTTAGCTTATTTTTGTTATTATTTATGGGTCTTACTGTACTTTTTGGTATTATTCATGGGTCCTACTGTACTATTTCAATTAAATTTTACCTTTATTTACCTGTTTTTAATAGTAATTTTTTAAATTCAATAAAATAAGTAGTATCTAAACAATCCCTCAATGAGAGGTAATAAAACAGTGAAGTGACATAGAGGAAGAAAAATAAAATATATAATAACTCTACGTATGTTCAACTTCACCACCCTAGAATGTCATTGGTCTAAGATTTGATACAGAATTGTACTATGGAGTCCCAATAATTAATATAGCCTGGAGTAACAAAAAAAAACTCTGAGAGTACGTGACATGAAAGTAACTCAAAGCTTTAGTTCTGTACGTTTTTTTCTTCTTCTTTCTTCCCGCACTTTCAAAGCTAAAACTTTTTGCGCCCACACTGCGGCAAACCCATGTTAGGCGATTAAGACTAAACAGATCAAGCCCCCCCAACCCCAAAACAAAAACCTCCCCAAATTTAATGAATGTGGAAAAATTATTATTCAGTTTGCTTCACTGCATTGAGCTTGAATTTTTTTTGAAGACGATCATCATCATCATGATGGTCATGCTATGTCATTTAAGTTGATATGGCCGTCATGTGTGAAAAATCATTAAAAAGAATTGGTGTGAAGTGATATCAATGTCACATGCCATGAACATGGTGGACCTTAACGGTCTACTTCTAGGTTTTTCACGTAAAAGAGACTAGAAACATTGATATTTTTTATATGGACTTTTAAACTTTGAAAACGAAACTTTTTTTCCAAAACTAATTTACTATAGAAGTGTCACAATCACCAACAAGAGACAATTAACAGGTTAATCTAGATATAAAAAAGCTTTGGAGCACTCAAAATTTGATAACTCTAGAAGCTCTTTTATTATATATAAGATTAATTACTACTACATTTTTTTTTTAAACTAAGGGATAACATGGAGCAACCCATAGTCTTGGCCTAGTGACCAATCCCTAGCTAGACAGAAGAAGATAAAGAAAAAGAAAAGAAAAGAAAAGAAAAGAAAGACAATAATATATATAATGTAACACTCTCTATTACATCAGTAAACTCCTTATTATTGCAGCTTGAGCGCTATCAGAGTCTGTTGTAGCCAAAAGATTGGACAAACGGTCGCTTAGGTCATCCACTTCCCTGTGTAAGCTTCTTATATAGTTGCAAGTCTCTTGCAATACTTTGGATGCTGATACCTGCCAGAATGTACATATAAATTCTATACTTAGCTAAACCAATTGCAAATATATATAAAATATGACAACATTGACTAAACTATACATACGTAATACAGAGTATAACTTAGCAACATTATTCGTCAATTCTTTTCGAGAACTTGGTAAACTATATATAAACATTTGTCAAGAGTCTTGATACTAATTGGTATTATCCTGCTGTTTCTATATATGAACTTGGGTTCAAATTGCCTCTCTAGCTAGACAAGGGGAAAAAAGTATTTAACTAGTAATCCAATAGGCAAACCAAGTGTGTGTTAAGGTCCACACACCTCAAGTTGTGGGCTTTGTGGATTAAAATAAGCGAGGCAGTGAGTGTGACTTATCTTATTAGCTAAAGCAAATGGAGACCACACATGTTTTGTGTGTGTGTGTGTGAGAGAGAGAGAGAGAGAGTGTGTGTGTGAGAGAGAGAAAGAGAAAGATAAGAGAGTAATAAACCTTGTCGGAGCTCCTATTGCGGATCTCAGGGATAAGTTGTTGTAACTTGGCAACAAGATCGGTGATCTGGTCATCAGTGATATTCCTAGAAACACCTGACTGCCTCGAACGGGATCTTCTGCTAGACATTGTTGTTAAGAGGGAGTGTCAGAAAGAAATAGTAGACAAGGGAGAGAGAGAGAGGGAGAAGTGGAACTCAAGCTCTTGTCAGAGAAAGTTTGTATCAGAAAACTAATTTAGTTGGGTATGGAAGAAGATGGAGAGGTATATATGAAGAGAAAGGAAGTGAGTGTTTGAGACAAGTTATGGACAGAGAGATAAGGGAAGCAAGTAACCATGAACTAAAAACTTGAGAAGAGAGGTGGTGTTGGGAGTGAAGAGGACAAGTGCATGGGAGAAAGAGGTGGGCTATGCTTGTTATTAAATAGGGTTGTGTTTGTGTGTATGTGTATGTGTTACATGTGTAAGCGTGTGAACGAGAGAGAGAGAGAGAGAGAGAGAGAGAGGGAGAGGGAGAGAGGGATCTAGCTATAAAGGGAATAGAGAGATACGCCATACTGTGCTTTCTCTGTATGTCCCCAAACTGGGGTTAGAGCTCAAGTGGGTTAAGGGAAATGTGCTTGTTTATCAGCCAACTTAGCGGGACCTCTATGTGTCAGTCTTAGCACGCAAGCCCATGTTATCTTACTACTTCCTGTCATTTGAATAATTTCCTCATTTTTTGTACAATATAGGATGTCTTACTTAATTTCATGTAATTTACAAGGCATAAGTTAGGTACAATTTCTTAGCAAAGAATAAAGAAGGAGTGAAAAGAAATTAATGCATAGAATTTACACGATTCGACAATATGCCTAAGTTTGTAAAAACAATGTCATTCTTTGCTACACAACACAACTAATAAAACTACTCTTAGTCTCTGACTTAACGACTCAGTAGCAAATATGAGTCAACTTCAACAATATTTTAAATTTTTTTAGTTAAATATTATATGATCGCATGGATAGCTGCAGTACAAAATGTGCCAAGATCTTCTCTTTAAAAAAAAATAATAATAATAAATTTTATTGGTAAATAAATCATGTAATTGAATTTAGTATTAAAAAAAAACTAAATACGAATGCTTAAATAATTGTTCTTATTTTGTCTTAATTGAAATTGCTTAAATTAACGTACCAGTTTTGTCCTAAAGGGATTCTGCATAAATAACTGTGTTTTGTCCTTAATGGATTTGCCTAAATAACTGTGTTTTTGTCCTAAACAAGTTTGCTACATGCACTAATAATATAGTAATATTTTTATGCATGTCTTCATTCTTCTACAGTGCCTAGCTAATCTAATTACCTATATGGTTAGGGAACTTAAGGCTCTTGGCCTAGTTTGAAAGTTATTTTGCACATATTGCTGCTAAAGGATGACATTTTTGACCAGTCAGATATGATCCCCAATGCTTTTTTTTTTTCCTTCCAGACTTTGGAAACGACATTTGCATGTGTCATCTTGGAAACTCTGCGTGGTCTAACCCTATTCGAGGCCATGTCTTATTCAATATTCATTTCTTAGTTTGTCAATATCAACACTATTTAAAAATTGAAATTCATATACTTAATTATTTATTACTGTCAAATATACCATTTGTCATAGAATCTTCTTCCTGTGTTAATAATCTCCTAGTTGTTTTTCCTTCTCGTAGTCAAAAAGGGGATAGGGAGGTAGGGATAGGGAGGTAGGTATAGAGTTTCATTATTAAATCATAAGAATTAAGTTCAAGTTATACCTAACATAACTTTACGTTTATATATATATTTTTTTAATGTTGCCTTTATGTTTTTAATAAAAAAAATATATAACTCACTAAATTAACATTGTGTTAGTACTTAATATGACTGTTAGACCACATGCTCTCTTCATGCTTATTCAAAGTTAGTATCATTAAATGTAATTATTATTTGTCAATACCTTAAGATTTATTGGCTCCATTCGATGACTATCAAATTTGCGTTAAACTCATTTTTTTGCTGGGATTTTGTTTTCGTCATTAGAGATGTAAATTCTTTTGTCCCGTAACTTTTTTTGTTTACCAGCCTCTTGCAGCAAAGATGGATCTATTAATATCCTTTCTTTCCCTAATTGGGTTTTTCATTATGAAGTTAGAGATAGAAATGAGTCATTTTCCTTTCTTAATATAGAAAACATACAACCGAACAATGATTTTGACAAAAAATCTTAACTAATAAAAAGATACTTAGTAGTATAAAAGCTGGATTTTATGCATTAAAAAAATCTTTTAATATAAAGAAATGATGTCTTAGTTTTTGGTCAATTAAATATTCCATTCTATATATATTTATGGAACATCATGGAAAGTTAATATGATAGATGGAATTTGGAATCTCCAAGCTTATGACATAAGTTTTTTTAAGTTCATTGAGCCCATTATCTAGACATCGGCAAAAGAAGTTGCGTCTCACCCTAAAAGATCTTATAATATTGTATTATTTTCAGTGAAGAAATCTAGCTATATAAGCAAGGTAATTGTAAAAATTTTGGACGTTACATGTCTGCATGTGACAAGATATGTTTCAATTTTTCCCGGCGAGATTCCTGGTTAGAAGTCACTTAGTGGACGTAACCCATGCTTGGGAGTTGGAATTTGAAAGAGCTGCCATGGCAACAGTAATATAAACACTTGGTATATAGTATAAAGATCGGATAGGAATTTACCACACTATCACTCACTATTGAAAAGGTTTATTAGATCATCAGCACCAGATCTTGCAAAAATTCTTGTCTATTTTAATATATTTACATACTTATTTTTTAAAATACTACATATCAAATTATTTATTTTACACTATATTTCATTAAAAAATTATTTTTTCTTAAATTTTTTTATAAAGTTTATTTGTCTTTACACACAACATCCATTATCCACTCTATTCCTTCATCATTGAGATATGTGAAAAAAAAATAAACAATTAAATGTAAAATGAATAATGTCACTATTAATTTACACGGTTACTGTAACAAACATGTAAATTTATACACTTATACACGGCGGATTGATGTGAGTCATTTTTAGAAAAAACTGTATAAATTCTACACATTTTTCTTATATACATAAATGACGTGAATACTCTTATTATAGCTCAAGAAGAAGAAAAAAAATAGTAGATGTACCAAAACTGGACTAGACAAAACATAGTCATGTGAACAAGCATGTGAATAGTTTTTTAGGTAAAGAGAGGTAGCAAATTGAACAATATTAGCGACCATATATATGTTCTATGCATGTTACAATAATGTTGATTTGTGCAATTAAAAGTGCTTATAGCCAGTTAGGTAGGTGCTATATCTCTGTAGCTTTTGTGGGCTTAGCTACATATTCCATCTTCTGTACCAAACTAGCAAAGACTAAATGTGTTGCAACACTACTCAGTCGAGCCAAACAATGACTGAGTAAACCAAAATGTAAAATTGACTATTTCTTGAAGTTAAAAATGACTTCCAAAACAAGGGTATGGTAAAAAACAGACACTAAAGTAAATGTGAGTCAGAACTTTGTAAGTAACATTAAAAGGTAGAAATGATCTTGACCTATACATATACGACTGTACGGTTGT
Source organism: Castanea sativa (assembly GCF_040712315.1). NCBI lineage: Eukaryota > Viridiplantae > Streptophyta > Magnoliopsida > Fagales > Fagaceae > Castanea > Castanea sativa. Next base: position 53,044,522 of record NC_134015.1, read on the forward strand.
ATAATTATACTCTTATACCCAAAAGATAAGGACATACTGTATTAATCTGACTATACACAGCCAACATTCGTTCAAACTTTAGTTTTGTTCTCTATTTTTGTTAGCATGCACTGTACTAGTTAGTCCAAAACTCTGGGCAATATCTCATGAACACAAAAGCCAACCTGCAAGTACTGAAAAAGATAACTGCACAAGTTTTAACTGTTAACTAGAATCGAGCTTTTTATACAGTTTATTTTTCAGTTTTTAAATAAATAAAAATTTTGAATTATTTGAAAAAATTATACCTAAGAAAAATAAAGTTTAAAAAAAAAACACTGTTCTTTGAAATGAACGATTTCAAACCACTATGCCAAATGGCACTATATTTAATAGAGGGGGTCCAAATGTGCATGTTATTATTGAAGTAAAATACAAAACATGCATGTATTTAGGAATAACCCTAATCTAATTTGGGTTAGGTGCAGTGAATTAAGTTAGTAACGAAAAGACGTCCCTAGCACAAGTAGAATTAGAACTTTGACAACATAATTGGATAGTACTTGGGGCCATGGCCTAGGGGCTAGGGGCTAGGGGCTAAGCCCTTACTAGAGAAAGACCCCCAAATGTAGGAGACAATTAATTGATTTTTTTTTTAAAATTTATGAGTTATATATTTTTTCCTTTACCGTGAATTGAAGGAAGGCTAAAAAATCGAGTGACACTACATATACTATAATAAATTTAATATATTAATTTTACAAATTGATATTTTACCAATTATAAATGTTAATTTAATTATTATCTTTTTTTAAAAGAAATAATTTATTATCTTGTTAAAGTATTACCAATCGCATTCATCGCCATATCAAATTATAAGTTTTTTTTTTATTACAAAAAAAAATTATAAGTTTTTTTAAAGTAAAACTTAAAGTAGTATTAGCATTTTCCCTAAAAAGAAAATTGTAGATTAATCTAACTCAATCCCCATTAAATCTAGTAATCAAACCTATTAAAAAGTAGAATAAAATATTTCAAATTAAAAAAAATTATAATATAGAACATTAACTAAATATTATTTAAGTTAAATAATATTTAAATATAAAATGACTCAAACTGTATAGCATGCGCCAACCTTGATAGGACCCAAAATATTTAGAGTTCTACACTAAGGATCTTTGTGTGTGGATTCTAGTTAGCTTAATCAATAAAGTCTCTGACGGTTGTATAAGGGATCTGGGGTTTAATTTCTGCCTACACTAAAAACCAATTGGTGTCTTGATTTGATGATAAAAAGTTATGATCAAGAGCAGACGCCATAAATTGAAACTCTCTAAAAAAAAATATTTGTATTCGGTTTCACATACATGATGAGAAAAGTGTTGGAATAATTTACGTGTGGAACTTTGTATTCAATGATATCTCAATGTCATGAATCTACAATATAAATAATTATATATGCAATGGAATTTCTTTTCACATTTTATCATACCCTTGAGAAAATTCATGAGGAACTAATTAATTAAGAGATCCCCTAAGTTGATAGGGTGTCTAAACCCAAAGTTATTCTTAAAGTATCACATCTTATTGGACTTTTGAAGTGGCTAGTTTAAATGAATAAGATAGAGGATCTTATTCCATAAAGTTTCAACAAAAAAGGTACGTAATACCCCCATGCTTGCAAAAATAGAAAGCAATAATGAATTAAAAAGTCATTGTTACGTACATTTTTTTCATAATTAATCAAGTACAATGTATCCTACCAAATTTTCTCATTTTGGGAGAATAATCACAATTTTTTTTCTTTATACTATAGTAAGCCGTATAAAATTAAACTAAAAAAAATTAGCATCTTTTAAAATTATGGTATTTTGTTTTGGGAACCAACAGTTTGTGTCCCCTTTAATTAACAAGTCATTTTCATGGCCAAACTAAGCACCCAAAGGGCACCGCTAGCTCATCTGGAAATGGTCCAAACTTTACGTAAAAGTTGCATGAAGTGCCAATACGAATGTTATAAAACAAACAAGCATACGAGTCAGGGTCTGATAATGAGTTACAGGTGAAATGAAAAGCAATATCAATGACTGATGAGTACATATGCTACATACTAATTAAATCCTTATCAAATGAAAGTGACACAATGTTTTTGATTATTTGATATTTACAATAAAGAAAGGGATTAGAACCCCATATAGAAGTATGAACTCTTTATAAACTTATATTGAAAATAATATATTCAATTAAGATGTGCAAGAGTAGAGCTAAGAATTTTTGTTCGGAAGGACCAAATTATGATATGGATATATATATTAACCAAAACAAACCAAACATGCGTACTCAAGAGCGCGCTCACATATTTATTTTAAGAATAGAATAAGTCATAATTTGTAAATATATTAGATTTAAAATTATCAATTTAAATATATATATATATATATAATTACAAAATTTCTTCTTAGAATAAAATTCATCTAAAAAAATTAGAAATAAGGCTGCCTATGCCTCTCCCAAACCTTAAAAAATAAGTTGAAGTTTTATGCACTGAGTACAATCATGCATCTCCAAAAATGAAATTCTTACAAATTTTATTTTAAATATAAACTATTAAATTGTCTACCAAAGTGCATAAACAAATAATCACTTAGTCAATCACTCAATTATTTGATTAAGAAGATCTTTGGATTTTTTGTGGGGGGGGGGGGGGAAGGGTGGGGCTCCTATTTTTGTAGGCTAACCATTTGTAATCAATGCTTAATAATTTTAAATACCATAGGGTCATCCCCCCCCCACCCCAAGCCATAACGTGGCCATGCCCCTATAGATGTGGTATAGGATCACCCCCCTTCTCCTGTTAAACCTAGCTCCAATATATATCAAACAATATCATCACTATACATCAAACAATATCATCACTCTTCACGTTTATATTAATAGTAAGTTATAAATTAGTATAACTATTTCCTAGATCATTTTTGGGTTTTATCACCCCACAATCTTGCTAAAAGTAGTGAGTAAATCTAGCATTTTTTTTATACATAGTAAAAAAAAGTAGTAGGTGAACCGTGAAGAAGAAAGCACATTGTGCATCTATTTTGTATATCCATCACTCGTGTATATTATCTCTTTTACAAACATTTTAGCCCACATGGACAATGTTAACCAACAATAATTTTTGTTTTGAGAGGCCAAGTTATAATATGGATACAATAATCAAAACAAACCAAACATGTGTACACAAGTGCGCACAAAGTCTCTCTCTCTCTCTCTCTCTCTCTCTCTCACACACACACACAAACACATATATTCTAATAATAGAGTAAGTCACAATTTATAACTATGTTATATTTAAAATTATAAACTTTTTTTTGAGAAATAAATTATCAACTTTAACATATATATAATTACCAAATTTCTTCTTAGAATAAAATTCATCTAAAAAAATTAGGAGTAGGGATGCCTACGCGCGCCTCCCAAACCTAACAAAAGTTGGAATTTTATGCACCGATTTCAATGATGCATCTCCAGAAAAATGAAATTCTTACAAATTTTATTTTAAACATAAACTATTAAATTGTCTACTAAAGTGCATAAACAAATTACAACAGAAACAATAAAGTCAAATCCAAAGCTTAGCAAATGTAAGAAAGAAAGAAAAATTGTATATATAATCACTTAGTCAATCGCTCAATTTTTAGGCGGTGGGGGGCTCCTATTTTTATAGGCTAACCATTTGTAATTAATACTTAATAATTTTAAATACCATAGGGTCATGCGCCCCCCCCCCCCCCCCCCCCAAAGCCATAAGGTGGCCATGCCCCTATAAAGATGTGGTATAGGATCACCCCCTTCTCCTGTTAAACCTAGCTCCAATAGACATCAAACAATATCATCACTCTTCACGTTTATATTAATAGCAAGTTATAAATTAGTATAACTATTTCCTAAATCATCTTTGGGTTTTATCACCCCCACAATCTTGCTAAAAGTAGCAAGTAAATCTAACAATTTTTTATACATAGTAAAAAAAAGTAGAAGGTGAACCGTGAAGAAGAAAACACATTATGCATCTATTTTTTATATCTGTCACTCGTTTATATTATCTATTTTACAAACATTTTAGCCCACATGGACCATGTTTTTGATTATTTGATAATTATAATAGCGAGAGGGATTTGAACCCTATATAGCATGAACTCTTTTAAGATTAATGTTGAAGATAATATATTCAATCAAGATGTGCAAGAGCAGAGCCAACAATATTTTTTGTTTGGGGGGCCAAGTTATGATATGGATACAATAATCAAAACAAACTAAACATGTGTACACAAGTGCGCACATACTCTCTCTCTCTCTCTCTCTCTCTCTCTCTCTCTCACACACACACACACACACACATATTCTAACTATAGAGTAAGTCACAATTTATAAATATATTACATTTAAAATTATCAACTTTAACATATATATAATTACCAAATTTTTTCTTAGAATAAAATTCATCTAAAAAAATTAGGAGTAAGGATGCCTACGCACACCTTTCCAAACCTAACAAAAGTTAGAGTTTTATGCACTGAGTACAATTATGTATCTCCAAAAAATGAAATTCGTACAAATTTTATTTTAAATATAAACTATTAAATTGTTTACCAAAGTGCATAAACAAATTACAACGGAAACAATGAAGTCAAATCCAAAATTTAGCAAATGTAAGAAAGAAATTTTATATATATATAATCACTTAGTCAATCACTCAATTATTTGATTAAGAGGATCATTGGATTTTTTATTTTCGGGGAGGGGGGGGGACTCCTATATTTGTAGGCTATCCATTTGTAATTAATGCTTAATAACTTTAGATGCCATAGGGTCATGCCCCCCCAAGCCATAACGTGGCCATGCCCCTAAAGATGTGGTGAAGAATCACTCCCCTCCTCCTGTTAATTAAACCTAGCTCCAATATACATCAAACAATATCATCACTCTTCATGCATGAAAATACTCTCACCCAAATATAATCTTACTAAATGCGATTCTCTCTTTTTTTTTTTTTTTTGGTCACAACCATAACTACGCTTTTATCATGAGAAATCAACTCATTCGGAATAGAAAATTATCTTATGAAACAATTCTTTGAAGCAATCTCTTACAACATGTGGTATATTCATACATCTATGGGTCCTACTATGAAAGGATGATTTCATGGGAACTGCTCCATAAGATAGATGCATGCTCCTTAAGAATCTATAGTCCTCCTAAACAAGAACAAGTATCAAACATATGCATCATTACTTTAATAGTGTGAGAACCTCGATAGCGGGTGGAATCCACATGGTATAATTATTAACTTAGACAGAGGATTGAGTATAAATCTAACATTGTTAAAACTTTACATACTATGTTTGAGGAGCTCCACATCAGGACCACATGGACACATGAACCCCATTCCTCATTGCAAGCTCTATGGTTTGAAAGGTGATGACAATTAGAGTACAAATTTGAATTGGGGTTTAGTTTCACATGGATGAGAAGTCATACTCAAATGCCAAGTCTGTTGTGGCATATAGTAGTACTGTTGTGCTGTGCTGGTATATGATGACTTTTTAGGGAAATAGGGAAAGGCAAATTAAGCACCAACAAATGAATTTGATAGAAAACAGCGTATTTGTAGCGAGTCCCCCTCACTGTAACGAGTGATTTGATAGTAAACATTCAGATACATGCAAGCCCTTCACAAAGAGTAAGATTTACTGTGTACTGCTAACTTTACCAAGTTCTATATACTTTCACTTGTGGAACTTAACAACTTCACTGCATGGGATCAACATGGAAAAATGTCTAATCAACTCAGAGATTCAGTGCTTTTTTCCTTTTTTGTCTCCCTTTATCTTACTTCAAAGGTCCACACAAGCTCATGCAAGAATAAAAAAAGTCTATGTACACAACTTTTGTTATAACTTATTGAAATATAGTCAATTATGAGTGGCAAAAAGAAAAGAAAAAAAAAAAAGAAAAAACAAATTCACGTGAAAGTAATTGTCTACTATTTACAGTCAAATAGTCAATTGTTAGGCTTTTAGATCCTAATTGTTGAATTACAAGTGAATTAGTTAGATGGTTAGATCATTCCAATTGTCCACAAGTCCCATTCACAAGTAAACAACTTAAGTAACATGTGATGGCAAATTATGTAACATGTCACTAATCGCATAGTAAAGACAACAATATGTAACGCATGAAAAACTAATGGAGAAACTATTCTATAAAAAAAACACTATTAAAGAAACTTTCCAAATTAAAAAAAAAAAAATCATTATGATAAGAGAAGTTTTACATCAAGGAAAAGCTTTGTCCTAAACTCTACCATCCTGTAGACAATTTAACAAAGTAATCTTAGTCTTATTTGTAGTACAAGTGCTACAATCTAAGTTTAGTCTAGGGTTAACTTATAATTAGCTCCTATACGTACAATATTTATATATATTGGGTCCACTATATTGTAACCCATTAAATATATTGAATATGTAGCAACTAGAGACCTCCCACTGTACCACTGGCCATCAAGTTAAACCCTATTAAGCCTTACTTCCACTTTCTCGCTCTTCTCTCTCTATAATGCACTCTCAATGTCCCAATAAAAAAATAGATTGGAAGTAGTTTTTAATGTACTGGAAATAGTTTTAAATAATTTTGAGTTGAAATTAGTTTTAAAGTGGACAGACACTTATAATATTAAAATATATTTTAGGGTATTTGACACAAAATTAAAAATTAATTAGAACTCAATCTTTAGTTGATCAGTATCAATTTTAATTATATTATTATATACAATACAATTCAAATGTTCGTATCCTAGGTTAGATTTGGAATAAGAAGATTTAATTGTAGTACCACCATTTTTTTATATAAAATTAATAGAATAGAACATTTGAACATTAAAAAACTAATCAGTATCCTGCAAACTTATTTTCTGTCTTTAATATAAAACAAGTTTGATTCGTTATTGATACTAACATCACAATTTGCCAGTTAATCAGGTGCTTGGATTTGGATACTCTTTAATGAGTCTCAACAAATCAAACTCCAGTGTACGGAAATTCAACCAGCTTGCAATTAGAATTATTCTCTCAAATAACAATAAAATAAATAATTCCCTTCGTATAAATTTATAATTTTCTATGTACTCTATCTGATTCATTTTTTTGGACCATTTGTATGAGTTTTTGTCTGTATATATATATTATTTATCCTGACAACATATAATATATGTAGTAGTTAATTGCAGTTAATACAAGTTAATAACTATTGGGAATGAACAAACTAATAGAGAAATTGGGTTTTAAATTTAAATACTTCTCAAGAGTCACAATCTTTCTGTCTAACAGTTCATAAAGAATATTAAGATGGGCACATGAGCTTGACCCAATGGACAGCGATGCCTGTGCTACTTGAGATTGTGATGGCTTCCTTTACTTTCTAGCTTGTTTATATACATTTTTTCTTGAATCTATGCATTTGTCAATCTGTCATATGGTGGTTAGAACTTAGAACTTTGGTAAAAAATAGTTAGCAAAATATCAAATATATCGATGGAGTTGTATTCAATATTCTTGAGTGACTCTATGACCATCTCATATTCCTCTTCTATTTAAGGCTGACTTAATATAATTTGATTTTTTAACTATTGAGTAAAGTTCAATTAATCTGATCTCTCAGCTATTATTTATGTAAATTTAGTCCCCTTCAATTATTAATTGTGATAATTGTTTCAACCTGCCAAAAGATTTATAAATCAATTGATACTTTGTGGTATTTCAAATCCTTCTCCCCCGAATATCGAATAATAAACATAAGAATAAACAAAGTCTTTTAACCTTAAAAATTGTTTCAATTTCATTATTGAATCTCCTCTTCATTTAATTTTTACTTAAATTAGTTGATGCGGCAAAAGTGCAAATGAAGCACACCTTAGAGAGTCTTCCTACGGACACATCCCAACCCACAACATGCCTGGAGGTTAACTTGTTATTGAATTTTAGTACTTACATATGAGACCACCATGAGCATTTGTTATAAAAGGATAAAAGATAAAAGGAAAAAGATGCACCAATCACAATGTGACATTTAAGTATGTTATGGATTTGGGTATGTTTCTAGACTTACTCCACTTAAAAGGTTATCATGAAAAATTTCAAAATCAAATGAACGTCAACTATTAATTTCATTCAAAAATTGAATGAGAGTAAATTCAAGAATGACATTGACTAAACTTTGAAAGTCAAGGGGACTAAATGACATGATTGATAGTTGAGACTTGAAAGATCAATATAAACTTTACCCAATAATTGAATGACTAATAATAAACTTTACCCAAAAATTGTCTGACTTAATTTAAATGGAGTAAGAATTATTAAGATTTCAATATAGAGTACTTGCATTAGTCGATGCAAAAATTAAAATAACATAAATACAAATTTTTGTCTAATTAACTCAAAAAAAATCACACACATTAATTTTTTAAAATTATGCATATTTTGTCCACAACCACAATACCTATGTAAAATTACACGGCCTTCTTCATGTGCAACGACATATTTTATTCAATTCTTAATACACTTTTTTGGTTAGTGTGTATGTAAGTGATATAGTAGATTTTTATGCTAAAATAAATAAAAATTTGTGCACGTATTAATGTCTCAAATGTTGGGTCTAAAACATATAGTATCAGTTTCTGAGTAGCCTTCTAAGAGAAGGCGTTTTTAGTGTTATTGAATCACACACCCCCACCATCATAAAGAAGTACCACAAAGCTACCAGATTGTTGATAAATGTGCTCAGGAAAACTGTGGCATAGACATCTGCTGAAATTTATTCCAATGAACGAAAAATGAAAAGATAATTCTCTAAGTACACAACTTGGTTATAAAAGACAGATTCTAGATGAGCAAAATTACTTAACTTTTATTTTTTAAAGTTAGGTAAGTACTAAAATTTTTGGAAATCCAATCCCATACTTGTATCCACCGCAAGGGTTGAAAAAAATAAAAAAGCAAAACAAAACAAAACAAGTACTAAAGTTTTGGAAATCCAATCTCATACCTGTAGCCACCACAAGGGTTGAAAAAAAAAGGACAAAACAAAACAAACAAAAGTTACAAAGGTCAAGGTTGTTTAGTTGTTGCAAAGACCAATAAAAATGTGAAACATGAAAAAAATCACTCTAGTGTTGTGAATCCAGGTTGATTAGATAAGAAAATCAGGTAAAGTTCCATCACAATTAAAATCATTAAAAGCCAAAATTCAGACGAAGATAAGAGATGGAAAGTACTAAAAAGCATTTCACATTATAATACTTTTGCTCTAATTGAAACTTCTTGTTAAAGAGACCAATTGATGTGCTTCATACAACCCCGACAGCCGCCGTTATTTTTGTAGGTCCTTTCAATTCAATAGACACCACCTTGAATTTGGTCACCATAACTAAAATGGTTTTGTCCATATGTAATATATTTTAGATGACAAAATTTAAGTATAAATTTAAATTCTTTGAACCTTTTGGACTTTGTTGTAAACATACTTTAGACTTCTTAATTAACTTCAAATATTATGGTCAATAAATCACATAACTGAATTCAATTACTAAGGCTGAATTGGTTAATAAATCACCTATTGAATTCAATTGGTTTAATCAATACAATTACATGTTTGAATTTAAATAAAAAACTTAATGTGTAGCACCTAGCCAAAGTTTTTTTCCATTTTTTAAAATTGAATTTGAATACATTTTAATGTTTTAGAAGAAAACTCTTTTCAGCTTTTGTCAAAATTAGTTTGTGTAAAAAAATTATTATAGGTTTAATTAAGCAATAAATCTACACAAGCACCTAAAAATTCACATAAAATTTCACAAATCCAAGTGAGATTAGGTGACACATTTATATGAAGAGTGTTAAGTGTAAAGTTCTCGATAACTTTTGTTATGTTTGTAGACTTATTGTTAATTAAGAGTGGTTACATCAAAATATTGTCCCCCACCACAACAGAATTTTCAACTTTTGATCAAAATGTTCGTAGACTTATTGTTAATTAAGAGTGGTTACATCAAAATATTGTCCCCCACCACAACATAGTTTTTCACTTATGATCAAAATTAATTATTGAAGGTGAAAACTAAATCAACTAAGCCTTCCATAGAAAACTTTTTCTATCTATTTCGGGTTGAGAATAATATAAACATGGACAAAGTTTAGATTGTCAAAATGAGGACCTCAATTTCTTTGGATTCGTTTTAAGTTGTATAATAAGAAGAAAGCATGTATGCAGGAATTCGGATTGACATGAAACACACCAAACATTGATCGTTTTTCATGGGATCTAAAGGTTTGTTGTCTCGTACTTTTGCCTCCAAACATGGGCATCAACCCATGTAAAAGAAACAAGACAACACTGTTAAAAACGGACCCATTGTGTAAATTGATGCCTCCATGTCGTATCCATATTTCTCATGGTATGTTTCTTTCTTCTCTTCTTCTTCTTCTTCTTCTTCTTCTTTCTTCTTTTTTTTTCTTTATAATTTTTTTTTGAATAACCTTATGGTATGTTTCAAATGAAGAGAGAAGTGAGGAAAGTAGAAGGGGAGGCGTCTGAAATATACTAAAATTTAGAATTCATTTAGTACACTAAATGATAGTTCTGTTAAGAATGAAAATTTGTATTACTAGGAATAAAATGTGATATAATAGAAATATTATTCATGTCAATAAGTTTGGATGTGAAATAACTATAAGAATAGAACCCCAAATTTGTAATAAATTCTAAAGTTATTAAATGTATCAACTATTAATAAATAGCTATTACATCTCTTTTAAGGTCTGTTTGATTGGAATAATGAAAAAGTAAGATGATAGAAAATGGGGAGGGGGTGAAAAAGTTGGTGGATAGAAAAGATTTAGTTTCCCTCCATGTATTTGGTTGAGGGAGTGGAAATTAAAGTGAAGAGATAGAAAATTTGTTTGGTTGGGTAAAAAAGTGAGGATAGAAAATGTAGTTTGTAGAAATTTACTTTCATGCCCCTATTACATAAAAAACTATTTTTAATAGTTTCTAAAAATTAACATAATTTACTCTCATGCTCCTATTTTTAATTTTTTTTAATTACTACAAACTTACAAACTAACATAATTAATAAAACATCTAGCAAAAGAAAAACTAATAATAATAATAATAATAATAAGTTTCCGTTTGATTTGATTTTTTTTAATTGTTTGAAGAAGGAAGCAAAACATGAAAACAACGCCAAATATTAAAAAGCAAAACATGAGAACAAAGTCAAGTTCAATGCCAGCAAAAAGGAAGAGGAAGTAAAAAAACAATATTAAATAAAGGGAAGACAAATGGGTAATTTTCTGTCAAATTCACTCATTTTTCACTTTTCTCTCTAGTTTTCTCCCTAAATTGGGGAGGAAACTTTTTCCTCTTAAATGTGGGTCTGGGAAGAAAACTCTCCCAACCCCATTCTCCCTCCCTCTCTATCATTTCACCCCAACCAAACATATTATAAGAAATGAATAGCTATTTCTCAATTTAAGGAATAGTAATTCGTAATGAATAACAATAACATGTAATAAAATCTAACCAAAGATCGTGTAGTTATTCCACATAAATAAAATTTCATTACAAGATTTATTAAAGTGTAACAAACATGCTCTTGGTACAACTACTTTCTAGTTATTTTCCATGGTCCTATTCAAACATAGAGCTAGGTACATAACTAATCCCCATGAAATATGTAATCCCCTATACCATGCACATTAAGTATGACAGTGAGAAATCCCTTGAAACTCAAAGTATTGACTACAAAATTAGAACCGAGGATCTCAATTCTCATGGATCATATGAGAGGTTTGGAAATTACTAAACCAACTTCAAAATATTGACTACAAAATTAGAACTAAACAATCTCATGGATCGCATAGGAGATTATTTGGAAACAACTAAAACAAGTTTCAAATTATTGAACAAAATTAGAATCAAGGATCTCATGGATCACATTATGAGATTTGGAAACAACTAAACCATTTTCAAAGCATTGACTTCAAAATTAGAGCCGAGGATCTCATGGATCACACATGAGATGAGAGGTGTTTAAGGTTTTATTCATGTGATAATGTTCCTACTTGGCTTAGTTGAAGACAAGTCATTATAAAAAGTGGATGCATGCGAAGACTGCAGCATCCAAAAAAGTCAGCCAAAAACTGCGTCTGCATCTGTTGACAGCACTCAAAATTCAGGGGGAGCCCTTGTAGTTGTACTACAGGAATTGAGGTGCTGGCAAGTAACAATGTTCAATACCTTCCATGTTCATGTAGCTTTTGCTCGATTGTGAAAGAACATTGTTTTTATTGAGGTGACTTTTTCTTCTTCTTTTCCTCTCAACTTCTGCGATAAATCATGGTTAATTTGGCTTCATTAAAGGCTGGAAGCACATGCTATGTTTTCATGAATCGGAATTTGAGACACGTTCAAATCGCTTTCAACTTGTTTGTATAGTAGTGTGAAAAGGTTATGACCGACTTGCTCTCACTACCATGGCTTACATGTGATTGTGATTAGATTTCCAACTTGGCCTGATCATACATGTGATCGTTTTTGCACTTTGTTGTAGGCCATTCATTAAGGTTTATCCTAATTATACACACACACAAAATTTGTGGCTAAAAATATTTAGCCAATTCAATTCTTGGTTGATTTATGTAAATGTAAAACAGAATTTTTCTTTCAATCCTTTTTGTGACAGTTTAGAAGATTATCCACATATATTTATAACCACATGACTTATTAAATCTTTAAAAGAAATTATATTCTATTAAAGTATTAATTAGTTCATCTGATTATTTTTTTGATAATTCTATAGTTGGGGATGAGGGACTTGAACTTAGATGTCTCATTTTAGAAACACCAAGAAATGTTAATTAGTTGAATTATAAAACTCTTTACAATAGTTTATATGATTAACAATACACGTGAATACTCATTTTAGTAGTCACCTAAAGGATTGACAAAACTTTCATCCAAACTAGTTTGTCACTTGGTCCCACTACACGTCAACTCTTTTTACAAACACAAGAATGTTCTCTACTTCAAGCTGATTTAGTCGGCAAAAACTGTTCATTTTGGCTGTTTCCTTATCCGTAAAATGAAGAACTGAAAAATGACTCCGTTTTCCTTAATTACATTTTACCACCATTTGTAGAATGGTTGTGTAACTTAACTTCTAAGAATTTGATGAAAGGTTTTGCTATAAGCCTGGAAGTCATTTTGAGTTTTGATGTTGACATTTATAACTCTATGATGGTCCAATATCCATGTCCTCCATCCCTCTTTCGGTGCTCTGTCAGGAGGGAGGAGATGGCTTAGGATTAGGAGTTTAGGACCATCCTCTTCCCTTTATCAATAAATCTTTATCCTTACCTAACAGTTCTATTCACTCCCCCACCCCTCAAGTTTAGAGTCACATTCTGTGCTATCAACTGGTCTAGTCAACTACTCCCATCCGCTTCTCTTGATGTCAATTTGAGTTAGTCATCACTCCGCTTATGAAGATATTTTTTCACATTTTTCAGTGTTTTTTAGTAGTATCATAAAAAATGAGTCAAAGAAAAATTATTTTTGGTCAACGTAAAAATATGGCTTAATATTTGGAGATTGTTTTTCTACTAATTTCTTTTAGAAAACAACTATATCGCATAGTAAGTTAAATAAAAGAAGTTAGAAGATATTTTTCCAACTGATTTAAGATTACTATCAAACATAGGAAAATAAAATAGTTTTATAAAAAATATTTTTTGAGAAATGACTTATAAGTGCACAATTGCACCTGAACCCAAAGACAATTATGGGCTCAGGCCCAATAAGCCTTAAACAATGAAATTTGTAGAGTGTGGGCTTGAAATCCAAGTTAGAGGTACTGAGAATTTGATAACAGGCTAACTTGTGAAAACACTTGTAAATAATAGATGATAATTGCAAATGGACCTCCTCGAACGTGAGCCGATGACCACTTCTGTATTAATTCTCTTTCTTTCTTAAAGGTTACAATTCTTAATTTCTTTCAAGGTTACAATTCTTAATTTCTTTCTTGGTTACTGACTGATCCCCTTTTTCTTTGGCCTTCACCCCATTTAAATACTTCTCCTCTTGATGCTTTATCCACCTGTCGCTCAAATCCCCTCCCCTCTAGATATTTCTTCTCTTAGTGCCTTTGAATAGTAACCAAAAGTTTCAGTTCTACTGTTCAGGGGTCACTTTCCATTAATGCGGCCAGGGAGGTAGGTGCAGAGTCTTTAATGTGGAGGTAGCAGCCTTTTCCTAAGATATTTCTCTAACACCGGTGTATCTAAGAGGTTCAGGAATTCCCCCTTTTAACCAACAGTCTTTCCGGAATTCTGCCTTGATCTTTACAGTGAATCTCCGAGTTCTCTTGGGTCTATCCGAGGAGGAACTCACCCTCGGATGTGTCCTCGGACTCTTGGCGTATGGGCCGGTATGCTATACTAACAAGTTCTTGATTTAAGAATAGGTCGGCCCACCTTGCTAGAGCCCAAAGGCCCAAATGCCTGCTTGGGTCCTTTTACTCCCCACATGACTCATTTTCTAAAAAACATTAACGTCAAAACAAACAGAGTGTCATGACATTTTGATACCATATGTGTATGATTAGGGAGAGATGTGGCTAAACATGTAAGGTTGCATTTATCTTATTTGACTAAGTAGCATTAATGATTTTAACAAATAGATGAAAATAGCTCATAAAATAAAAACAAGTACATGAATATATTTGATTAAATCAATGATATGAGATATGATCAGAAAAATAAAAAACCTAGGGTTGTCAATAATACAACATTAAGAGCGCACATTTAGTATAGTTTATTTTACAATTTTTTGAAAATAAGTGCAATTTTAAAACTAACTAGAAAAGGTAAAGTTAAAAATTAAAAAAAAATTTAAAAAAAAAAACCCTTAAAAGAGTGCAATTCTAAACCGCTGCAAAGTATAAGCATATTTCACTTAGATTTTATGCTATCCTTTTCTTTTCATTTTTTTGGTAAAATTTTTTATAACTACCATGGTTTCTTGCATTTAGGGAAAGTCCTTTAGAAAGGCAACTGGCTCATGCAACTTAATAGGCCATAATGCATAGGGCTTTATTAACAGTCTAGAATGGACTTACACACATGCTACAGAACAATTTAAGCTGTCATACAACTCACTTTAGGAGCCAATTCTGAGCTCACCAAGTCGATGATCCAAGTTCCAACATGAATTCTGAGCTATTAGCTTCATTGCACACCAGCTCTGGTCTATTCATGCAATGAATGAACCGGTTCATGTTGGTAAAAATATAGTAGTGAGCTCGTTGTTCGTGCTTCTTGGCTACTTCACACAAGCCTATTCAATTCAAACTTAAATACAGGTTCTTGTTTTTGAGTAAACATCATATCACAGAGCTCTGTTGTTAGAACTGGAGAACTTTACAGCGATTGTACCATCTCTTCTTGATGATCAGGCTCATGCTTGCAAAATCAAGGGAAGCATTTCATTCTCTGCAAGAAAAAAAACACAGGACAAGGCCAAGTCAGACAATAAAGCATTGTCATCAAGTAAATTTAATTGGAAGATAAGCAGACAGAGGCACACATGCCGTGTTTCAACACAGAAACAAGGTATCGTGCGTAATAACTCCCCAAAAATCTAGACATAATAACGGCTGTGTTTGTCTTTGTTGATCAATAATATCGTGTCTGTAAGTGAATGTTTCCTCGCGTAAGAATCGTGACTAAAATAAATAATTATGTGCTAGTTATCTTGACGGAATGCAGAACACTTCATAACTCTGTACGTTTAGGTAAGTAGGGGAGAGTTTTTCTACATGTACAAATGATCCCAGACATTGGGGCGCATGAGCGTCATGTCTTCACGAGTCTGAAATGTATAAATCTTGTAGGATTCCTCATTACCTGTCTTTCAATTTCAACAGCAGATGCAGCAAGCTTTCTTTTCAAAACTGACCTCTCCGTTTCACAGCTCTCCATCTCAGTATCTATAAATAAATAAATAAAAAAGACAAGCAACAAGAATTATATTGAGTAAAATGCAATTTTTCTAACATATTAATCTACTCGTTTCTTCTTTCTATTATCGAAATACACTGACCAGACGGCTATATAATAATCAGTTTTCTCATAATAACCATGAAGTCTCTTAATTGATAAGAAAATAAAACCCAATTTCTATTGCATGTTCTTAGTTTCTATTATTGGCATATAGTCCATGCTGATTTGACTTCAGTAATTTAATCTTCTTCCTACTCATCCTAACTAGTTATAAACTCTGTTCAATTTTTTCCAGATAGCTTGGCAGGCTAAATTGATCCATGCAGGTGATCTGGCCACTAATTTACATTGTAGTGATAATCTGTATATAAAATTTTATAACAAGCTTTCCTAGAAAACCCAATCCTGCTTGTAAACATCAAGAAAATCTAGAGAAGTTTTTCTCTGGATGCCAAGGGTATGTAGGTTACATCTATATAGGGAAGTTACTAATGCATTCTGTTTCAATCTATATCAATAGAAATAAAAAGGCGAGTTACCGAGAATGCACAAACAAGATCAAATTAACAGGCTGCTTAATTCTCACCATAATAGTACGTTGATAAGATGGTGATGCGTTCGGTTGGCTGAAATAACAGAAAAAGAGAGAGAAATTAGCTGAATGCTGAGAATGAAGAATTAAAATGCTAAACAAAGTGATGTAACAGCACAATTTCAGAAGCAGACAAACTAGCCGGACAAAGAAAAGGCCAGATTTACTGCATGGAACTAATGAGATTTACATATGGAAGAATACTAAAGTCAGAGAGACTAGGATGGGATCATCCTCACTGCTTCTTGATGCATAAGTTTCAGAGTGAGAGGCATGAGAATCACTGTTAAACCAGTCTCATCAAAAAATCCTAGTCAAAGATTCATAAATCATACTGAAAATCACACGATTAACATAACAATGATTTAAGCATTCCCCAATCAGATGTTAGTCCCTGTAAAAGAATGCAGTAAAGTCAAATTCCCTACCTAAACCAATATAAGTTGTACCAAGTGAATGAAATGGTCATTACCAGAGCTTGTCCCACATGAAAGAATGAGACAAGGACAAACATTGCTTTCTTGAACCTTACATGACATGATTATCTGTCTTCATGGTAAAACTATAGTACATATTACAATCAAATGACAGCATCAATAAACCTAGGCTTTAGATGAGATGGTAAAGGGATCCAGTGGGGTTAGATTAGGTCTAAGATGCAAATCTTGTATAGTAGAAAAGATAATACATTGGGAAAAGATAAAAATAATATTGGTTATCAGTCAAATTGAATAATTAGAAGAGGGTTAACTACTAACATATCACATGGGAAATACTGCAAGAGACACATCCAAACTCAAAAAAACTTCCCACAGTTGTTCATCATTAAAATATATTTTCAATCAGAAGGCCAGTGAAAATTGTACCAGTTCTAGATTTCAGATCGTTCTATTGAGAGTGATCAACTGAATATTACCATTACAAAAATACCCTCACGACGAGTAGGGAGCTGCTCAAACTTTTTCAATGTTTCTTCACCTCGGGTAACTCGTCCAAAAATTGCATACTGAAGATGTCAGCCATTTTATTAGTAATCATATCATACGAGATAAATATCTTTGAATCAAAGCTGGAAACGAGTAACTGGCAAACCTGGCCATCAAGATGAGGGGCATCTCCGAGAAGCATCGAAAAAGAGGATTGAGCACTGTTGGGATCCTCATACCTACACCAAAGCAAAAATCAACCTGTCAAACTTTCAAACTAAATAAGGAAGTCCATAGGAGATTAAAGTCAAATGCAACTGTTAAAGACGAGGATGACAAAACATAGAAATGTGGAAGCAGGAAAGAGAGAAGAATACAAGAGTTACATGGTTCAGCCCGATGGGCTATGCCCAAGAGATAGAGCCCTAGGGGCTACATCTTTACTGTATTCTCAATTATTTATTACAATGAAACCAGTGGTGTATATGGAAGCTAGGGTTAGCCCTACATGAGCTTACAACATATTTGACCACCATGGAATCCTCATCTGTTGCTCATAACTTTATCACAGCCCTCTCTTGGTCTATCCTCATCTGTTGGTGACTATAGACCACCATGGAATATTTTACAATCACGAGTAGATCAGTATGAAGTATTCAGCTCAGTCCCATTGTGATGATCTGGTTCTTATTCTTCAATATATTTTGAAGATGTAATCCAAGGGTATACCAAGCAACAGTAACATAAAAAATTCTTCTTCCTTTTTTTTTCTAAAAAGAAAATGTTTGGTTAATGGATTAAAAGTACTAGGATTTTTTTTTTTTTTTTGGCTAGGTAAATAGGGGAAGAGGGAGGTAGGATTCAAACCCTAGACATTGGGCACCACAAAGGGTGCCAGTACCACTGGGTTAACAATTCGAACCCCATTAGACACTGAATTTCACGAATTTAAGCTGTCAAAATGACCAAAAATAGAGAACCAGAAAGTCAGTTTAGCACAGAATCTAAAATTTCCTTTCTAACTGTTCCAAAGGCAGAGCTTTGGAGAAATCAGAATTATTGAAATGCTTACATTGTTCAGGCATATATCATATATAAATAGGCTCCTACTGCTTCCATCCAGATGGCACCCTCTAACTTATCTTTTAGGGTCTGTTTGGAAGTAAGGATGAAAAAACAAAAGGATAGAAAAAAGGGAGGATGGAGAAAATACCAATTCTCCATCATGTAAAAAGAGATGCAAGAATGAAAGAATAGAAAATACCAACAAATTTCCTTTGTTTGGTTGAGAAGAAAATGAAAGAAAAGAAATAACAATTGTCAATTTACTGTTATACAATTTACTATTATACAATTTACTGTAACACAAACTCACACAAAAACACCTTATCTTTCTCTAGCTTCTATTTTCTCTCTAAATGGGAGAATCTAGCTAGCGAAGATTAAGATTACCAAATCCATCAGTCCCAACAAGTCTCTGGTCCAAAACCCTAAACCTGTCTTTAACTTAGATCTCAAGCACAGGCTGACCACCTGCCTGGTGATTAACCAGAAATCTGACCCATTTCTGGAGACTCAGAGCCCCATTTAGGAGGCATAACCGGCCCAAGACTCCGCTCTTCAATTGGAAGATCAACACCTAGTGCTCAAAATGACCATGTCGATGATGAAAATAAGTTGCAAAAAGAATGTTCTTGGAAGGGGCAAGAGGAGGGGTCAAGAAAGTAGGTCTTGGCCTTGGTGCAATGGAACTTGCAGGCGGCAACATTTTAAGCAGATAGATAAGGGTCAAAATAGTACACTTTTCTTCCCATATTTTCTCACTTTTGGATGGGGAACATTTTGTGGGTCCAGGGAGTACTTTCTTTCCACCTGGTTTTTTTCCCTACCAAACAGAAGAAAATTGTAATCTCTCTCCTCTTTTCCTTCCCCAAGCGTTCATCCTCCCTAAAAGACCTCATACCAAACAAGTCTCCCGTTCAATCACCCTAGACTGTCTCAGAATTGTATAGGTACTTCTGACTCCTTATAAACGATTATTTTAGTTTTACTGAACCCTAAGTATTGATTCACAATGAGCAGCAGAATTCCAGCACTTTTTCACCTCTAGAAGTGTTCATTTCCACTTTTTTTAATGAATAAGTTAATTCATCAAAAAATAGACAAGAACATGCAAGACTATAAAGAATTCTAAACAAAGCTGACATACTGCAGATACAATCAGAACAAAATACAATTGACTTGCTACTATCACATAGCATTCATACAAAATTTATATCCTATCTACCAATCAGTTGTAACTGTCTCCTAGGCTTGACCATACACTGCACACAAATGGTTTGATTAACATAGATTGACCCTCAGTTTCAGAGGAACTCAACAAGCAACAGAAAAATTTAAAGACTTAATATGCTTCAGTAAAGCCAGTATGTGGTTGGTTTTGCTTCCACAAGACATTTCAACCCTCATAGCTAACAACTATCTTTGGTAATCAACTCTAATGTCCCAAGCTAACAGACAGTGCGACACCTTACGATGCATGTAACACTTCAATTTATTTATTTGATAGTAATCAAAGATTTTTATTTATTTATTTTTAGAAAAGCATACCCATGTACAAAGGATGCTAAAATCACAAATCTCTTTGAGGCACCATTTTTTTTTTTCACAAATTAGAAATTCCCCTAAAATAGAAAAGGCGTGACCACTCAAAGCAGCCATCCAATCGTGCCTGGAGTGTAATAAAAACAAAGTTAACTCAAAAGGCAAACCCTCAACCCTTTCAAAAGTATATTGGTAGCATAATCTACAAATAGTCCGCAAGATGAATAATGGAATTTTCCCCCATAAGCAAAACGATGCCTACCAAATCCATTATCCAACAAACCAACAAATCCACTGCCCTTTTTGGCATAATCCAATGGAGTTTGAACAAACAAACCACCAATGACCATAGTCTACGCCCATAACCCCAATGAATGAGCAAATGGTTTGTAGATTATCCATAGTGAGAATCTTTCCTCTAGCAGCTGTCCATGTGAAGAAAGTTACTTATGTAGGAATCTTAACACTCCAAATGCTTTTCCACAAAAGAAATGAGGGCTTCCACTAGTAAGAGCCTGATAATACGACTTAACCTTGAATATACATCTCCTAGTTCCAACACATTCTGTCTTCCCCATCTCTAGTAATTTTAGTGGAATAGAGAAGGTAGAGAAAAGAATGTAAAAACTTCATTTCCCAATCATGGACAATCTAGTGAACATAATGTCCCAATAATTAGCTACACTGTTCCATCACATATAGTCCCTCACAAAAGCCTCCTCATTTTGGGCTATTTGAAATACTGCAAGAAAGCCTCCTTAATGATCACCAACCCACACCATGGATCATGCCGAGAACAAATATGAAATACACTACCCAGTTCAAGCTTGATGAATTTAGAGAACCTCACCCAGCCGTTGCAAATATGTTTCCAAAGAGGCAATCCATAAGGTTCATTGATCACCCCCAAAACCCAATCTCTCCCATGATATCCATATTTTTTTATCTACTACTGCTCTCTATATTGTGTCTTCTTCCGTGGCATAGCGCCAAATCCACTTTCCCAATAACACATCATTAAAACATAGGAAACTACAAATGCACAGACCATGATATTGAATCAGCTAACAAACTATCTTCTAATTTACCAAGTGAAACTTCAACATTGAAAATGTAGGAGTCCCAGTGATTTTTTTGATAGCTCATGAAACCTCTGATGCCCAGGCCATCATATTGAAATTGCCTCATGCTTTGTCTCCATTCATGGTTTTGACTGCTTCTACAACTTCCACCTCCTCGAAAGGTCTTTCCAACCCAACTGCCTCCTCACTGTCAAGTATTTTCAATTGCAGCCCATCTAGTGTTGGTATCCAATTTAGTGTTTCATAATGCAGATTTTATATAACTGTAAAATGCCCCCCTTAATCTCATCTGCATTTCTTGTTGCATTTCCCTCAAAGAATAGACTCCCAATAAAACTATTTCTACAGTGTGAATTAGCCCAGCGATGAGTGTGACAAAATTAACGCTTTTGAGGGAGACAATACCAACTAAGTGTTTGTTTGGTGTTACTTTTTCCATTGGTATATTTTGCTTGCCAAGAGCCTTGTAGCTCAAAAGGCACCTCCTGATCTTTCCAATAAAAACCTCTAGGGTTCAAATTCCCCTCCCCCATTGTTGTAACCTAGGTAACACAAACACCTCATTTAGGGTGCCGTACTAGTGTCATACCGGCTATTTCATGTTGTAATTTTTTAGAAAGTTTTCGTGTCGTTGTGTTGTCCCTATACCCGTGTCCGTGTTTGTGCTTCCTAGGTTGTAACTATTCAATTGGTTTATTTTGCTTTAAAAATCAACTGAGCATGTATCCAAAAAAAAAAGGTAAGGCTGGTAATACATTCTGTTTTAGAATGCAAAATATATAAACCACACAGGAACTAAACAGAGAAATATCATAGCACTAACAATTATATAAGCTAAATTATAAGTTATAAACAACCCAAAAAAAAAAAATTGCTTAGCAAAGAAGACATTTACATTACCTCCCCATGGAAAGAACACCCTTTACATGTTTGACATCACTAAATTCACCAACAACAGTTTTTTCACCTTCTCTTCTTTGCTCTTCATTCAATGGGGCTATTCTTCCACCCACAACATCAGCCACTTGGGCAACAAATCCCTTATCAACCTACAAATACAGTACACACTAATCCCATTATCACACACATCAATTCAAACAACAAGTACATTATACAACATAATCAGCTTCATCAAAAAAATCATGAAAATACCCGAAAAAAGTGATTGGTATTGTAACATCCCAACCGAACAAGCTTGAAAATGTGGTCAACGGTTTTGGGTGCAACGGTTGGTAAGAAACCGAATTCGATATCTCCATAGTTTGTCTGTTTTGCTAAAATGTTACACACAAAAATAAACTAAAACCCAACAAAAATTTTACTAAAACCAAACCAAATTACATTAAAATAATCGAAAAATAAGAACCTGGAACACCACACGAACAGAACCCAGTTGGGGTTCTTCTTGGGACAGTGCGCTAACTGAAATAACTGATGCCACGCACCAGAGTAAGCTAAAGGGGATCCATAAATTCCATGCCCACATTTTTCTTTTTTAGCTCCAAAATTAGGTGTATGATCTGAATATTTTTGACTTTACGAGTATCAAAATCAAAAATATTACTATAGTATTTTTTTTTTTTTTGGGTAAATACTATAGTATCTATATGATATGAGAAACTTCTCACATTTTGGTTCTTGACTCCAAAAAGAAAGAAATATTGGATGTGGAAATTGGGCTGGGTATTGGGCCTATTGGGAGAAGGGTTTGGGCTAATATTTGTGTATTCACTTTTTTACATAGACAAAATCAAAATGACTCTAAAATTTTGAGGATATGAATTGTACTAATTGATAGTATAGAAACTATTTTTGCATGATTTTGTATGTTGAGCTTTTTGTTTTTATGACTTGGAAGGTGCTTTGCTCATAATACTTCCCAATGGGCTTCTACTTGCAATCTTGGGGACCCGCTCCCCTCCTCATGGTCTCTCAATGCCTTTTATTAAATTTATGAAATAGCCTTTTGTTTTTCTGGTATTAATAAAAAGGGTAAATTGTAAATTACACCCCTAAAGTTCGAAGTAATGAGATTTTACACCTTGAAATTTTAGAATTTAGATTTTACCCCCTAACGTTTGGGGGTGTCTGGATTTTACACCTTGATATTTCAGAATTTGGATTTTATCCCCTATATTTTAGGGGTGATTGGATTTTACTTCTTAAAATTTGAGAGTGTTTTGATTTTACATCTTAAAGTTTCAGAATTTTGGGGTGTAAAATCCAAACACTCCCTATCTTTAGGGGGTTAAATTCAAAATTTGAAATATTAGGGTATAAAATCGAAACACCCCAAACTTCAAGGGGTAAAATCCAAAGTTTGAAACTTGAGAGTGTAAAATCCAAATACCCCCAAACTTTAGGGGTGCAATTTGCAATTTACCCTAATAAAAATATAGAATATGTGTCTAGGGTGGTGTGTGCATGAGTCGAGTTTGAAGGTTTTTTCAACCCAACTTGAGTTTATTGGGTTGAGAAATTAATAACCCAACCCATCACATGTATAGAAACCAACTCGACCAACGTGAGTCCAATTGGGTTGAGTGGGTGGGTTGTGTTTACATGTTTTAGGACAAAGTTTGGCTATAAACTTAATTAGTTAACTGCTCCCGTTAAAAAAATTAATATGGCTATATATTTTAAAATTCCAATTGTTTGATTATATGTTCTTTATGTTTTTAAAATACATATCAAAATTTATGTCAATCAGATGTCATTTAATATTTGATTCATAAACTTTTTTTTTATGCATGAATTTAGACTTCAAAATTTTGAATTTAAACATTTGATTGATGACATAACTATTATTCTTTGATATTCAGGAAATTTTACAAACATGAAGGATATAAGAAAATAAAATGCAATCTAATTGTGTATTTATTAAAATTCACATCTAATAAAAAGATATCAGATAGAGTAGTAACCTTATGTTACAACTAGCCAATTTTTTTTTTTTTTTTTGAGGAACAATTTATAGCCAAGTAAAAAATTAGACTTTCATTAATTATTTAATTACTTCTTTTTAACAAATTATCACAAATCATATAGTATATCTAAATTATATTACAAATTTCCAAATTCATCAAATTCAATTCTTCAAATATGAAAATAAATCAAACTGAAAAATAAAATAAACTTATACATATGGTTGGTTAGGTTGGGTCGGATGGGTTGAAAAAATTATCAACCCAGACTCAACCTGACCCAAGATTCAAAAAAAGAATTCCAACCCAATCTAACCTGAGACATCAAGTTAAATTGGGTCGATTTTCTCGAGTTGGTGGGTTTGGTGCACATCGCCTATACATGTTATATTAGATCCCAAACTATTGGTTACCTTACCTCCACCAAAGAAAAATATTGGCCCAAAAGACAAAGATTTATGGCTTGTTTGGAAGTTTAGAGATGGAGGAAAGTAGAGAGGAGTAGAAGGAAGGAAAGTAATGGAGAGGAGAGTAGAGGGGAATGGTTATCCTCCACCTTATTTGGATGTTTTTAAAATTAGTAAGGGGGAATGAAGATGAAATTATTTAAAAAGAAAAATTTACCCCTATTTAAAAATGGACTTGCAACATTAGTCTATAATTAATTTATTAGATTAAATAATTTAATCAACATTCTCATTCCATCAAATTACACTAATAAAAGTATAAAACTACTATTAACTATTATAAAATAATTTTTATTACCTCAAAAAAATTATAATAAAAATAAAATAAAATTTTCTTTATTTATGGAAAATTTTCAAGAAGCTCTGCAACTATCACAGTTGCTCTCTCTTCAACATTCTAACTCTCTCTCTCTAAAAATCTTGCTCTATTACAATACAACAAAGCTCAGAGCAATTCTCAGCTAACTTTCTCTCTCTATGTCTGCTATAATAAGCTCAAAGCAGCACATTCTAGAAGCTTCGAGAACTTTTGGCTCAGATCTTGTACTACAAGCTTTAGAGCATTCACAGCAGTGGTGGCATATTGCTATATTGCTATATTTTAGCTTCTCAACCATTAAAATGTGTGCTCCAGCAGTGGAGCTATAGCAAAATTTTTTTTGCTTCCAGCTACAGTACACATCTAAAGATAGATGTGTACTGTAGCTCAAAGGTAAAAAAAAAAATATTATTTTAATAAATTTCTCTCTCTTCAATCCTTTAAAAAATATTTTTTCTTCATTTCTTTTTCGTTCTCTCTGGCTTCTCTTCTTTCATCATTTTTCCTTCTCTCCCTCGTATTTTTTTTTTCTGGTTTATTTTTCCTTCTCTCTCTCTGGTTTATTTTTTTTTTTCTCTCCCTCGTATACTCTCTGCTTCGCCGCCGATAAGTTCTGAACCGTCGAGCTTCGCCGGCGATAAGGTCTGGACCGTCGAGCCTCGCCGCCGATAACTTCTGGATCGTCGAGCTTCGCCGCCGATAACTTCTGGATAGTCGAGCCTCGCCGCCAATAACTTCTGGATCGTCGAGCTTCGCCGCCGATAACTTCTGGATCGTCGATCTTCATCGCCGACCCATCTCTCCCAGTCCTCCATTTCACCGCCGATCCTCATTCTCATCGCCCACGTCACTGTCTCATGCCGCCGACCCATCTCGCCCAGTCCTCCATCTCACCGTCGATCTCCATCGGCACCGCCTTCATCGGATTCAAGAACGCCGCGGATTTCGTGGCGTGGCTATGGCTGGATTTGTGATTTGTGTGGGTTTGTTGGTGTGATTTGTGATTTGTGCTGATGGTTTTTTTCTGTGATCTTGGTTGGTTGGCAGTGGTGGTGGATCGGATTGTGAAGTTTTTTTGTTTTGTGTTTGTATTATTTTATTGTAATAGAAATATTATTTTATTGTAATGTTTATATTATTTTATTGTGTTGAAAGCTAAAATAGATGCACTGCTGCAGCATGTTTTGTAAAGTGTATAGGTAAAATAGATAAAGTAACTTTTTGTATAGCTAAATTGCTAAAATTTTAGATCCACTGCTGTGGATGCTCTTACAATGTGAAACCGATCCATGTAAGCAAGCTTTTCCTTTTTTTTTTACTTTTCTTTCTTTTGTAAAGCTTTCTCAGCTTCAACACTAGTATTTCCAAACTCAGAATACGAATAATTCTAACTTTTTCAACGAAAATCAAAATCGTTGATTTCAAGCTTCGCATTCAATTTATAGTGTAAAGATTCAATTCTTGGATTGCGACTACTATATAGTAGTTAAGAGTACTCGAGAATCGGTGGGTTGTTTAGCTTCAATGTCAGTGAAATAGTGAGTTTTTTTTTTCATTAACCTTAAATTTTCTTAAGAAACAAATAAAAATTATTTATATAATCGGTTTGTAATTTTGTTAATTTAGAAATGATAAATTTGAGAATTCATTTGGTCAATAATTTATCTATTCTACTCTCCTTTCAAATCTTTCCAATTTGGGGGAATTAAAAATGAGGGGTTAGAGGTTGTTCAAACCCCTTCAAACCTCTCTAAACCCCTCCCCTTCTTTTCTTAAAAAACTTCCAAATAAAGTAATTGAATTATTCTCTCTCTTTTTACTTTACTCTCCCTCTTTTTTTTTTTTAACTTCCCGACAGACCATTAGTTAGAGTGGCAGAGTATTACATCAATTGGGCGTTTTTCCTTTCTTTTAGGTGAGTGGAGAGCCCAAGCCCAATATCAAAGATGCAGAAAGAAGCAAATTCGATGATTTGGATAAGCTGAGAAAATATTCTGTATGCCTCTCTATTGATCAAGGAAATCTTAGATTGCGTTTTTTTTTTTTTTTTTTTTCCTAGAACTTATAATGTCCCATGTATAAAATTCCCATTTGGATTGGAACATTATTATTTTAGATACAGTAGAAAGAAATGCATAACAAATAAACCAAATCCAATATTTTTCTTTTTCTTTCTCTTTCTCATTGCATGGTCCTCCTCCCCATGCTCCTCTATGGATTGTGACACAAAAAATCAATGAAATTCATACATACAAGCATTCATTTTAAGTATATGTGGGATGGAACTGAAAATTTTGTATAAAGAAACAGGAAGAAGAAAAAGTGGTGAAGATCTAACAAAAATTAATAATTTTTCACTGATATGTACTTGGGCCACGACAATTAGGCTTTGTGGCACTAAAACAACAAAAATGGCCCATTAGGAGAAGGGCTTGGGCTA
Organism: Castanea sativa; assembly: GCF_040712315.1. NCBI lineage: Eukaryota > Viridiplantae > Streptophyta > Magnoliopsida > Fagales > Fagaceae > Castanea > Castanea sativa. Next base: position 53,071,970 of record NC_134015.1, read on the forward strand.
ATATGAGATGGTATTGGTTGGGGTCTGCAAGATTTGATTAGGGGCCTAGTGAAGTATGTATGTGTGTGTTCATTTATTTACATAGACAAAATCAAAATGGCTCTAAATTTTAAGGATATGAATTTTAATTTGATAGTATAGAAACTATTTTGAATGGTTTTGAATGTTGGGCTTTTGTTCTTAAGACTGAGAATGCTAATCGACTTGCTCATAATGTTTCCCAATGGGCTTTTACTTGCAATGCTTTGGGGAGGGGAGGGGAGGGGAGGGGGGGGGGGGGGGGGGACCGCTCCCATCCTTAAGCTGCTCCCTCAACGAGTTTTCTCTGTTGTGTAGGGTTATGGTTATGGAGAGTTCCCTTATAGCTTCCGAGCCCTTTTATTTTTTGGTATTCAAATTCCATTTGAAAATCATTTTTTTTTCAGTAATTTGTTTGCATAATGTAAGAAAAAACGCTAAAAGTTAGCTTATTTTCAATAAATTGCGATTATTTGAAATAAAGTTTTTTTTTTAAAAAAAAGAATAGTATAGAACTCACAAATAGTGCATAAAATAAGTAGAAATCCAACTTATAATCCAATGTCAAATGCATACTTAAAAAAATATGTGTTTAGGGATGTGTATGGATTAGATTGAAGGGTTTTTTCAACCCAACCCATCACATGTATAAAAACCAACCCAACCAACATAAGTTTGGTTGGTTGGTAAGTTGTGTTTTACATGTTCATGCCTAGTAAAAAAAAATTGGACTCTCATTAATTATTTAATTACTTTTTTTTTACTAAATTACTACAAATTACATAATATGTCTAAATTATATTCCAAAGTCATCAAAAATAATTCTTAAAAATCAAACTAAAAAAATTAAAATAAATGTGATAAAATAAACCTATATATATGTGATGGATTAGGTTAGGTCAGATGGGTTGAAAAAATTATCAATTCAAATCCAATCCAACCCAAGACTCAAAAAGAAAAATTCTAACCCATTAACCCGACGTGTGAAGTTGGGTCGATTTTCTTGAGTTGGTGGGTTTAGTATGCACCCCAATACACGTTATATTAGACCTCTAAACTATTGGTTACCTCCCAAAGAAAAATCTTAGCCCAAAAGATAGGGTTTACGAAAGACGAAGATCGACCTAGAGTGGTAGACTTCAAGAACTTAAATCAAATGGGTGCTTTTCCTTTTCTTGGTCGAGTGGAGAGCCGAAGCCCAATATCCAAAAGATGCAGAAAGAAGCAAATTCAATGAGTTGGAAAAGGCTGAGGAGATATTCTGTATGCCTCTCTCTATTTATTAAGGAAATCTTAGACTGCGGTTTTTTTTTTTTCTCGAAGTTATAGTGTCCCATGTATAAGTTCCATTTGGAGCATTATTATTTTAGGTACAGTACAAAGAAATGCATACCAAATAAACCGAATCTAATAAATTTTTTTTTCCTCTTTCTCTTTCTCATTGCATGGTCCCCCTCCCCATGCTCCCCTATACATCGCGACACAAACATCAATAAAATTCACATATACAAGCATTTATTTCAAGTATACGTGGCATGAAATTGAAAAAGTTTTTTGTTTTTGGGTATTTAAAGGATGTTTTGAGGGCGTTTATTTTCAATAACTTACTTGTATAACATAAGATAAAAAAGTTAAAAACTAGGTTATTTTTAATAAATTAAAAGTTAGATTATCTAAAATGAAGTTTAAAAAAATATATAGAGTAGTATAGAACTCACAAGTTGTGCATAAAATAAGTAAAAATCCAACTTATAATCCAATGTCTAACACACACTAAATAAAATATATATTTAGGGATGTGAATGAGTCAGATTGAAGGGTTTTTCCAACCCAACCCAACTCATCACATATATAGAGAAACCAACCCAAACAACGTGAGTCCAGTTGGATTGGTGAGTTGTCCTATACATGTTCAAGTATAAAATCAATAAAATTCACATATACAAGCATTCATTTCAAGTATACGTGGCATGGAACTGAATAAGCTTTTTGTTTTTAGTATTTAAAGAATATTTTGAAGTCGTTTATTTTTGATAACTTATTTGTATAATATAAGATAAAAAAAAAGTTAAAAACTAGTTTATTTTTAATAAATTAAAAGTTAAATTATCTGAAATGAAGTTAAAAAAAAGATATAGAGTAGTATAGAACTCGCAAGTATAAAATAAGTCCAACTTATAATCCAATGTCTAACACACATTGAATAAAATGTGTCTAGGGATGTGAATGAGTCAGATTAAAGGGTTTTTTCAACCCAACCCAACTTATCACATGTATAGAGAAACCAACCCAAATAACATGAGTTGTGCTCATATGTTTCAAGTATAAAATCAATAAAATTCAAATATACAAGCATTCATTTCAAGAATACGTGGCATGGAATTGAAAAAGTTTTTTGTTTTCAGGTATTTAAGGCATGTTTTGAAGTCGTTTATTTTCCTTAACTTATTTGTATAATATAAGAAAATAAAAAGTTAAAAACTAGCTTTTTTTAAATAAATTAAAAGTTAAATTATCTGAAATGAAGTTTAAAAAAAAAAATAGAGTAGTATAGAACTCGCAAGTAGTGCATAAAATAAGTAGAAATCCAACTTATAATCCAATATCTAACACACACTGAATAAAATATGTGTCTAGAGATTTGAATGAGTCAAATTGAAGGGCTTTTTCAACCCAACCCAACTCATCACATGTATAGAGAAAACAACCCAAACAACATGAGTCTAGTTGGATTGGTGAGTTGTGCTATACATGTTTCATGTCTTATAAAAAAATTGGACTCTCATTAATTATTTAATTATTATTTTTTACTAAACTACTACAAACCACATAATATATCTAAATTATATTCCAAATTTATCAAAATTAATTCTTAAAATAGGAAAATAAATCAAATTGAAATATAAAAATAAATGTGATAAAATAAACTTACATATATGGTGGGTTAGGTTGGGTCGAATGAGTTAAAAATACTATCAACCCAAATCTAATCCAACCCAACCCAAGTAGGGGCGGCAGTACTCTTTAACCAGGGAGTTCAATTGAATCCCTGACTTCAAAAAAAAAAAATTTATGTTATTTAATATATTTTTATTAGTTTAATACATTAATTTTTGTTTAAAAATATTTTTACACACCCTGACTTAAATTTTATGCACCCTTATTACAAATATTTTTAACTTTAAAGTAAGAGTAAATGTTTGTGAATTGTAAATATCACTCTTTATTATAAATTTTTATTATATGTGTATGAGTGTGTCTAATATTGATTTTGTGCATTACTTTTTTTTTTATAATGTCATTTGTGTGAATAATGATGTGTACGTGGATGTTTGTGTGTACAATATAAATATAATATAACTTTATATAATTTAATAATTAGGAAATAGAGAGGATTTGTTACATGAGTGTGTATAGTTATTATGTTATAATAACTATTTGTCATAAAGTTAGAAAATTTGAAGAAAAAAATTGCAAAGTTAGTAATTATTCAAGCATTTGATTGATTAAGTAAACACATAGTAAATTATTTTATGTATGAATCAGTGTGGTTATGTGCGTTAATAATTAATATAAAGTCAATGAGTTGAGTTTAGTCATTTAATTTAAAATATTTTTATAAAAATAATGCAAATATATAATATTAATTGCATAAAAATACCTTCTCAAAAAAAAAAAAAAAAACTGCATAAAAATAAAAATTTAAACAAACTTAACAAAATAAAATGGTCATAGCTACCCATATTGGCACTAAATTCTCATAATGAGCAATTGTGTAACAATTCAAAATTTGAAAACTTGTAAAAGGAAATTGTAAAAATTCATGTTTTTTTTTTTTTGTTTTTTTGTCTATAACTTGATATATTCAATATCTATTTTTATTATTATTTTTTTAATTTAAATTTCTTAATCACCCTAAACAAAATTCCTGCTGAACTCAAGACTCGGTAAAAAAAAATTCCAGCCCACTAACCCGACTTGTGAAGTTTGGTCAATCTTCTTGAGTAGGAGGGTTTAGTTACTTTAGTACGCACCCCAATACATGTTATGTTAGACCTCTAAATTATTGGTTACCTCCTAAAGAATAATCTTGGCCCAAGAGACAGGGCTTACAGAAGACGAAGATCGAGTAAGAGTGGTAGACTAGATTACAAGAACATAATTCAAATGGGTGTTTTTCCATTTTTGGTCGAATGGAGAGCCCAAGCCCAACATCAAAAGATGTAGAAAGAAGCAAATTCAATGAGTTGGTGAATCTGAGGAAATATTCTATATGCCTCTATTGATTAAGGAAATCTTTTAAATTGTGATTTTTTTTTATTTACCTTCTATCAGTACTTTTTTTTAAGAGATTTCCTTTTATTTTAATAAAAATTGTCTCATCACTCACTAATTAAATAAAACGTGAAAATTAAAATTCACCACCATTTGTTATTGTATATTTAAAATAAAAAGACATTAAAAATTACTAAAGATAAAAAAAAAAAACTCTTTTTTTCTTCTCGAAGTTATAATGTACCATGTATAAATTCCATTTATAGCATTATTATTTAAGTACAGTACAAAGAAATACATACCAAATAAACCAAATCTAATAATTTTTTTTTCCTATTGCTTTCTCTTTCTCATAGCATGGTCCCCCTCTCCATGCTCACCTATAGATTGCGACACAAAAATCAATGAAATTCACACATACAAGCATTCATTTCAAGTATATGTGGCATGAAACTGAAAATTTTGTATTAAAAAAAAAAAAAAAAAAGAGAGAGAGAAAGAAAAAGAAAAAGAAAAAGAAAAAGGGTGAAGATGGTACTACAAGATAGGTCTTAAAATCAAATGATTAAAAATCTAACATAGAAACTAATAATTTTTCACCGACATGTACTTGGGCCACGACAACTGTGGCTTTGTGCCTTTGTGGCACTAAAACAAGAAACGTGTTAGTCATAGTACCCTCAAATTGCTTAATATGATTTATGTTTTGAGGGCTCAATACCCATAGATGGGTTTATTTTTTCTTTATAAAAAATGATTACTTACATTGATTATTAAACATTGTGCATGAGAAAGTGCAATTTGTATTTGGTATCGATTAGTCTCATTCATATCAATGATGAATCCCCCACATATTTATTCCCTTATATAAACCCATCTTATGTAGTATGCGAATAAAGTACTATTTCTTTGATTCTTGAGTGGACCTTTAAATAGTCTCAATCTTTTAAAATTTGATATATACAAGTCTTTAGCAAAATTCCAATGGAGTTAACCACAAAAATAGTTATGTCACATTGTCACACTAGCCTAGTAGCCTCTATGTGATTATTATGCCCCTATATTTATTCTCACAGTGGCTAAACCCAAATCCAAAGGACAAAAATAAGGCATATTTCCATATTTGCAAGCAAATGAAGCTATTTTTGTGAGGGAAAAAAGGAATTTTTTAAGAAAATTACTTTTGTGAACACATTTTGGCCAGCAATGTTACCTGTTTATTCTACAACGTTGAAATTCTTTTTTAATCAAAGAAGTGCATGGTTTTGTTGTCAATCAAAATCAAATTGTTCATAACGGATAGAACCTGATTCTAGATTTCTAGTGGTGACATTCTTTTGTTCTTTCTTCGTTTTGGTCTGGCTAAAATTCTGGATTGAATTCCGCTCTCAAATTGGGCTCAAACATTGCACCAAGTAAGTTGAACAAAAGGGTTGGCCCAGCCTCAATAATTGGCACTTAAAAGAAAAAAAAATCGTTTATGTGTTCTTGGTTGAGATTAATATTTCATTCTAATCCTATCATTGAACTCTTTTACCACAGTTTAAGATCTAGCAAGTTTCATTTATCGATAGCCACTAACGTTTAGAATTTGACTCCTGTAAGAGCTGTGAACATAAAGTGAACTATTTTCTTACTTTGAATAAAGGAAGAAGAAGAATAAGAAGAAAAATAATTGATTAAAAAAGGTAAAAGATGAGAGGAGTTGTACAACCCTGACTGAATATTATCGTAATAGTCTCTATTTGTTGAGGAACCAATAATATGACATAGATAGGTCCGCAACATAGGGAATTTAGATATGCTCATTTCAACGAGTTTAACCATAATCTGACATTAGTTCTACTTATTAAGTGTCAATATCTAACAACAATAATCAAGAGGAGACGAAAATTGTGTCATTACTCGATTTAAACTTAGGATTTATAGCTCGCCAACCCAAGTTTGCTCCTTTAAACAAGTTTAGCCATAGCTTGACTTCAGTCTCGATCACCAAGGTTCTAGGAGCTTCAAGTGGTAGACAACAATAATTATGATTGAACTAAAAATATGTTATTACTTAATTTGAACTCAAGATTTGCCTCTTTTTAAACCAAGCATGCTCCTTTTAACAAGTTCAACCATAGCTTGACACTAGTCCCATTAGGGTTTTAGACTTTTAGTAGCATCAAGTGATGGCCCGGTAGCAATAATCATCATGGAACTAACAATGTCATTACTCGATTTGAACTTTGGACTTAAATCTCTCTAAATCAAATCTGCTCATTTCAACAAGTTTAACTATAACCTAACATTAGTCCCATCATGATATAATGTTACATGGTCGACATTGGACGACAATAATCATGACGGAACTAACTTTAATTTATTATTTGATTTGAACTTAATGTCTTCCCTCTCACCAAGCAACATGACAATATTCAAAAAAATTATATTCACATGTCTTAAGATATGTTTTTTCCCTCTCAAGTGCCTCTATATGTAATGGTATGCAACATATTTACAATCTGCTTCTCTTTAAATCCCAAACTAAGTATGCTCATTTAAACGAGTTCAACCATAACATGACTTCAAATTCCATCACCATGGTTCTAGTAGCATCATGTAGTAGACAACATTAATCATGAGGAAGCTAGTAACATGTCATTACTCGATTTGAACCCAGAAGTTACCTCTCTCCAAACCAAGTGCGCTTGTTTCAACGAGTTCAACTATAGACAGATCATTAGTCCCATCATGATATAACATTAAGTGGTGGACATTCGACAACAATAACCACAAAGGAATGAACATTATTTTATTATTAATCTTACCTCTCACCAAAATCACACTAGAATAACCCAAAAAAAATGTATAGTCAAGTTTATGGACTTTTTTTATTTTTTATTTTCCTCAAGTGCCTCAATCTATGTCATGCAACACGCTTGACAATCTATTTTCATATCTTATCACATGCCTTATTCAAACAACCTCTCCATTAGTAAAACAAAACATTCTAATTTGCCGACCATTACATCTAGAAGCAAGAATTTTAGATAGAGTATATAGGTAATTAGGTATCCAATAGGGAAAAAGTTTTTCAACTCTCAACAGGAAAGAATGAAAAGGCACACACGCGGTTCAAAATTTTTTTGTTTGGAACACATCTTGGCAAACCCCACAAAAGAACTCTTAACAGTTCAACGCCAACCCTTACTTACACAACACAAACTTTCTTTTTTGTTGTTTGTGTTTTCTTTTGTTTCATAACTTTCGTGAAGTGCCCTCACAGCTCACACTAATAACCTCTCAAATCCTCAAAGGAAAAGTCACTGCAGCCGAAAATGACCATAGGCTATCCAATCAAAAAAAGGCTTTAAAGAGCTTATATCGTCCACGCAAATGAGAGCCTTTGTATTGCTCTTTCTCTTTTCTTTTTCAAATTTCCCTTTAACCCTTTTTGGTTGGTTGGTTTCCTTTAAATTTTTCTTCTTAAATTTCGAAAATGAAAACAAAAAATTTAATTCAATCTTAAATGGTGTACAACTAGTAATGAAAATGTCACCTACTTGTTCATAATTTTAGTATTAACTCTGTTTTTTTTTTCTTCAATTTGATCAATGCTACATTTAATGTGTGTGTGGCTTGAGTATTATTGCATTGACTGTAGTTTTTCTTTGGCATTTACAATATGAAAGGAAAGCAAATTGCACCAGCCATGACAAAAACACAATAACAATGATTGTTTTCTTTCATAAAGTCGCCAAGTGAAAAACCCTGAAAAGTAAGTTATTAAGAGCACGTAAATGGCTGCCAAATTCAATACCATGTACTTGACCGAGTGACCAACTCACACCCAATCATAAAGAATATTAAATGGCAGGAATAAATTTTGGCGGCCTGCAAAGCAAAATGGATCATCATTTGAGAAAACAGACAAACTTGTTTAGAAAAATATGCAAAAAAATTTCATTGAATATATGGGCAACAACACTTCCAAACGAAGCCTTTGCGGCTTTTTGGGTTACTATTATTGAGTCTTACACCAATGTTTGTTCTATGTTACTTTTCTCCTTGCTGAAAAACTCTTTTAAGTGGTTAGGGTCTCTTTGTCTAAACCCATCATTTTTGACCAATTCAAAATTTCAAATGCTACTTTCAAGGTTTTCCAACAATTTCTCACTCGGCAAAAAAGCTCATAAGGTCGACGTTTGGGAAATGGATGCTACATCACGTAAAGTGTTGATACAAATAGACCATTAATTCACCAACAAAGTTTTTTTGATAGGCCATTAATTCACCGGCAGATCTAGAAAATGAGATGTGATTACACGTGATAATAATACCAACCATACATCGGCAATTTACACGCAACCCATCTTCATTCACTTTCTATAAATTAGAGTGGACCCTTGATTATTAGTTGTGTTTTAGAGCTTTTTTTGGTATAAGTTATTTTTATCAATTTATTTTGATTAAGAAATTAATCGTGTAAAAATATACTTATACATATGTTTTTAATATATATTATAAAATTCAATATCTATACTATAGTATATACTCGAAAAGATTCAACTTTAGTAATAGACAAGACACCAATCGTTTTCCTTTTACCGTATGTGATTTGAACACAAATCCTTTATATGATAACAAAAAACTTTATCAGTTGAATCAATTAAAAACCTACAAAAATACAATTAATATTATATAAAAAAAAGAATTTAGAAATCTGCTGATCATTCTTTCTTTTAATGAAAATAAGCTAAACCATACAGTAACTTGATAAAGATTAAACTTAACAAGTTAATTTTGAGATGAAATATAAGTTAAAGTGGGAAAAAAAAAAAGAGTAAAATCTTGTAGTATTATTTCGTAAATCTTATGATCTCCATTGGTATCATTATAACAAGACCATGTTAAGTAGGCATTGTTATTGGAAGCATAAAAAGGCCCAAAGTGCAATGACATGGCAGCATGTGATTAGTATTGGCTAGAATTGCAAATTAAAAAAAGTGATTCCAACATGGGCTGTCGAAAAAAACGAATAAGTTATCCAAAAAAAAAAAAAAAAATCCACCTAATTTTAAAAAAGGAGTTTGATGGGCCTTCCTTGGTGATCATTGTTTCTCTACTATGTATCTTTTGTAATAATAATGCCTCCTTGATACAACAATAAATAAATATAAAATATATTTTAAAAAATACATATTTAAATTTAAATTTATCAAATACAAAATGGGGTCCATTTCACATATCACATAACAAGCCTAACCAATCTTCCCCGTCCGTAATCACTCCACATGTCCTCTTAACCTTTATATGAAAAAATTAGGGAATTTTTGCAATGACAATCGTGAAGATGAAAAATGCAAATATTCTCAAAGCACAAGCAATCGAAGGGAAAGGAATAATACAATTCATCAACACCAAAATGTAACACGAACCTTATTCAATATATGTGGTATCACACACCTAAAAGATGCTCCACTTATATTATATGAGCTACGTATGATTAAGAGAGGTGGTTGATTTGAGGCTCTAAGTTTGGAATCCTCCCAATTCTTGTTTCCAATTGGGTTCCAAACTTCCAATTGATAGGTCACTGTATTATGATAGGCCTATGTTCCAAGTCATGTCATTAATAGTAAGAGGAGCATCTAATCTTTGGCTTTTTTGGAAATGAAAGGATGAGAAAATTAAAAGAAAATTGAGAAGGTTAAGCTTAAAAAAAATTAAAGATACTTTTTTTTATATAGGGTTCCAATTAGCTTATCTGATAAAATATTTTATGTATGAATAAAAAACATGAAGTTCGATTTTTGTTTATTCGGCTATACCAAAAAAAATTGAGAAGCTAAGCTTTTAAAAAGAAAAAAATTTAAGATGCTTTTTTTAATGGGTTTCTATTAGCTCATTTAATAAAGTATTTTGTAATTGAATAAAATATCTGAGGTTAGATTCTCGTTTATATAATTATACCAAAAATTAATTAGTGTAATTATTGGAAGCGAACCATAGGTTGAAACTCTATTAAGAATAAAGTTTTTTTTTTTTTTGTAAGTTCCAGTTCGCTCAATTGGTAAAATATTTTGTGATTGAATGAGAAATTTTGAGTTTGATTTCTGTTTATACCAAAAATTAATTAGTATTTTAGTCTGATAATAAAGAGCAATCATCATAGAGCATACAGACACAATTGATACTCTATTTTTAAAATAAAAATAAATAAAGATGCTTTTCTATATTCATTATTATTGTTCTTTTTCCCAAATGCTTAATGGGGAAAAGTCATTTTCATGAAGGGTGGTTTAAAATGACCATTTTAGGGAGGGGGTGGTATTTTTTCTTGATTAAAGCCGGTTGCTTTGGTTAGGCGAAATTCACGGATTTCTTGTTCCCCTCTTTATTATGAGTGAATACGACATAAAGCTATATCATCTACTAAGCGAAATTGCTGTGCATGTATATCATTTTAGAGTTCATAAAAAAAAAATATATATATATATATATATTATTTTAGAGAGAAGTTTATAGTTTATACTTATGCTTTATCTGTTTTAATAATGATGTTTTCTAAAAAATGAATCATTTTTTAATAAACATTTTTTATGAAATTATATTTTTTTTTAATATTTAATAACAAATTCAAATGAATTGAAAAACAACCTTATAACTTTCTTTATTTAGCTTGTTATGAGGTAAAGTTATTTTTCAAAAAAAAAAAATTCTAAAAATAAATCATACTTTTTATGTTTTTTTTTAATCCATCTTTTTTAATGCTACAAAATACTGCAAAACACAAAAAACTTTCTTTACACCATTTTCCATAGAACAAAACGATTTACTGTGCATATATCATCAAGAAAACTTTAGAGAGAGAGAGAGAGAGAGAGAGAGTATGTGAATGTGAAAGTGACCTTTGCCTAACATTGTTTTTTGAGATAATATTCTTTCGTGTGGAAAATTGGAGGGAGAGCACAGTAATACGTCTCTTCTGTTGACCTCTCCATTTGGCTTTTTTAGGTTTTTTGTTATATCCTTGTTTTTTTGACTTTTTTCATTATTATTTAAAACAATTAAATCACACTAGCTTGACAGGAGTCCCTTCCAACTTGATTTCTCTCTCCATATACATCAAGATATGTCATATGTGTACACACATCTTTACATGTATTCATAATTGCATAGAGTACAAATGAAGTTACAAATGTACAATCCTCAAAGCAACATTTATTCAAGTTTCAATAGATGTATATTTGATTTTAATAAAATAATTATGGTGGGTTAAAGGACACGGTTTTGAATATAGCATACATAAAAAAATAAATTGATTGATATCTTGACTTAATGACAGAAAATAATTATTATAAATCTTGCTTACACGAAAAATAAATCTATTGATTTTTTTTTTTAATTCAAATCTTGCTTACCATAGATGCCAAATAACACATGAGAGGCTGCCCCATCAAAACTAAATATCTTCATGTAACATATTTTGTTCTTTTAAGTAATGTATTAAGCTATTACCAGCTAGCAACAATGCACTACCATTTTTTTTTTCACATTATCCCCAAAAGGATAATATAACTTTTTTTACAAGATAAGAGAGCTAATATAATTAAAATGCAAAAAGTGATGTTAGAGCCAAAACTTACTTATCAAACAATCACACAAATTAAAATGCAAAAAAAATAAATAAAGAATGAACATATTAGTGAATCCACTTATGACCATTTATTTGCTCCCCCAATACCTATGCTTTCCTCTCTTTTTTTTTTTTCCTTCTTTTTTTTTTTATAGGAACTCCTAATATGGAAGTTAGATAAGAAAAGATATGGTTTGCACTTTTGAGTTTTTGCATATTGATTTGGGTTCATTGGTTTTACACACCCACAAATTTCAAGTTTCAATAGATGTAAATTTTTTTTTTTTTTTTAAATTGTGGCAGGTTACTGTTATTTGAATAAAGGACTCCGGTTAAAATATAGCATACACAAAAAATAAATTGATTAATGTCTTGACTTAATGGCAAAAAATAATGATTGTAAATCTTGCTTAGACAAAAAATAAATCTATTGATTTTTTTATTTAATCTAAATCTTGCTTACCATAGATGCCAAATAACACATGAGAGGCTGCCCTATCAAAACTAAATATCTTCTTGTAACATTTGTTTGGTCTATTAAGTAATGTATTAGGCCATTACCAACCAACAACAATGAACTATCATTTTTTTTCCATTATCCCAAAAGGATAGTATAACTTTTTTTACAAGATAAGAGAGCTAATATAATTAAAATGCAAAAAGTGATGTTAGACCCAAAACTTACTTATCAAACAATCACATAAAAATGCAAAAAAAAAATATAGTAGTGAATCCACTTATGACCATTTATTTACTCACCCAATACCAATGCTTTCCTTTTTTTTCCGTTTTATTTTTTTAAAGGAGATCCTAATATGGAAGTTAGATAAGAAAAGATAGGGTTTGCACTTTTGAGTTTTTGCATATTGATTTGGGTTCATTGGTTTCACACACCTACTTTAACAACTTGGAAATGGGCCCTTGACAGATAAACCCCCCAAACTAATATTGCAATCTATGCCCTCTAAACAGCCATACATGTCACATGGGTAGCCCCCTCCACAATTTTCACTTCTCTTGCACTCCAAAACAAAGAACAACACCACTAAAGGGCCTCTCTCAAAGGAAAAAATAAAAATAAAAATAAAAGAGAGAGAGAGAGAGAGAGAGAGAGAGAGAATAGCTTTGTTGTAAGAAGGAGACAGTTTATTAACATTGTTTATTAGTTTATTATAGTTATACACAACCCCCACTCTCCATTGTCATCGTTCCCTTCGCTTTCTCTCAATAATTGGGCCTAAAATAGTGACTTTTCGTTTCATCCTAAACTCACATCCCCAACACACCCTTGCTCATAAAAATTATCAGAATTTACATATTATTCCAGCCATACTGGGACTTAAAAAAAGCTGGCCTTAGATAAACTACACCCACCAACTCAAACCCTTTTTTGGTACTAAGTAGATTGCTTGTTGGCCAATGGGCACATAATCTGATAAGCATTACATATGAACATATGAGCAATGTTAGAGACACTTTCTTTTTCTTTTTTAAGAAACTTATTAATATGGTAAATTGTGATTAAAGAATAATTAATTCCACACTAGCCCATCAATGACACTTTTTTTTTGTTAGGTAATCACATCGACTCAATTTAATTAAGTAAAAAAAGAAGAATAATTTTGTATATTTTGACTTATAGCAAAACTCAAGTACATTGTATGAGGTTTTTCAATCTTTGCGGCGAGGTAGAACGGAAAAGAAAAAAATTGAATTCAAAATCTCTTATTCTAATATCAAGACCCTTTTTTGGTACTAACTAAACTACTTGTTGGCCAATGGGCACATAATCTGATAAGCATTACATATGAACATATGAGCAATGTTAGAGACACTTTCTTTTTCGTTCTCTTTTTTAAGAAACTTATTAATACGGTAAATTGTGATTGAAGAACAATTAATTCCACACTAGCCCATCAATGACACTTTTTATTTTGTTAGGTACCAATCACATGAACTCAAGTTAATTAAGTAAAAATAATAATAATAATTTTGTGTATTTTGACTTATGGTAAAACTCAAGTACATTGTATGAGGTTTTTCAATCTTTGCGGCGAGGTAGAATGGAAGAGGTAAAAATTGAATTCAAAATTTCTTATTCTAATATCAAGTTAAATTAGCAATTATTCCAAAAATTTAAATAATTGAAATACAATAAATTTAAACATTTAACAATACAATCCTAACAAAAATGTCTCGAACCTCAAATTATTAAAATAAAACAATTGATAAAGAACTTACCTAAGTTAACCTCAAATCATCTTTAGTGTAAAAATTTAAATTAAAAAAATTAAATTAAATTAACAAAAAACCAAGTCAATTAGGGGGACTAAGAAAGGTGATTTTAGGAAGGACGTTTTTTTTTTTTTTTTTTTTGTGGTTACTTTTAAAAACACAAAATATATATTGGGTTTTGCCTAGTGTTGCGCGTAGGAGAGTGTACATGTGTTTTTGTGAAATATGCAATTAGTCCTCATTAAACACCTTTCTCACCGTCCAATAATGCTTCACATGACCACACGTCTTTACATAAGTGACCGACACGTGTGACTGTGGCATTGGAGGGGACGTTTTTGCCTCGGTTCTTGAAGGGGATTATTATAAGTGGTTAGTGCACGCCAGAATCTTTTTTTTTTTTTGTGGCTTGGAGATATATATAGATCATAGAAGAATAGATAGTGGAGTTGCTTGGTTTTGAAGTTTGTTTTTTCCATTCATTCATCTATGCTACACATTTATTTCTTCATTATTATCTTCAACACATAATGCATGCACGTGCCCATGTTTTTTAGTTTTTCTTTCTTTTTATTTTTATTTTTCACACTTAATTTTTTATGTCATTAATAAATGATATATTCTCTAACGGTAAATGTGACATCTGGATTTTAATTTTGCCTTCGTTAACAATCGATTTGATATCTTGGTCTAAGATAATAAAGATGTGTACATATTTGGGTTCTAATTAGTTTAAAGTTCAACTAATAAAATCTTGAATAAGAGATTTGTAAATCGAATCCTATTTGGTATGATAATAAAAAATAATCATCATATAAGGAACACTATAGATTAAAATTTCATTATATATATAAAAAAAGGAGGAAAATTTTGATACCAATAAAATTTCGATTGAAATGGATCACATGTGACTATGATATCATTATGACAGTGAAATCGATATGTGTAATATAATATTTGAAAATGGTAAAAAAACAAATCCAACAGGGAAAGTAATTAATTTTGTTGATTCCAATAACTTATCTATAGTATGTTAACAACCTCAATGCCTAAATAACCTTGTTCTTTTATATTTCCCACGTTTTGTTTAAGCTTTCACTAAAATTAGATGAGCTTAAAAGACTTTTCTTGGATTGCAGTTCTTCACATTCAGTCCTAGTCATAGTGTAGATTAGAAAAGTGATTGGCAACTCCAATTAAAACCATATAATATATCAAAGATTCAACTATCATTCAATGCACAAACCCAGAGCTAATAAGAAGATAAGAAGTGGGATTATATCTAAACCACACTTACAAAAACAAAACCCTAGTCACAATGGAATTTACAAAAGGTCATTCAATCCGGCTTTTTCCACTATCAATTTTAAGTCTATATAGATAAACCCAAAGAAAAGAGAGGACCCAAAAAAAAGAGATTATTATTGCACTATAGCCTAATAGGCCATGGTATCGTGAAAATGATGCTAACAATCTTAATCATAATAATAATATTCAAATAGTAAAAAATTGAATCACCAATTTCATCACCATTATTAAACTATAGCACAAAAATGGAAGCAAAAGCCGGCATAATCGGACATTCTCTCGTGTTGTACAACTCAAAATTCATGGCTTAGCCTATAGAATTAGACTAGTGTACAATTTACAGGCAGCCGTATAAGTACACAAAAGTTTTAAATATAATAAAATGTAAAGGGGCTTTAATATTTATATATTTTTTTTGAGAGAGGGAGAGCAAAATAATAATAAAAAAGCAACCACTAATAGCTCCCCACGTGCGCCGACACGTGGCTCACATTCCTAGACCGATGTCTTTGCACATCTATGGTCTCGAGCTTATCAAAAAAAAAAGGTAGAGAAAAAAAAAAATCATCGGCACGTGTGAGTGTGTGTTTTTTAGTGATTAGATTTGTGGATTAGATAAGTGTGGATTTGATTACATCAAACATCGAATTCCTATCAAATCACATGCGCTGCACAAAGCTTTATTACACTCATAGTTAGTCATCGGTACCCCATAAACCTTTCGGTCTCGACGACGCCGTCAAGTCATACACGCAAAAACACACCTATCCCCAAAAGGGCAAAAATTATTTTATATTAAAATGTAAACATAAACACTAGTATTTTTGTCAAAAGGGCAAATGTCATTTCCTAACTTATATAATTTTATTAATTTTTAACCTTTTTTATTTTTTTTAAATTTTTTATGTGTCGGTTTAGTATGACTTTGTATTTGTGAGCTGAAGATTATTTGGAATTTTGACAATCCTTATCTAAAAAGGTTAATTGACAACCATGTGAATATAGTATCGCATATTACTCTTACTTTTTTCAACTTTTCTCGATTCGCGTGATATATATTGTTTCCAAGAAGTCAATAAGTGTGCTTACGGATTGTCTAGACTAGGAACAAGTCAGGAGTTGGATTTTGTATATCGTAATAGTACCTCGCGGAAATTTTGGATGTTTATAACATACTATACGCTAAATTGCAATTTCTTTTTTAGTTAAAGAAATATCTAGTTTATCGACAAAAAAAAGTATCGCATTTTATTTTTAAAAAGTGTGAACATTATTTTGGAGTGTTTAATGTAGTGTGATACTTTCATATGAAAAAAAACTTAAAAATAAAGGTAGGGTGATACTTTACACCAATAAACAAGCCACTTTATATAATAATTCTTTTTATGTTACTTATTGGGCTTATGTCATATTTTATAGTATTAAATAATTTGTATTTTTTTTTTTTTAGAATCTAAAGAATCTGTATATTGGTGTGAAGTATCATGTCATTATTCTATGAAAATAACCAATAATTTTTATTTAATTCTATGATATTACTTTTGATAAATGAATTTTGTATACAATAGTAAGATGAAAGTTTATAATATGTAGATGAAATAGATGAAAAATTGTTTTTTTTTTTTAATTTCTATAATGTCAACTTATTTAAAAAGTTGAAAGACTTATGTATGCTTAAAGATTTTTTTTCCTATAATGTCAACTTATTTAAAAAAAAAATGAAAGACATATGTATTAGTATAGATTTATTTATTTATAAACATGCAAGATTTGAAATCTATAAATTCGCTAACCATTATTCTTTGTCATATACAATAATTATATATATGCTTATATATATAAATATAAGAGGAAGTAGTGACTTAACTTCTAATCTTTAGTCAAATTATTTCACTCATGTCAAGAATCACCCCAAAAAATCACATGGTTCGATCACATGATTGATGAAAAAAAAATGAAAGACATATGTATTAGTATAGATTTATTTATTTATAAACACATCATATTTGAAATCTATAAATTCGCTAACCATTATTCTTTGTCATATATAATAATTTTATATATGTTTATATATATAAGGAAGTGGTGACTTAACTTCTAATCTTTAGTCAAATTATTTCACTCATGTCAACAATCACCCAAAAAATCACATGGTTCAATCACATGATTGATGAAAATTAAGACTATTATGTTTACGGCACATCTTTTAAGTCTTCCGAGTCCACGACTCGAATACATTCGAAGGGACATAATACAGGAAGGGGTTGAGAATGTTACGTAAGGTGGAATAATATTGGGGAAAGTCCCAAATTGTGGATGGTCAAAACTCTCGTGGAAGTAGTGATCTAATTTGGGCCGTGTGATGTGAACATTTTGAGAGTCGTATTGATTGAAAAGTCGGTGGGACCACTGATTTTTGCGTGACGGGATGGAACCATATCTCCACCACAGAGCCGAGTCCAAAAACGCTTTCAAATTTTTAGTGTATTACAGCAAAGATTTTGCTTAATTTCTTTTGATTCTCTCTCTCTCTCTCTCTCTCTTGGAACTTTTTTTTGGTTGGTACTTGGTGTGTAGGATCAGATAGAACGATGATAGTGGTCATTTTCATTATAAGGCTCCTAGAATCTTCTCAGAGATAATCTAAACTAATAAAAATATATTAATTAATGATACTGTGATTCATGTTGACATGGTATTTGCCTAGCTGGTCATGTCACAAAGACACTACTAACCCTACGGAAACTTTCAATACTTCCAACGCACCAAAATTGACGATAAATTTCACAACGGTGCAACGAGATAAGTCGTAAATAATAAATAATAAAATAATAAAATAGTGTTAGTGACAGGTTTAATAAAAGAAGATAAATTTTATAACTGTGTAAGAGCATCCACATCAGTGGATGGATAAATGGGTATAAATGTGTAAAATGAGAAAAAATCATTAATTTTACACATTTTAAACAAAAAAGCCCCTACATCAATCCCTCTAAACTCATTTAAACTCATCTATATCATCCACAATGCTACAGTACCGTGTAAATTTACACGGGTACTGTAGCAAGTGTATATGTTTTTTTTATTGTTTTTTCTCTCTCCTCCCAACTGACTCTCTGTCTCTCTGTCTCTCTCTCTCTCTCTCTCAGACACAGCACCTCTCTCATTCTCTCATCTCATCCATTTTTTTCCTCTAGCCGCCGATCGTCCTCGCCGCCGATAAGAGCAAGGTCGAGCAAGCCGAGTCGCCGGACGGCCATCGCGAGGAGGGGGCGGTGTTGCGAGGCGTCGATCTTGCTCCGATTCGTTGGTTTTTTTTTTTTTTTTTTTTGGTGTGGGTGAGGCTCGACAGATCGGTGGGTTTGGCTCGACGGATCGGTGGGTTTGTTGAAGGGTGGCTGATCGGTGGGCGACGAATGGGTTTGGGTGTGGGTTTGGCTCGACGGATTGGTGGGTTTGGTGGGTTTTTTGATTGGGTTTTTTTTTTTTCTGGTTTTCTTTGGATTCCGGTGTGATTGGAGGCCGGAGGCGTCGACGGTGGCGGGTTGTGTTGGATTTTTTTGATTGGGTTTTTTTTTTGTTAACTGGTTTTCTTTGGATTCCGGTGGCTGTGCCGGTGGCTGTGAGAGAGATGAAGGTGGGAAGGAAATAAATATTTTATTTGAGCAAACGTGTATAATAGACAACTGATGTGAGGGGTTTGTAAAAGAGGGTGTGTAAAATAAAAAAAGTAGGTTTTTTAGTGTAAAATAGAAGAAAATTTTGCATAAGCTGATGCAAATGCTCTAATGGGATAAGTTATAAAGGATAGATAATGAAATAGTGTTTAGTAGAAGTAAGAATTTGTTGTGAAAATTGTTGCCTTTTTAGTATTGTTGCTATGGTCTTGTGACACTTGGGTATTTTCTTGACTTTAATATTTAAATCATCAACGTGTAATGCCCGCGTGAGCTGACCTAAACTTCCATGTTTTTTTTAGGCTTTTTAAAGCTTAGCTAATGTGATTGAGTGGTGCCTAGAGTATTGACTAAAGCACAGCTTTAATCTTTATTTAAAAAAAAAAAAAATACATTGCATAATAAAAACAAACAAAGGGGGCCGAAAAAAATAAAGAGAAAAACTTATAGGTGGGCGGAGGGATGATTATATTTTCCTGGTGATAAGCAAGAAAGTTTGAAGCCGACCCTATCTTAACCTATATTTAAATAAACCATGTATAATTAAAATATTCGAAATGATCATTGAGAATCTTGGTACAGTGAAAGTTTGATGAAACTGTTTTGTTGATTGGATTTTTTGGTCTCTTTTTTTCTTTTGTGAAATGGTAATGTTTTTTGTTTTTCTGTGTGTTTTTTTTTGCTGCCAATGTGAATTTAATTTAATGTCCAAAATATGAATTTTCCAAAATAGTAAGGAAGAAAAAACCAAAACAAAATCAATGCAGTATTTTCCGTATTGGAAGATTTTATATTTTCTTTTAATAAAAACTAAGTAACATCTTTTTATAATTTCCTTCTCAA
This sequence comes from Castanea sativa, assembly GCF_040712315.1. Classification (NCBI taxonomy): domain Eukaryota; kingdom Viridiplantae; phylum Streptophyta; class Magnoliopsida; order Fagales; family Fagaceae; genus Castanea; species Castanea sativa. Next base: position 53,091,950 of record NC_134015.1, read on the forward strand.
AAAAAAAAAAAAAATTTTATAATTTTATTTCTATTTATGAAGTTGAATTAATTAAGTTACAAGGGAGATTTTCCTTTGTAGATAATACAATGAATCTCATGGTCCCCTCCCCCTGAGGGGTGTGTCAAATTTAATCTTGATGCTATCTTTATGAGCAAATCTTTATGAGCAATCCATACATATCTCTCAGGAGTTGGAGATCTCATAGGTGATCATTTTGATAACTGGCTTTATAGGTTTTACATGTGGACACTCAAGGATGGTCATTATTAGCTTGGAATCTAGTTTTAAGAAACTTTTTTTTTTAAAAAAATATTAAATATTTTTAACACACATGGGGAGAGGGGAGACTATTTTTTTAAAGAAACTTCTAATGGTGCATATCTAAAAAGGCCTAAGTTTAAGAAACTTAATTCTTGAAATTGATTATCATTGAAGTGTTTTAAGCTTTTTACTACAATATGCTACTAACCCATTCTTTTTTACTTTGGTTTCTGATTGCAAGAGTATATATAATTTTATTTTATTATATTTTGTTGAAAATTAGGTAATTATAATGTGAATAGAAGATTTGAACCCTAATGTTTTTATTGAAAACACCAAAAGTTTGCTGGTCAGGTAGTTTTTGTCAATCACATATATTGTATAACCAATAATTATTAAATATAAATTATGACCAAAAAAGCAATCGTAAACCCTTAAAATATGTATGTCAGTGGTGCTAAAATCATTCTTCAACTAGATTTATAAATTAAGGATGACGATGAAGCAAGCATGGGGTTAGATTAGACGTGTCTCGTCCCCTTCCCAGAACTAGAGCAGGAGGGGTCCGGGGATGAGGCAATAAAAAAATTAAAAATAGAAAAGAAAAAAAGAGAGAGACACAAAAAATAGTTTTTTTTTGTAACGGGTAGTAATAGAATATATATATATATATATATATATATATATATAAATAAATAAATTATAAATAAGTATAGTAGAAAAATATTTAAATTATCTATGAATATTTTAAATATTATATATGTCCACGCGCATTTGGGGTGAGACAAAGCGAGGTTAAGGTGAATAAAATGAGTCCTGTGCTGTTACTTCTTCATAACGAAAAAAAACCCGTGAGATAGGGCAAGTTAGGTGGGACAATGAGTTTTTTCCATCCATAATTCAAGTGTTTGTGGTGATTATTGATTACCAATTAACAAGGCAATTAACACACAGTCATAAGATTTTGTTGATTTTATTTTTTGTTTGCGAAAGATTTTTTAATTAATTTTTTGGAATTACAAGACATATTAAATACTAATGACTTTCCTTAAATAAAAAACAAAACAAAAATATAATTTTATAAAAATGAATCACTTTTTTTAAATGGGAGAGAGGATTAAAACCCTAAGTGTTTATTTATTTATTTTTCATTTTTGAGAAACACTAAGGTTATGTTTGGTAATTGTTTTTTCTCCTTATTTTATGTTTTGAAAAATAGTTTTTTATTTTTGAAACTAAAAAAATTATTTGGCAACCCAAAATAGACAAAAAAAAAAAATTGTTCTCAAAACTCAATTTGTGCAGGAAACTGAAAACATGCAAAACGTTGTTTTTAATTTTTAATTTTTTTTAATACAAGTTTCTAATTTTCAAAAATTAATGAAAATATGCATTTAATTTAATGAATTTGTCTCATTTAATGGGTTAGCATCAGTCAATGAAAATATGCATTTAATTTAATGAATCTGTCTCATTTAATGAGTTAGCATTAGAGTACAAATCCTAGCAACAACATATTTTAGTATATTTTATATTTTTCTTTAAAACACTATTTTTTTTTATAATTTTAACTAACCAGACATGTTTTTTATTTAAAAAATACAAGAAAATTGTTTTTTCTTTATATTCCAAAAAACAAGTTTTAGAAAATAAAAAACAAAAACTGTTACCAAACATAACTTAAACTTTTTTATTAAAAATACTAATAAGTTAAAATACAAAACTCTTAACAAATAAATCAAGTAAAATTTTTCAATAAAAACAAATGAAGCATTAATCCCTCCCTCTGGACGAGCAAGAAATTAACGTTACACCTACCCTTCAAATTAAGATCATTAAAAATTTTGACTTTTTATAAAAATGCTTAATGGGACATAGGAAAGAACCGTTATAAAATAGTTTTAAGCATGTGCTTTTGAAAAATGTTTTCGTCATGAATTCAAAATTCCATTCATTCTATTTGCCGCAATGAAAAAAAGGAAGGAAGAAAAAAAAAACCCTTCCGTCTACGCGTTTGTGGGAGAGCTGATGAGAGTGATTAATTAACACCATCCTTTTCTTGTCGGTTTATTTACTTTTGTTATTTTCATTAAAAACAAAAAATTGAATGCCCACATTGATTTCTTTCACGTTACAATTTACTACAACTTCCTAAATCGTCCATTTTTTAAATGCATCAATTGCTAATCGATTTTTTGGTAATCTGTCAATCACACACATTTATCTTGATCTGACTATGCGTTACTTAACTAGGTGAAATAATAATGATAGTGATTATTTTGCTAATATCACTTTGACTAGTCAATTAAGGATGATTAGGATGCCCCTTTTATGACTCAATCCTACCACATGTCCCTACCAAGAAAGATTAGATATGAACAATATTAACAAGTCTACGAGCAAATTTTTCGCAACATTCTTCATATTAGTGGAGGTGGCAAAATTATACTGATTCTCATCTAAGTCTATCACCGACTCCAGCATTAATCGTTATATTTATGAACTTTCAATAAAGTTATTTTTTACGCGCTTTTGAACACAACTTGTCACAACTATTCTATATGGCTGTGAATGTTGTTTTTTTCAATATTTTCAATAAGTTTATTACCACACGTTCTTGGTAGTTGATCACATAGGACAGTAATGACAAAATGTAATTTTATGTCAACAACATTTTTACAATAAATATTGTGCGAAAATTGTTATTGGTTATTACTAGTGGGTAAAAAATAATTTTATAAATATGAATTCAAATTAGAACTAATAACTACCGGCCAATTAAAATTTATTAGGAAAGTATGATATACGTTTTCTTACTTGGTAAACGGGTGTAGTTTTACTTCCTCATCATGCTTCACACCCGATCCCACCTCATCCAACCAGAACAACCGGTAAAGTACAACAAAATAGACCGGGAACGAAAAAATTGAAAGCTGCACAGTACAGATCAGCAAAAAAAAAAAAAAAAAAACGTAAGAATAACGGAAATGAGTACCAAGTCAACACGTGTCATAACCGGCAACTCCCGGTAACCGGTTATCTCCCATAACGGCGAACCTCTCTAGCTCAGCTCCTTTTTATGTGGGCCCCCCACAACCCATCTCTCCTACAAAACCCAAAGACTTCAATTGTTAAAAAAAAAAAAAAAAAATTATAATAAAGAGGGACCTCTTAAAAAGATTTTAGCTCCAAAGCTCAGAAGCAAAAGCTTAAGCTTCCCTCTGATCTGCTGAGAGAATCCAAAAGGACCAAACAATTAAAGAGAGAGAGAGAGAGAAACACACACACAAAAGAAAGAGAAATAAGAACAACACGAACGCGAACGCGAACGTGAAGAGTGTTTTCTGTTTGTGTTTGTGTTTGTATATGAGTTTTGGTTAAATTTGAAAAATTCCAATCAAGTCCTCTTTTATTTTCTCCGTCTATTTTTCTTCTTATCCAATCAATCAGTAAGTCCCTTACATTATCATTCCCTTTCTTTACCTTCCCCACTCTTTTTTTTTTTTTTTTTCTTCATTTTTTTTTTCTCTCATGCTTTCAACAACAACAGCAACATAAAAAAACAAATACTATATAATTAGAACAATTATTTTAATCATTAACACCAAATCATACTCTATACGGATCTAATTTTCGTTTTTCTTTTTTATCATCAGATCGTTTCCAGAAACTTTCTCTCCCAAAAAAAAACTTCTTCTCCTCTAATCATCACGCAAACCAATATAGTTTTTTTTTTCTCTCTTTTGGTTGTCAGATCTAATATAATTCATTCTTCGAAATCTTGTTACAGCTTCTCAAACTTTTTTTTTTTTTCCCGGAAAATGAAATAAAATTTACATACATATATTTTTGTTGCTGCTGTTGTTGTTGTTGCTGGTGAAATTGAAAGAATTCGAAAGGCGTAATTGAAAGAGAAAGAGAAAGAGAAAGAAAGATAATGTTGGAAGGTCGGTGTATATTCTCACGGGCGTTTTCGAGTGGCTGTGAGTCTGAAACTAACTGGCCTTTCATGACTTACCATAAGCTCGAAATCACAGCCGGAGGAGTAAAGCGTTCATTGGAAATGGACGGTGGTAGTAGTGGTGGTGGTGGTGGTGATGGTATCGACCACCTTCGTCACCGGAAGAAGAAGGCTTCTTCTAAGCCGTTGGATTATCGCGAGCAGCCAATTTCAACAGTTCTCGCTTCGGTTTCTCTCAATTTGAATCCGAATCCGAATGAGAGCAGTAGTAACAATTCATCATTATCATTATCATCTTCATCTTCGTCTTCGTCGTCGTCGTCTTCGCCTTCGGATGCGAGTTCGGATTCTTTAATCAATTCAATTGGTCGAGAGATTTCGATCAGCTGCCTAATTCGATGTTCCCGGTCGAACTACGGTTTGATTGCTTCGTTGAACCGGGGATTCCGGTCCTTGGTTCGGAGCGGCGACCTCTACAAGCTGCGGCGGTTGAACGGTGTGATTGAGCATTGGATTTACTTCTCTTGTGACTTGCTCGATTGGGAAGCGTTTGATCCAATTATGCACAGGTGGATGCATTTGCCGAGAATGACCTCTCATGAATGCTCATTCATGTGGTCTGACAAGGAGTCATTGGCGGTTGGGACTGAGCTTCTCGTGTTCGGCAAGGAGGTCACCTCTCATGTAATCTACGCGTACAGTATTTTGACGAATTCTTGGACCTCCGGAATGAGCATGAATGCTCCGAGGTGTTTGTTCGGCTCCGCCAGTCTCGGCGAGAAAGCGATTCTAGCAGGCGGGTGTGACTCGCAAGGGAAGATATTGGATTCCGCGGAGTTGTACAATTCGGAGACGAAGACTTGGGAGACTCTGCCGCGGATGAAGAAGCCGAGGAAGATGTGTTCCGGCGTGTTCATGGATGAGAAGTTTTATGTGATTGGGGGAATTGGAGGACCCGATTCCAAGGTTCTTTCGTGTGGAGAAGAGTATGATTTGGTGACGAGGGAATGGACGGAGATTCCTAACATGTCGCCGGCGAGGAATGGTTCGTCAGGTGATAATGAGGGGCAGGGTCAGGGGCAGGGGCAGGGGCAGGCAGCAGCAGCCGCGGCGCCGCCTTTGGTGGCGGTGGTGAACAATGAGCTCTACGCAGCTGATTATGCTGAAAGTGAAGTGAGGAAGTATGATAAGGGGAGGAGAGTGTGGGTTACAGTTGGGAGATTGCCCGAGAGAGCGGGTTCGATGAATGGTTGGGGGCTTGCATTTAAAGCTTGTGGTGACCAGCTTATAGTAATCGGAGGACCTCGGGCATTGGCTGAAGGTTTCATAGAGCTCAACTCGTGGAAACCAAGTGATGGCCCTCCACAGTGGAACTTGCTTGCGAGAAAGCAGTCAGTTAATTTTGTCTATAATTGTGCTGTGATGGGATGCTGATGAAAGGAACAAAGAGTTGGGAAATTTTTTTTGCTCACAAAATGAAAATGTACAAGATTGGGTTTGTCCTTCCATACAGGAGTCTTTGCTAATTGGTAAAATTTCACCCCCCCCACCCCCACACTTCTATCTGTTTTTTAAGATCATTTCCCATTTGGGGTTGGGGAAAGAATTTCAGATTTTGCTCAAGATTCAATAGAATGTTTCTTTCCAAACTTTTGTTTATGCTTTTTTTTTCTTCTTCTTCTTTCATTGAATTTATATCTTCCCCCCATTTTTAGTGACATGAGAAATCTCAAAAGTTGCTGTCATGTAGCACAGGATTTTAGATTCAATAATTTGAAATACCAACACATTGGTAGGTTGTCATCAGTGTTTGCTGAATCTTTTTTTCTTTTTTCTTTTTTAATTTTTATTATAAAGAAAACAGAATTTAGTTACATGGGTTTTCATGATCCTTAATCTTCTTGCTATTGTCTTCAAGGAAGAAAATAAGGTCTGAGAGGTTGTTATTCTGGACATTAGCATTATGTACTGATCAAAATTATTGTTGCAATCAATGAGCTGTATATTTTCAGCCTTCTTCTTTTCAATTTATTGTGTCCTCATGAGGCCTTTGTCATTGATCATATTTTTTAGTTATTGTTTGCTCAGGAACAGAATGTGGTTTTTATTTTGGTTCCTCCAGATAGAATTAACATGAGGTGTTCATTTCTGATATGATCAAGTAAGATGCAATCTTCACATAGATTTGCTTATTCTCTTATATTATTTCCCGATATTATCTGATTTATTAAATAAATGAAGTTGTGAGTTGAAAGAGGGTAATATTTCAACTTTAACAACTTTGATAACAAAAAAAAAAAAAAAATCATACTCAGATGAAAATTCTTCAGTAGTAAAAGCACTGATGGAAAGATTTAGTATATTATACTCCCCCTCCCCCGAAAGAAAATCCTTCATTTCATTTGTGTGATTCATATCAACTAGTCTTTGCAGGAAAATTAACTTCAAGCGCATTTATTTTGCTGTTAAAGTTTTGAATTTCCTGACATGTTTTACATTCTAATGTTCAGTAGTGTAAAATGAATGTACCGATAGCTCTTGGCTAACAAGAGAGATACTGTTACAATTAAAAGATGCCTAGACATACATTGAAGCATTGATGATTGACAATGATAGAATATTATAGTATGAATTGTCATTTATAATTGAGTTTCATTTTTTTTTAAATGTTTGCATATTTTTTGGTGAAATACTTTTTCTTTCATAAATGTAAATTTGTCAAGTCCCAACTGTAGATTAAGGCCCCTGGAACACCCCATACACTTGACTAGTTATCATAACATGAAAAAAGAATAGCTCTTGTAACTTGTTAAAACGAATCCCTTGTCCTTGAGAAGAAAATGGATTTTATCAAGGAAATTGGAATTTAATGATTTTCTCTTAGTAAAAAGCTTTTAGAATCCCAGATTACTAAAAAAATAATGAAGAAGAAGTAGAAAACATGATTTTGGCATACCTTTTCTGGGTTAGTATAATTATGACAGATTACATTAATGTGCTGTATAACTTTAAACTCACTGTGAACTTGAAAGAAAATTTTAAAAGAGACATGACCTAGTATGGGTAACTGAAAGTTCAATAGGGTTGCCAGTGAGCTATAGTTCAATTGGCACTTCCTTCTTCCATAATAATTAGTTGGAGGGTGAGTCATGGGTTAAAGATCCATTGGTAGTGTGTGTAAATTACTAATTAAAAAAAAGGTGGAATAGGGCTACCCTTATGAATTTGGAGATGACTGTGTAACCTTTATTATTTCAAAGTTGGGAGGGTTAAGGCTAAATTTCATAATAGATGACTTCACAACCTTGTGAGTGATATGTTAGAAATACTAAGAAATGTTAGGAAACATGTGACAGAATAGACATCAAACTTCACTTCTGTTCTATGGGGAATATGGCAAAAAACTATGTCAGTGACTCAGAAAAGAGATTAGGTGTGGTGAAGAAAGTAAGCAAATAATTAATCAATTATTTTATAACTGGCAGGGGTAGGACATTAGGATGAAGCATTTTTATATGGGTTCCCATTTTCTTGGTAGGAGTAGAATAATAGGGCTGGTTTTAACATAGATGTGATGGGGATGAATGATTTGGGTGAAGGAGAGTGTGACAAAGGTAAGCTTTGAACTTTTTTATGGTACAAATGTTAAAAGTAAAATAAAATAAAATAGTGTCTGTTCATGTTTGGTGTGCTGTTGCTTTTCTTTCTGTCTATGAGGATGATATTACATGGTTGCTGCTGTAACTTCTTGTGATATAACGTGTTATCTTTGTTTTTGATGGTATTGTAGTATAGCTTGTTGACAGAAGGAAGTATGTACTCACTCTTCTACTAGAATGCATGTCCTTTTTTGTCCAAACCATTTATAATGTCTGAGCTTTTTGGTACTAGGTACCTTTACCATATGAAGTTTATTGCTTGAGAATTTGGCTCAAGTAGAGAAACCAAAAGGCACAGTTTCAGTGCCTAAATACTTTGCAGGTCTGATTTGAATGAGATTGGCTTTCCAATTTGCATTTATAACTTTCCTAGATCCTAGTAGAGTGAAGGAATTTATAATTTGTTTTTGTGGTGTAGTTTGTGAGATATAAGCTTATGCACTCTTCTTGACAAAATCATGCACCTTAATTTTTGATTTTTTCTTCTCGTTTCGTTCTTGATCTGTTTTATTTTCCGTCATGTTCTTTTTTGTTGGACAAGCATGCATTTTCTGTACAAAATTAGTTTTTGTTGAGAAATATGCTGCTCTCCAGGCATGATAGTGAAGGCATCAATGGGATGGAAATGGGACCAATACCTTTTTCTTTTTCAAATGATAAACTTTGTATGTATCTTAATGAAATTGTCAGATTAACTGTCCTGGAGAAGGGCTTCATTAAGCATTAGGGTGTTTACTGTTTAGTACTTCTTGATTGCGCTATCGGATTTGAGTTCCCTTTGTCTAAGCTGCATTTTTCTCTTCATAAAGATAAAATGGGAGTGTGACAGATGTCTTGGAGCACCATCTTCTCTTGGTTTTCTTGCAATAAACTTAACAATGGCTGTGTAAAGTGCTTGTTGGATAATTTTTCTTTCATTTGTTTATTGGGTTTAAAAGCTGAGTAAGAGTAGAGCTAATACTCTTTCTAAATAAAAATTTAAAGAGCTGTATAAAATCTAAATAAGCTGGAAAACAAAACTCCGGCAGACTAGTTTAAGGCTGCGTTTGGTTCAGTGTGTAAAATATTTTCTGAGTGTAAAATAATTTCAGGTGAAAACATTTTCTGAAAAGGAAAATATTTTCTAGTGCTTGGTTGCATTTTAAAAATTATGTTGAAAAATAATTTAAAGTGTTTGGCAATATTTTGAAAATGTAAATTTTCTACTAGTTTCTCACATTTTCTCAACCATTTTTTCAAGTTCCAAACAAATTTTATAATAAAAAATTACAATAATCCACCACCGGCAACTACAAACCCAGCCGCTTTGGCCACTACAAACCCATCCACCACATAACTAATTAATCTGAAAAATCATAATCAAAATCAAAGCCCATTAATCTCAAAATCAATATCAAAACCATCTACCAAAACCCATAATCCACTACCATTGAAACCCACAAACCACCGTAGCCAACGATCCACCACCCTAATCGACCACTATCAATGCTTAAACTCACCCCCAACCCACCACCACTGAAACCCATGAGTCACCCCAACCACCAATCCTCCAAAACCCAAGCAAAAATGTTATTTTACAAAAAAAAAAAAAAAGGCAACGACGGCGTGGGTGGAGAACTGGATCAGATCGGCGATGAGTGAGAGAGAGGACGAAGGTGAAGCAGATGAGAAACTACCTTCACTGGCCGAGGTGCTTGCAGGCACGACGGTCAGGGACTGGGATGTAGTGAAATCGAGGTGGGTTTAGCTGGGTTCATCGGAAATGGGTTTGAGCACGATGGAGGAACTGAGCCGATGCGATCAGATCGGCAATGGGTTTGAGCGGTGCGATCGGACTGGCAGGGCCGTGGGTTGGGGACTGGATTTGGTTTTCACCGGCGATAGCTCTCTTCGTCCTTCGGCTTGGGCTTAGTGTGAGTGATAAGAGCGAGTGAGAAGAGAAATTTTTTGAGGAGAACGGAAATGGTTTGAAGGTAAAATGAAAGTGTAAAATGATTTCCGCCTGAAACCCTCTTATTTTACTGTCAACTGATTTAATTTTTCCTTTGACTAAATTTTTTGACCATCCCTAACAACAAACACAGTAAAAAATATTTTCCTGATTTCTTTTACTATTGAAACAAACCCAACGTAAGAGTTTTAATAATTTACCCAATCGTGGCCCTTTCTTTTAGGCGGAATGTTGCTTTATACGATAGTCATGCAATCACTGATTTTTGGACAGATTTAATGAAAAAATAAAATAGTACATGTTTGGCTGTGATGTAAATTGATTTTATCCCAAAAAATAAAAATAAAAAATCCCTGACACAACTGAAGTTATAACTTTTACTCTTTTAGAATGACTTTTGTCTCTTGTTATGGCATTTCCTGATCAGTAAGAAGGTTTTTTTTTTTTTTTTTTTTTGAGGGGACTAGTGAGAAGTTGGGTTGTCTACTGAGTTAGGCAGTTTATAACACAAACAAATTTACAACTTTTGCCGTAATTCTCCTATGTTGTAGATTGTGATTGGGTTGTTTGTTGTTTTTACATGAACTCTTTTTTTTTTTTTGGTCGAAAAATTGTGATAAAAGTTGTGGATTTGTTTTTTAAAAAACCAGATTTTTTATTTTATGTTTGTATATTATATGATTTGTTGTTTTCAAAATTGGACCAAAAACAGCTGGCAAAGTTGGTCCTTAATTTCCCTTGATAAATCAACCCGCTACACCCACCTACATTACTATATCGTTTCTGTTTCGAGCTTTAGCAATAGTACCACCCGCATTATTTATTTCGTTGCTGTTTTTGAGCTAGCAAATAGTGCATTATACCATCTATGGAATGTAGCCTTTTTTCTTTTTTTCTTTTTTTCAATTCTTCATTTTGAATTTACACAAATACGACAAGAGAAAAAAACTGTATCCCCAAAGTATGCTTCATCAGCATTTGGACATCATAGGAAATGAACCTAGAAATTGATAGGTCGAATTGAATGTTTTGGGCTATAACTTTGACCAAGTTTGAAGGCTACTCAAAAACATGATCTAGTGCCGATTCCATTGTCTGTACTAGCTATAGGCTTAATAGTAGTAGTACTAGTGCGCATTAATTTTTTGCTTTTGCTTCTGTTTGTGGATTTTAGTATTGTCACTTTGGTTCGCTCTTTATGGGCTTTGTCTAGCTTTGAACTGCTTAGGCCTTCTATTGATTAATCAAGTCAGCACTCAGCATTATCTCTAGGATGTATTTTTGGTTTATTTGCCTATTTTTTGCACCACAATGATGATATTTTGTCTCAATTTCTCTAACCACACTGTGCGTCGGTATGATCTGCATTCTGGACCAGCAGGTCGGGGCAGATCAATGGATAATAAGCCAAAACTTTATGGAGTGATTCATCAAAACCTTAGACAGATTACATGTGTCCTATATATGGATAATAGCTATAACTATATGGACCACCAAGGGTGGTGGTATGGTTACTCTCAAGTGGTTTGAAGACGTAAAGCTCTCAAGTTTGAATCACGTAATAAGAAGCACTCGAAAAGAATTCCACGTCTTTGGCTCAATGTCCACTAGTGCCAATGTGAGGTTGGAATAATATCCATGGCTCACTGACTCTCTGCATGGGAAAAGCCTCACGACCTCGACTAAATACCCACTACTTGCAAGCTTGGACTCAATGGATAGAATGCTACAATGTAACGCCCAATTAGGTAAGCTACTCTAGTTGCCCTCTCCTACCTTTTTTTCCCCAATAAAAAGCTAAAATTATATGGATCAACTTATATTTTCACCATAATTTCATTCCCACCAATAAAGAAGACCAAAATCTAACATTTCAAATAGTAAGTTCAAAATTTCACAAAACCCCCCCAATCTATCTGAGCGTATACTGTATAATATCAAATTTCAGAAAAAATAAAATAAAACATTAACTTTTTTTTTTTATATAACCAAACCTTAACCTTTGGATTAATGAGTGAAGTCGAGGAAAAATTTCAGATAGAAAGAGAGAGATTTGGTTAACCTTCCAAACCATACAGTGTCATCTTGTCAGAGTTTTGCCAAAAAAAAAGAAAAAAAAAAAGAAAAAAGAAAAAAGAAAAAAAAAAGAGTTTTATGTTCTTAACTTTTTTTTTCTCTCTAATAGTGGATTTGATTGTTGAGTGTGTGTTGCGCGGGTTTATACTTGACTAGTTCACGTGGGGATATAAGCACAAATGTGATAGACACTTTTTTTGAGTCGCGTTACAAAATGGTTTCAAAGCAAACCTGAGTCTCTGTCTCGATAGCTCTTCTTGCTCTAGTAAATTGTTTTGAAAGGGTTACTTTGTGATGAAACCTTCAATCAAACTGAATCCCTTGATTGACTTAGTGTAGTGGTGAACGAGTAGGATATTCCTTCGATCTAAAGTCGACAATTGATAGGTGGCTTTTAGTTTTTCTGTTCGAGTTAATCAATTCAACCATAGCTTGCAACATATTTGAGTTCCTTTTGTCAAATGGAGGAATTCTAAGTGATCATAGCAAACTTGGGCATGTGTTGAGTTTCACATTGGGTGTCTACAAGATGGATTTGAGTCCCATATTGGGTGTCTACTAGGTAGATATTGAGTTTATACAATGTATTCTAATTGTAACTTAACTAATTTTTTGGGTGTAAGTCTATGCCTTAAATCCAATCATTGCCATCCTTAACTGAAATAACTCTTTCACTTTTATAATAATGGAATGGAGATGAGATAATGAGATTAAGACCCCATGCATGTATAAATTAATTTTTTATATTTTTTTAAATGTCATTCTTTTCTAGTTCACCTGTGAAGTAAAAGTTTCTACATGGGCCGTCTTGCATTGCATTAGACTACTCAGGTCTTATTGCATTAGATTACATGGGCTGCCTCTGCATGAGAAATTATATATCATTTTTACTAATAAAGAATATAATTTATACTATAAGATATATTATTTATATATTAAAAAAAATATGCTCATATCTTATGAACTTATTTGTAAATTTAAACAATCAAATACCGAAGTTTATATATTATCATGTTTAAACTTGTCTCATCTAATATTCGAGCTTTTTAATATGAATTTCAGCTTTGGTTGTTTTTAAAACAAAAAATATATACACAATTTTTTTTTTCATTACGTAGCCATTTTTTCTTTTTGTAGCAGGTTAGATTGTATTGAAGTTGTTGAACTAATCCAACATTAATGATGGTCCAGTGTCCTCAGGCGCTTTTAAGTATAAGCAAGACTTTCTTGGATAGTTTGGTTTTGGACAATTAATAAGATGAAGTAGATGTTGTGGAATCCTATCTCAATATCTAATCTAACCTTATTAGTCAGCATGCAAGGAGTAGGGACTATAGAGGTTAGCCCTCTAATTCCTAGAGGGTTGATATAGAGGCTTGCTGGTGGCCTCCCTCATTCAACATAGGGGGCGATTTAGTAGACTCCCTCATTCAACCACTACTGCAGTAGTGGCTAGATGTAACAATGGTAACATTATTAAAACTTGGACCAAAGGTATTCCTACTTGAACCTATTGTAGCCGAGGCAAGTCAGCAAGTGCTATACTATGGGCTCTTCAACTAGCCTTAGAAGAAAACTATCAAAATGTTATGGTTGAAGGAGATTCAAAGCTTTGTTTTGATGCCCCGGAGTGCCCTAATAGTGCTATGGCTTGTCTATCAAACTATCACCAATAACCTGTTGAACATCTTGGAATTGACTAAGGCCTCGTCTGTTTGGAGTGAAAATAGGAAGGATGGAAAACAAATGGAGGAAAATAGTCATTTTTCACTGTTCGTTTGGAGAGAAAACAAAGAAATGATGGAAAACCAAGAGGAAAATTTTCCTCCCGGGTCCACAAATATTTTCCTCCCAAATTGGGAGGAAAACTGTGGGGAGAAAACATTGGGATGGGGGCTTTTACTAAAAAGCAACTGATGCTTCTAATATTATTTTTTTCTTCAACGTTACTGAACGTTTTTTTTTCCTTTCTTCTTCAACGTTATTGAATGTTTTTTTTTTTTCCTTCTTCAACGTTATTGAACGTTTTTTTTTTCAACATTACCTGAACATTTTATATTATGTAATGAGTACAAATAAATCTATTTCTTACTTATTATGTAACAAGGGTATAATAGTCAATTTATATAAATTACATTTTCCACCCTTCCAACTGAACACACAAGAGGGAAAACTAAATATTTTCCATCCTCCCACTTTTCCACCCCTCCAACCGAACAGACCCTAAGTGTTTTCTAGGCTGCAACCCCAACTGGATTTGAAGTAATTCTAATGTTGTAGGAGAGAAAGGAATCTAAATGGATAATGAAAATAGCTAGTAAATATAAAGATTTTAATCATTAAAAACTTTTTTTTTTCTATAGAATATACTTATGCACAGGATGAGTCTCAAATTCACCCTTCCCCGCGTCTTAAAAAAGGAGGTAGTACTAGCTGAGACAAAACTCATTGACTTAATTACAAAGATTATCAATTGCAAATCATTGAGATATTATATATATATATATATATATATATATATATATATATATATATATATATATATATATATATATATATATATATAAAGTAGAGATTTAGTATACCCCTAGGTCATTCATATTTCAAGCCACACACACGCATAGGGGTGTGCAAAAAACTGAGGAATTGAAAAAATCGCTTCAAACTGACCGAACCGTTGCAAAAATTTCAGTTTAGTTTTGGTTTTATTATATAAAGAACCGAAAATTTCAGTTCGGTTTTTGGTGGCAAATTTGAATGCACCGAACTGAACTGAAATATATTATTATATTAAATATATAATATAAAGTTTGTAAATATTTGAGCTTTGGGCCTCTAACCTTTGTATTATATATGCTTTGCTTTGGGCCTCCCTTGGTTTATATATACTTTGGGCCTCCATCATTTTATTTTAAAACAATTGGACATTTTTTTGTTTATATGATCAGACAGATCAATCATCAAATCCAGCCCTAGCTTAATAGCTTTTCATTTTATCTTTTTAAACATAGTATTTTAAAACCCATTAGATTAAGGAAAATTATTAGATACTCCGAGAGTATCATAAATGCGTACTCCCTCCCCCCCTCCTCACATGAATTGTGAGTTCCACTATAAATTTAATTAGTAGGACCAACAATTATGTGAGAGGGGGAAGTACGCATTTATGGTACTCCGGGAGTTCCCAATAATTACCCATTAAGAAAAATTAACTATTTAAACTAAGTAAATATCAAGTAATTCTTAGGTACTCCCGGAGCACGAAGAATGATGCTCCCTCCTCTCACATTCATGGTGGAGTCCGCTCATTAAATTCATGATGGGGTCTACCATGAATGTGAGAGGAGGGAGCACCGTTTCACTATACTCCGGAAGTACCTAAGAATTTTCCGTAAATATCTAATTAAACTAAAACTAATTAGACTATAAAAACAAATGTTAGAAAACCCTACCCTACATACCCCACACTTTTCACTCTCACACTTTCTAATGACACACACACACACATATCTTATGAACTTATTTGTAAATTTAAACAATCAAATACCGAACTTTATATATTATCATGTTTAAACTTGTCTCATCTAATATTCAAGCTTTTTAATATGAATTTCAGCTTTGGTTGTTTTTAAAACAAAAATATATACACAAATTTTTTTTTTTTTTTTTCATTACGTAGCCATTTTTTCTTTTTGTAGGTAGGTTAGATGGTATTGAAGTTGTTGAACTAATCCAACATTAATGATGGTCTAGTGTCCTCAGGCGCTTTTAAGTATAAGCAAGACTTTCTTGGATAGTTTGGTTTTGGACAATTAATAAGATGAAGTAAATGTTATGGAATCCTATCTCAATATCTAATCTAACCTTATTAGCCAGCATTCAAGGAGTAGGGACTATAGAGGTTAGCCCTCTAATTCCTAAAGGGTTGATATAGAGGCTTGCTGGTGGCCTCCCTCATTCAACATAGGGGGCGATTTAGTAGACTCCCTCATTCAACCACTATTGCAGTAGTGGCTAGATGTAACAATGGTAACATTATTAAAACTTGGACCAAAGGTATTCCTACTTGAACCTATTGTAGCCGAGGCAAGTCAGCAAGTGCTAGACTATGGGCTCTTCAACTAGCCTTAGAAGAAAACCATCAAAATGTTATGGTTGAAGGAGATTCAAAGCTTTGTTTTAATGCCCCGGAGTGCCCTAATAGTGCTATGGCTTGTCTATCAGACTATCACCAATACCCTGTTGAACATCTTGGAATTGACTAAGTGTTTTCTAGCTGCAACCCCAACTGGATTTGAAGTAATTCTAATGTTGTAGAAGAGAAAGGAATCTAAATGGATAATGAGAATAGCTAGTAAATATAAAGATTTTAATCATTAAAAACTTTTTTTTCTATAGAATATACTTATGCATGGGATGAGTCTCAAATTCACCCTTCCCCGCGTCTTAAAAAAGGAGGTAGTACTAGCTAAGATAAAACTCATTGACTTAATTACAAAGATTATCAATTTCAAATCATCGATATATATATATATATATATATATATATATATATATATATATATATATATATATATATATATATATAAAAGTAGAGATTTAGTATACCTTGGGTCATTCATATTTCAAGCGACACACACACCTAGGGATGTGCAAAAAACTGAGGAACCAAAAAAATCGCTTCAAATCGACCGAGCTGTTGCATAAATTTCGGTTCGATTTTTGGTGGCAAATTGAACCGACCAAACTGAACTGAAATATATTATTATATTAAATATATAATATAAACTTTGTAAATATTTGAGCTTCGGGCCTCTAACCTCTGTTATTATATATGCTTTGCTTTTGGCCTCCCTTGGTTTATATATACTTTGGGCCTCCATCATTTTATTTTAAAACAATTGGGCATTTTTTTGTTTATATGATCAGACAGATCAGTCATCAAATCCGGTCCGAGTTTAATAGCTTTTTATTTTATCTTTTTAAACATAGCATTTTAAAACCCATTAGATTAAGGAAAATTATTAGATACTCCGGGAGTACCATAAATGCGTTCTCCCCCCTCTCGCATGAAGAGTAATTCTTAGGTACTCCCGGAGCATGGAGAATGGTACTCCCTCCTCTCACATTCATGGTGGGGTCCGTTCATTAAATTCATGATGGGGTCCACCATGAATGTGAGAGGAGGGAGCACCATTTCACTATACTCCAGGACTACCTAAGAATTTTCCTCACATGAATTATGGGTTCCACTATAAATTTAATTAATAGGATCCACAATTATGTGAGAGGGAGAAGTACGCATTTATGGTACTCCGGGACTTCCCAATAATTACCCATTAAGAAAAATTAACTATTTAAACTAGGTAAATATCTAATTAAACTAAAACTAATTAGACTATAAAAACAAATGTTAGAAAACCCTACCCTACATACCCCACACTTTTCACTCTCACACTTTCCAGTGACAGACACACACACACACATATAAGTAATGTTAATGCTGCTGTTAATCCCTCAATACCACTATTGCAGTAGTGGCTAGATGTAACAATGGAAACATTATTAAAACTTGGGCCATAGGTATTCCTACTTGAACCTATTGTAGTCGAGGCAAGTGCTATGCTATGGACTCTTCAACTAGCCTTAGAAGAAAACCATCAAAATGTTATGGTTGAAGGAGATTCAAAGCTTCGTTTTGATGCCCTGAAGTGCCCTAATAGTGCTATGGCTTATCTATCAGACTATCACCAATATCTTGTTGAACATCTTGGAGTTGAAGAAGTGTTTTCTATGCTGCAACCCCAACTGGATTTGAAGATATTCTAATGTTGCATGAGAGAAAGGAACCTAAATGGATAATGAGAATAGCTAGTAAATATAAAGATTTTAATCATTAAAAACTTTTTTTTTTCTATAGAATATACTTATGCATGGGATGAGCCTCAAATTCACCCTTCCCCGCGTCTTGAAAAAGGAGGAGGTACTGGCTGAGATAAAACTCATTAGCTTAATTACAAAGATTATCAATTGTAAATCATTGATATATATATATATATATATATATATATATATATATATATATATATATATATATATATATATATATATATATATATATATATAAGTAAAGATCTAGTGTACCCCTGGGTCATTCCTCTGCTTCTACCGGGTTCCTATGGATCACTATAGCCACCATTCCCTTTCCTTTGTGGTTGGGGTTCCTTTGCACTTTTGGTTCCTTTTGAGTGAGCTCCAAGGTCTCCTCCCTAAGTTTCTTGTGAAAAAGTCTACGGAGGGTCCAACAGTCCTTCGTAGAGTGCTTGACATAGTTATGAATCCTGCAAAACAAAGGATTCTTCCTTTTTTCTTCAGTTGGTGGCCTTTTCACAGTAAATGGCCTGACAACTCCATCCCCAATCCATTTATCCAAAACATGATTCAATTCCTCTGCAGTTCATGGGATCATAAGTAGTTCCTCGACAATTTTTCCTTTAGGTCTCTTCCTTTTTTCTCCTACTGACGTTGTCATGGCCTAGGGTACTAGCACTCTCTTTGTCCTCATTGTTAATGCGGTCCTCCTAGTTCTTTGTAGTAGGTAAGCAAACTGGGATATGCATAAATTTTCGAGATTA
Source organism: Castanea sativa (assembly GCF_040712315.1). Classification (NCBI taxonomy): domain Eukaryota; kingdom Viridiplantae; phylum Streptophyta; class Magnoliopsida; order Fagales; family Fagaceae; genus Castanea; species Castanea sativa. Next base: position 53,110,496 of record NC_134015.1, read on the forward strand.
AGCCTGTAATCAAAGAGCATGTTGGATATGCAGGTCTTCACGAGCTCTTTTTCTTCATGGTCTCCATAACAGTCTAGAGAAACGTCTTCAAACCTTTTAATGAACTGGATAGGATCCTCTCTTGACCTTTGCCTCACCTTCTAAAGGCTTTGGAAGGTTACCTTGTCCTTTCCTGGATAATATTTTGCATAGAACCTCTCCATCATCCCGTCTTAGGTCTTAATGGACACAGGTCTCAAAGTGGTGTACCATGTATATACCCTGTCCACCAGGGACTTAACAAACTCTCTTAGACACAACTCCTTATCCCTTGCGTAAAGGCCCATGGTATGAATGAACCTACTCACGTGTTCCATAACACTTTCATTTCTTCCATCAAAAGGATGGAACTTTGGGGGTTCATATCCCTTGAGGTAAGGCTTGCCAAGGAGTTCTAGTGGGAATGAGGGATCTCGAGAGAATTGCTTGGGGATCCCCGAAAGCTTTTCCCTTTCTTGTTCTAGCAAGGTATTGACATCTGCTAGCATGAGATACTGGGGGTTAGCTCCCCCTTCTACTGCTAACCCTCCATTTGGTTGGGCTCTATCTTGGTTAACCACAAGGGGGGGCATTATCTCTGATTTCTTGGGTCTTGCTCTCTTTGATGAGGCGGATCTATTGTTGTAAATCTTTCAACAATTCTGCCATTCGTGCCACAAAGTCTGGCTCATGCCCTGCGTGCCTCTGTCCTGAGATGACCTCTTACTCTACTAGAGGTACTTCGTTCCTTTGTTTGGAAGCTACTTCATTCTCTCCCATGGGCTCAGATGCTGCAGGTGGCATATTGGTACCTTTACTGTTCCTTAGTCTTGGAGCCATGCTCTGTGAAGAGACTGCTTCTTCCCTCTCCTTTACCCAGTCTCTAGTAGAGTCGCCAAAATGTGTGGGTCCTTTTTGGACGGTGTCCAGGCCTAAGTAAAGGTAAGGACCCTGGGCCTTTTAATTGTTGTTTTAAGGGACTAGGCTTGGTTCACCGTAGCTAAATGGGCTGACTACGAACCAAGTGGTGCACAGAGCAGGAATCCTACAACACATACATGCTAGAAAACAAGAAATATATGCATTGAACAGCAAGAATCAATAAAAGGGCAATGTGGTAAAGAAAGACACAAAGTAAACGCTAGGGGTCCTTAAGATACTTTGTAATATTTCATTAATTTTTCAATTGTGTAATACATCATGCTCACTAGGACGTATCACAAGGTCCAAATAAGTTCAAAAATCACAGCCTTAGATGGCTCTTCAGGCCTCTATGACTTTCAAAATTTGAATCCCTTTGAATCCAAGTGTGTTCTTTAGTGGTTCATTGAGGATACCGGGCAGTATTTCCCTCTCTTTTCTTACTTTCTTTGAATTCTAACAGAGTTTTCTCAATGATTCTACTCTAATTCACTGTTGGTGAATTATCACTCACTGTTGGCTGCTTCCCCCTTTTATAGTGTCACCCTAGGGTTTTCGGGGTACCACTGATTCCCCCATTTTCATCCCTGGGTACTAGAACCAATGTTGTGCTAGCAACACTACTGGTCACTTCCTTATTTCTCATAATTTTCTTCTTTTGGTGTTTCTTCCTCAAAAGTCTCTTGCTACCTTTCCGTCCCAGTATGTCTTGAAGAGCTGACCTTTTTTTTTTTCTCCTTTCAAGGCTCCTAGTTCCCACCTTTTTCAGACTCAGCTTTTGGCTGCCTTTCCCCTTGTCATTTTTCCAAAGTGAGCTAATTCCTTCCTGCTAGTTTGAAAGTTTCCCAGCTATTTCCCTTCATGGTTCTTCTTTTTGGGTTCCCCGAGGTACCAGCCCCTTGTTCATAAATGGTTGGTTTTTCAAGCTTTCTGATTCCCTTTTGCATCATTGGGTGGCTGATAGAAACATATCTGTTCTCGTTCCTTGTATTTCTTAGCATCCCCTTTGAATTGTTTTAATCCAACTTTGGCTTTGCTGCACGTCCCGAGGATCTCGAGCTCCTGGCAATCCCCAAGTATTCCAACCTAGTTCTCACCACTGGGCTCCCTAGCGATTTTTTGACCTTGGCGGGCTGGACTTTTCTTCTTTCCTTCATTTCATGGGTTCTAAAGCTCATCCATTCATAGGTTTGGGTTCCTCTTTAAAACCTTAATGGATTTTTGGGCCTATCATCCTTTTCCTTTATTGCGGGCTCAAGTATATTTTTATAGAGTTCAATCTTTTGTGCCATTTTGGGCCTTGGTGCAACTTCGTGACTTTTTAGACCTCAACATTTAGCCCCTTGAGCTCGTGGGTTGCTTGCAGCCCATGCGTGAGTAAACCAGATCTTTAATTTTTGTAGGAGCCCATCCTCTACTATTTTAATTAACCTCAGGGTCTTTTTTCTTCTTCCTTCAAGGTCCTTTAATCTTCTTATATCTCTTTACCTTTTACTTTTTTTTTAATCATTCTGTTGTTTTTGGGTTTCTGCCGACAAGAACTACACTGCTCCCAACTTCAACTTGGTCAATGAGGCAGACCTCATAAGAATTCTCTAGTCCGAGATTTTTCTACATACGGATGAACAACTGTGTGCCGCCCACGTAATCCTTGGGTACAAACCAATTTCATCTAGTTTTCGATCCCCAAAGAACATCATCAAAGTAAAGGATCCTGGGCTAAAGCAAATAAACATTGAAGTACCTGGATTCCTTACTGGTCCTCCCCTCGAAGGCACTCATCAAGCTATGCTGCTCGCTCAACCCACAGGACGAAGAGCCGGTCAAAATTATTGAGGTGACAAACTCTAAAGAAAACTTTGAAGTTTTTGACCAACCAGACCTTACAGAGTCTCTAAACACCACCTCCAGGCTCGTACCCTCCATTCAAATTAGTGCCGACCAAGGGACGACTAATATTCCCGAAGCCATGGTACTCCAACGCAAGCAGGACACCAGTCTCCTTAAGCTACTGGAGTCACACGCAGGGGGTCCATTCTTGAAATAACCGTCCAACCTCGACCCCTAACTCCCCATCCTACCCATACTTCCCCTTCTGAACAACCTGAAAAGAAAAGGAAAAGGATAGAAAGGGTAAAGAAGTGACCAAGGAGGGTGAAGTTGTTCCCTTAAAAGATCTCGAGCATCTGAAAGGGGCAAAAGCTGCTAAAACCGCGCTGCAGAAAAACACCGCAGAGGGCTCGGTATAGGGATAGTCTCTGAGCCGCTCCAAGGTTCCGATTTGTAACCCTCCACTTGAATTAGATGGAGCCCCTCTCTCTTTGGACTCCTCAATCTGAGACTTTCAAAAAGGGAAAGCTGGTTATATGGCCAATGCTTTGGAGCAGCCCCTACTCTTGCCATAAGACATAGTTGACCTCAGGACTCTAAAAAAGCACGAGGTCTTCCTAACCATGAAGAGGGACTTGGCCATGGTATGCACCCAACTTGATTTCTGTACTATATGCATAAATGTTCTTACTATCACTATTATTTTTGTTAAAAGATTTACTTCTAGGCCATCCCTCACATTTTTGCTTTCTCTTAGGAAGTTCAAACGACAAATGTTACTGAGGAGTGGGTGGATCAAGCTCATGCCCAGTTAAAGGACGAGGAGGCGTGCTGAATATCAGCTGTCAAGACTTTGGTCGTGGCCAAAAAGAATATTAAGGACCCTAGCATAAAGCTAACCAAGGCAGACAGAGAAAGGAAAAGTGTTGAAGCTGCCTTGGCCAGTGTTAAAAAGCAAGTCGAGGATGCTTTCAAGGCTCAAGTCATAGGAGTTTGCCATAGATACTGTCTTCAAGTGTGGATAGAAGCACTAAACATGGCCGGCGTGGAGGCCTCCTCGGACTTGAGAAAAATAGAGAACATTTTCTATCCTTCTGTGCTCCGAATTGCAACTCAGCCAGCCGCCCAAGCATCTACTGCTCTTGAAGCTCCTTCAACCGCCTAACTTGCTGTCAAAGCTCCTGTAGCTACCCAACCTATTGCTATGGGTCATGCAACTACCTAACCTACTGACACAAGGACCATTAATATCCCAGAGCTAACGAAAGCACCAGCTAAGGAAAAAAGAGCTTCCAAGGGGAAAGAGATTGAACAATCCGAACCACCACCACCAGCAACAAACGACCCCCCACCATCCACTAATAGTTAGAAATTTTTTTTATCTTTTTGTTGTTGTTGTTGTTTTTTTTTTTTAAGAAAAAGAAAAAGGTGTAATGTACTCTCTTGTTTTATCAAAGCCCAATTCAATGAAAAGTTCCAATTTCTTCTTAGTATGTGCTACTTACATATACTTCATATTGTTGACTGCCTATTGCTAAACATGGATAAGTTTTAAAGCATGCAACGGAACCATAAACTCCAATATATTTTCAGCACTGCTCTAATACATTTACGGACACCTAAGAAATTAACAATCTAACACCTTAGTAGATGAACAATATCAATGTACCTAAGGTGCACAATCCAAAGAGTCATGCATGGTCTAGATCCTATTTAATACTTAAACAAACAAAAAGTACTAATTTACCCAAGGTATGTGGTCCGAGGAACCAGACATGACCGAATTTTTGTTTAACACTTAGAGATATAAAAAGCATTAATTTACCGAAGGTATATGGTCTGAGGAACCAAGCATGACTGAGGTTCTGTTTAATATTTAAACAACTAAAAAGCATTAATTTATCTAGGGTATGTGGTCCGAGGAATCAGACATGACTGAGGTTCTGTTTGATACTCAAACGATTGGAAAATATTAATTTACCCAAGGTATGTGGTCTGAGAAACCAGGCATGACCGATGTTCTATTTAACACTTAGACAAATAAAAAACATTAATTTACCTAAGGTATGTGGTTTGAGGAATCAGGCATGACTGAGGTTTTGTTTAACACTTAGACAACTAAAAGGATTTTGGGCGATAATAATCAACATAAAAGATGACAAGATTGCCTTTCATTAATAATAGTACCTTCGAAGATTATTTACATTTTTCACGGACGTGACACAATATTTTCATCTAAATCTTCTAAAAAATAAGCTTTTATTCTAGCTACCGAAGTGATGCGGTGCGGTATGAACCTTCCCAGTTAGGCCCTAGTTTTCCCCAAAATGGGTTCTTTGCAGTTCCTACCACCCTTCTCAACACCAAATCCCCCGGCACTAATAGTTTGACCTTCACCCTCATATCGAACCCTTGCTTAAGCTTTTGCTGATAATGAGCTAATTGGACCATGGCCACTTCTCTTCATTCATCAATTAAATCTAGACTCTTTTGCAGTAATTCATCATTACTGTCGAGAGCGAATAGACTTGTCCTTAACGTCAGAAATCCTATTTCCAAAGGGATCACGACCTCGAAACCATAGGTCATGGAAAACGGTGTTTCCCCAGTTGACCAACGAGGAGTAGTCCGATATGTCCAAAGTACGTGTGGAAGCTCTTCGACCCATCTACCTTTAGCCTTGTCCAACCTCTTCTTTGGTCCACTAACTATAATTAACGGCTTTAGCCTGCCCATTTCCTTGCGGATAAGCTGGGATTGAGTATCTATGCCTAATGCCAAGGTCACCGTAATACCTCCTAAAGGCCTTGCTGTCAAACTAGAGCCCATTATCCGAGATAAGAGTATGAGGGATCCTAAATCGAGTAACAATATTCTTCCAAACAAACTTCTTTGCATCAACATCCCTTATATTAGACAACAACTCAGCCTTGACCCACTTAGTGAAGTAATCTATTCCGACAAGAAGCCTTCTTTGATTTCCTACGGCCCTAGGAAATGGCCCTACAATATCCAAGTTCCATTGTGCAAATGGCCATGGATTTGGAGATGATTTAGCATGCCCCTCATTTGATGGATGCTTTGGGCAAACCTTTGGCACTGATCACACTTTCTAACATAATCTTGTGCCTTTTTCTGCATACTCGGCCACTAGTAACCCTAAGTAAGAGCCCTATGCGACAACGATCTTCCTCTTGTATGACTTCTACAGATTCCTTCGTGCAGTTCCTCTAGAAGTGGCCCCACTGCCTCGTGATGAACATAGAGTAAATACTGTCCTGAGAAAGAGCACTTATACAATTACTGTTCCTCAAACAACCAAATACGAGGAGCCTTTCTTCGTATTTATTTCGTCTTTAACCTCTCGAGAGGCAGCGTTAAGGGATCCATCTAGCTAGGACCAACCCGTATTTGGAGAACACCAACCCTCACCAGATCCATATTAGCTGGTGCTAACAGATCCTCCATAAGGATGACTCAAGGAAGGCCTAGACCCAAAGAGGTTGCTAAAGTCGCTAGAGAATCTACATGAGAATTATTGCTCCTCAGGACTTGCTGTATAGAGAAAAACTCAAAGCCAAGTTGCAGTTGCCAACTTTATCTAAGTATCCTTGCATCCTGTAATCCATGGCTTCCAACTCACCCTTGACTTGTCCGACGACTAACCTCAAGTTTGAGAAAATTTCAACTGCCTTTCCACCTAATTTCCTCACCATAGTTGTCCTAGTTAACAAGGCTTCATATTCGGTCTTATTATTAGTAGCTGAAAAACCCAACCTCAGGGATTTCTCAATAGTAATCCCCTCTAGGGACCTTATTACTATCCCAATTCTAGATCCCCTCTAGTTAGCGGCCCCATCAACATAAAGCTTCCAAGGCAGATGTCCATGGATAGAAACTATTGAAACTTGTTCTCCCCCAAACTCCTCCTCCTCGGTTCCGACCATTATTGAATATTCAGTAAACTCTGCCACCAAGTCCGAAGAACTTGGCCTTTAATAGCGGTATGAGACATGTACTTTATATCAAACGCTCCCAAAATCGTCCACCACTTGGCAACCCTTCTTGTATAATTAGATTTTCGAAGTAATGATTTTAAAGGGACTTGAGTCAGGACTATAATGGTATGCGCCTAGAAGTAGTGAGGGAGCTTCCTTGTAGCATGCATTATGACCAAAATGGCTTTCTCCAATGGCAGATATGGACTTTTGCCTCTCGCAATGACTTGCTCACATAATAGACTGGTTTTTGTACCTTATTCTCCATCCTTACCAAAATCAAATTCACTGCATGAGACGCCACTGCAATATAGGCAAAGAGGACTTCTTCCTTTTTGAGTCTGGACAGAACAGGTGGTCGGGACAGGTATTCCTTCAACTGCTGAAAAACAAGATTGCATTCTTCAATCCATTCAAACCCCTTCCACTTATGCTAGATTGGAAGAATGGTCTACATTTGTTTGCTGACTGGGAGATAAACCTATTTAGGGTTGCAGTCATCCCAATCAACTTATGTACTTCTTTGGGATTCTGAGGAGGTCGTAAGTCGCGTATCTCCTTAATCTGATCAGGATTAATCTCAATTTCATGGTGTGTGATCATATAGCCCAAAAATTTACCAGAGCTTACACCAAAAGAACATTTCGAAGCATTGAGATGCAATTTATATTTCCTTAGAGCAATCACATCAGTTCCTTTATTTTACACATCCATCTTTACACTAAAAACCTACTTTTTCTATTTTACACATCCATTTTTACAAAACACCCACATCAGTCCATCTATTCTATCACCTCTTTTAATTAAATAATCAATTTCCTCAAAATTTTTATTATTTCTCTCAATTACCCGGATATAGATACGCGCTCTCTCTCTACCTATATTTTCTGATTTGTTGATCTCTCTCTCTCTATACCCATCTCTACCCATTTTTTAGATCAACTCTCCTTCTCGATCAACTCTCCCTAGCTCCGATCCATAAGCACTGATCGTTCTGATTAAGCATCGATCTGTGTTTGTGTATCTCTGTGTTGATTTGTCTGTGTGGGTGTGTTTGTGTGTGGGTGTGTTTGTGTGCATCTGAGAAAAAAGAAGAAGATGAGGAGAGAAGTTACTGAGTTTGTTGAGCACGGAGAAGAGAGAGAAAAAAAAAGGTGCGAACGTGATATTAATAAAATAACAAATGGACGAGCTATAGTAATCGTGTATATTTACATGGTTACCGTAGCTCGTGTAGGGATATACAAATTTTTACACCCTTTTAGAAGTACTGATGTGGAGCATTTTTGAGGCAAAATGTGTAAAAGTGGTCTAGTTTTTCTATTTTACATGATTTTGCATCCACTGATGTGGATGCTCTTAGTATCTTAAATACATCTTCGAGATCACTCAAATGCTCGGCTACCACCTTGCTCTTCACAGCCATATCGTCGATGTAAACTTCAATATTTTTTCCAAGTTGAGATTTAAACATTTTAGTCATCATTCTTTGGTAGGTTGACCCAGCATTTTTCAATCTAAAAGGCATCACTCAATAGTGATAATTCCCAGTAGGATCCATGAAAGCAATCTTTTCTTGGTCGGCCAAAGCTAATGGTATTTGATGGTGCCCTTGAAAGGCATCCAAAAAGCTCATCTAAAGGTGGCTGACTGTAGCATCCACCAATTGATCTATCCTAGGGTTCAGAAAAGGATCCTTGGGGCAAGCTTTATTCAAATCCGTGAAATCCACACACACTCTCCACTTTCTCGATTTCTTCTTCACCACAATTGTATTGGCCTGCCACTCCAGATAGAAGACCTTTTTAATTGCCCCCGCTTTAAGTTTTAGGACTTCTTCCTTGACAGCTTTAGCATGCTCCTTAATGTGCGTTTGGATGGCACATTTCTCCCTCAAGTTTGTGTTTGCATTTTTTTAGTGGGTCCCATGGGTACTGTTCACAGACCACTAAGAATTGAAAAACGCAGCCATGGGTTTTGCTACAGCGTTTTGCCTTTAAAACAATTATTTTGCTACAGTATTTTCAGTAACAAGTTTTCAGTAAAATAAGCGGTATCCAAAAATTAGAAGAGCGTCGAGGAGGTTGTTTCTTAGGGAAAATTTTTGGGTTGACATTCAGTTGATAACAAATAAAATTTGGATCCACTTCGGGGGCTTCATAGGCACTCCAAGCAAAAACATCAATATTCTTTCTAAGAAAAACCAACAACTCCATCTCTCGAGGAGACAATTGAACTCTGACTTGGAAACACTTTTCTGAATCAGCGTCAATAATAACTTTCTCTAACTCTTCACAAGTGAACCTTCCATCCACGATGTCCGAGGATTCTACTACATCGGCTAATTGCTACAAGGCCCTCTCTGGGATGACCGAGGATGCATCCATAGATTGGTGTTTGATAGCGACAACTAGGCATTACCTCGCCGTGGCCTGGCTTCCAGTCAACTCTTCGACATGGTCCCTAGAAGGATACTTCACCTTCAAATGCAAAGTTGAAGAAACAACCCCGATGGCATGAAGCTATGGTCTTGCTAAAATAGCAGTATAAGGTGAATACGCATCCACCACAATAAAGTTTACTTCTACCAATTCTGATCTTGCTTGGGCTGGTAACCTAATTAGGCCCTTTAGGATAACAGTCTTCCCATCAAACCCCACCAAAGGAGAATCGTAGCTAACTAAATCCTCTGATTTCAGTTTAATTCCATTGTACAGATTGGGATACATAATCTCCGCACCATTGTCCTGATCCACTAAAACTCTCTTTACATCATAACCTCCTATCCGAAGGGTAACCACTAAGGCATCGTCATGTGGTTGATAAGTTCCAACCTTATCTTCATCAGACAAACTCAAAGTTGGTCAGACTTGCATTCTCCCTCACTTAGATTCAGGGACCAAATCCTCAGTGTATGGTTTTGATATGGTCATGACCTCGGATGGGCATGCTCCAATTCAACCTGGGGTCGCAAGAATGACATTGATTGTTCCTAGAGACGGCCTCGAGAGGTTCTCCCTTTAAGGTGCCAACCCAATCTAACTCCCTTGTCCAGAGGGCTGATGTAGAAACTGCCTCAGCTTCCCAATCTTGACCAACTACTCCAGATAGTCACATAAAGTTCTACAATCTTCAGTAGTGTGTCCATGTTCTTGATGATACTGGCAATACAGACCTTAATTACGCTTTGTACGGTCTCCTCCCATTTTATTTGGCCACTTGAAATATAGTTCAATCTTTATCTTCCCCAAAATTTGATGTACAGGCTCCCTAAATATTGTATTAACTACTTGGGCGGTAGAGTGCCCAATATGCCTAGCAAAATCTCTCCTGGGTCGGCTATTATTATACCTCTCAACCCTAAAGTCTCTTTAGTCAGGAAGGGTTACCTTCGCTTTCCCGTTCCTATTCCCTTGCTGCTGATCCTCATCAACCTGTTTGTACTCGTCAATTCGCTCCATCAACTGACGCATGCTTTGCGCGGGTTTCTTGGTCAAGGACTTTCTTAAATCATGCTCGATGGGAAGGTCGACCTTAAACGTCCTTATAGCCACATCCTCAAAATTTTCATCTATCTCGTTAAACATTTCCAAATATCTGTCCGAGTAAGTCTTCAGGGTCTCATCCTCTCTCATCGCCATTGATAGCAGGGAATCTAGGGGATGAGGAACCCTGCTACACATAACAAATCGGGCCCCAAAAGCCCTAGTGAGCAATTGAAAGGAGCTAATCGATGCTTCCTCTAACCCATCAAACCATCATATCACAACAGGCCCCAAGCTTGAAGGGAAAACTTTGCACATCAAGGCCTCATTCCTCTGATGAACAACCATTCTCTAATAGAAATGAATGATGTGCTTCACCGGGTCTGTCCTTCCATTATAAATTGTATACGTGAACTACATAAACTGACAAGGAAGTTTGGCCCCATCAATCCTTCACATAAACGGTGATTTTGAAATCTGACACAAAGCCCTACTCATTGTATCATCTCCCAAGCCCCTATGGGTCGGACCTTTACTCCTTTGCCTATGATACGCTTCTCCTTATAGGAAAAGAATTCACTAGGAGAGGTTCTTGATCTTGGCCTGTAACTGCCATCATCTTCCTTGGATTCAAATTCAGAGCTTGAAGGAGATGCCACTCTTTGTTTACGACGTAGTTTTCTCCGTAGATGATCTATCTCCAACTTGAGATTCCTAGGTTCTTCTCCATGCGAGACATGGCTCCCTATTCTAGAGTGACTCTTACTAGTGCGAGTCATATGCACACTAACATCACGGTTAAGAAAGTGACTCCCTATTCTAGAGTGACTCCCTATCTCTCCTTCTTTCAAGGTTAAGAAAGTGGTCTTGACGTTGTGATACCATAGACTCTTCTTGGTTTGGACCAGAACCCACCATGGTTGATTTAAACTGTAAGCAGTTCTCTATTCCCCACAGACGACGCCAATTGTAAGAGCTAGAATCTGACCTCCTATTCACTAATAATGGAAGAGGACCCAACAAGCCCAACACAATATATTTGTAAGAGAATGGGTTAGATAAGAGTGTAGCTCAATAAATCAAGTATGGGCCTTAACTGTTCAAATTCATGCCAGGAAGATAAACACAATATTTAAAGTAAGCTTTCCTCGGTCGTGTCCAAGGAAGAAGTGTTCTTATATTTACTTAAGTTGTTTCAATACAAGATGTTTTTTTTTTTTTTTCTTTTTCTTCCTTCTCTCATTACATGCCCCCTTTCTCACGGGGGCCTTTTCCTTAAATAGTTTTACTCTCTTCAATCCCAGCCTTCCACTTGTTGATCATATAGGCAATCTTTTGGATACTTGTCCCAATAGAGACCTCTTGGAAGCTTTTTGAGTAGTTGTGAATTGAAATAATCTTACTTAGGGGTTATTTTCACATAAATGCGGCCAATTGGTTAGGTGCTGAACATTTAATGTGGTGGTAGCAACCTTCTTCTCAGATATTTCCTAGGTTACTATAGGCTCCTTTCCCTAAAACTTATCTTCAGAAGTATAGTTGCTCCTTGCACAGTATCCTCTAAGCATCCGGGTTCCAACCTTCCATAATGCCTTCTTGAGGAAGCCCAGCTCCCTGGGAGATACCACCAGCTCACTATCATTTTTCCTTCTCCTCGGCCTATTGACCTTGATACTTGTTAAACCTCTCGACCATCCTCGGGTTCCCATAGGCCCTTGGGCATGGCCCACAACCTAACACTCCTGCTCGGCTCAATTTATCTTCACAAGTAGGATTCTATGGAAGTCTTGAAACCTTAACTATGTTCTAAATTTCTAATGAAGCTTTTGTAGGAATTAATTTAGTGGTTAATCCTTTTACTTGCCATTATTGGAGATGATATTCTTTGTAGGAATTATTTTAATGAAATGGAAATCACACAAAAGTTCTGCTTTTATTGTGTGCTGTTGAAGGTTGAGCTTTTTTGTTTTTGTTTTTAGTCTCTATATTAGTTCAACCTTAAAAAGTATCTAATTGTATAAGAATTTTTTTTTGTAAGTACTTTTGTTTGTTCTTGGCTTGTATGACTATTTTTTTTTACATTTTACTTTATGACTATTTTTTAATATTTTTTATAAAAATCTCAAGATTCAATCATTTAAATGGGTTTCTAAGAGGCTTTTTGGATTGATGATTTCCATAACTCATAACTCTGTTTCCTTAACTCATAACTCAAAAATGGTGGGACCCGTAACTAAGAAGTCTGTTTGGCACCCCATAACTCTATTTCCAGTTTTTTGTTTTCATCACTCAATTCTCTAATTTTTGAGTTATGAGTTTTGGAAACTGAAAATACATTTTAGGTGTTTTCAGTTTTCATAACTTTGTTTTCAATGGCATTTTCGTAAATATATTCACATGGTGGCCCCATTATCTGTGTCCTGTCTCATCCTTCATCAGACCATTTCTTTTTCTTTTTTTTCCTCTTCCTCTTCTCTTCCCAAACAACTCTCTTCTCTCCATACCCATCTACTGCCCATCCTTCAGATCATCTCAGATCATCACGAAAGGGGTGCAGAAGCCGTGGAAGTTGAGGCAGAGGATCGCGATGGTGGAGATCGAGAATACGACAACGACGACGGTGACTACGGTGCTTGCGATTCCAGCTCCGCGGGCGCAGAACGAGAATTCGATGTCGATGAGGCTGAGAGGAGATCAGCTGCAGAGTACGGAGACGAAGAAGAAGAAGGAGAAGAACAAGAACAAGTTTTGGATCGCACTCTCTAAGGAAGAAACTAAGGAAGACGTTTTCACTAGGTTTCCATTCCTTTTTTTTTCTTCTTTTCTTTCCTTTTCACTGGGTTTCCATTCCTTTTTTTTCTTCTCGAGTTCGTCGAGGTTGTCACCGCTGTTGATGTTGATGTGGCTGTGGTGGGGTGTAGCGGCGGCTGCAATGGTGGTTGTTGTGACGGTTTGTCACAGTGGATTTGTCATTGTGTTAACATGGATGAAGAGAAAAGCAAAGAAAAACAAAGGGGAGAGGCAGGGGAAAAAGAAAAGGAAAAGAGAGAGAGAGAGAGAGAGAGAGAGAGAGAGAGAGAGAGAGAAAAGTCAACTAACATTGGGTCAGTGTGTGGGGCCCACAAACAGTTGAAAAATATTGAGTGAAGACAAGTTGAGCGATGGTGCCAAACGGGTGTGGTATTTTAAAGTGATGAGTGATGAGTGACGGAAATTGAGTGGTTAAAAAAAAGAATCCAAACAAGCCCTAAATAAGTGTTTTTTTTTTTGTCTTGATTTTTCTGCTAATGTGGTTGTAGCTTGTTCTCTCTCTTTTTTCGCCTGTTGTGATGTAGACAGATAGTATTGAATACTTAAAGGAAACTTGCACTATTGTCTTTGACTGAACACTTGGAGTATTTGGCTAGAGATAGTGAACACTCTGTCATCCCGTGTAGGCAAGGAAATGAAGCTATCCTTGATGGCACTGATGTCAATGGTGGGCGAGTGAGGTGAAGGCTACCCTTCTTAGGCAACCACATCAGCTTATCTATAATCTTCTAAAATAGAAAAAAAGTATCAATTTTACATATCCTAACTCAAAAAACACCCACATCAAATGCACTATGGCTATATAAATGAATAGTAACCGTGCATATATGTATGGTTACTGTTTACCGTGTAAATGACTTTTTTGTTCTTTTTTTTTCTCTCCTCTCTCTACCTCTGACTCACCTCACCGTGTAAAGAAATGAATATTTTATTTGAATAAATGTGTATAATAGACAAACTGATATGGGTGTTTTGTTAAAATAGGTGTGTAAAATAGAAAAAGTAGGTTTTAAACGTGTAAAATGAAATTTTTTTTCCACATACTGATGTGGATGCTCAGTAGCCAAAGATTAGAAGAGAAAGTAACAATAATGTTTTCTAGATATAGAAACAAACTTCAAAATTTTGGCTTTCATCTATAAAGCAAATGTAAACTTCTCTTTCATTTGTTGTCCATGGAAAGCTTGTAATGTGAGTTTCTCCTTGCAGTTTGCCATTTCCTCCCCCTCCTCCCATGGTATTTTTTTTCCTCTTGTAATATGTTCAGGGCAAAAATGAGTTTTTCTTATTCTTGTTTACACCTATCATAATTTTAACTCAGCAATTTAGTTCACAAGAAGGTGGTCTAAAAATTGAAATTTTCAAACGCCCCCTTAAAAGCACCACCCCCCCCCCCCCCCCGCCTTTTTTTCATTTGATATAAAACTAGTCACAATTCAATATTTTGAGGATCACGACATTGGTAAATGGAAACATTACACTGATAGAAAATTTTCCAATTCAATTTTTTTTCCTCATAAATAAAACCTATCACACAGGATTATAAACACATCAAAAGATAAAAATTTATCACAATTTTTTCTGAAAATTTCTTATTTAGAATGCATCCATCTGAAATAAAACTTGTCACGAATCAGCATACAAATAGATGATCATACATCTTAAAACCGTCACAATTATTTTTAGAAAGTTTCTAATTCAAAATACATTCACATGAAATAAAACTTGCCACAACTCAAATACAAGAAGATGATTTTTATATAAAAAAAAAAAATTAGCATTTAATCCATTCTCTCTGAACTAACACTTCTCTTGGAATTGTTAGTGCTTGATATCTAACAATTTTTTGAAATAGGCACATGTAAGAAAAAAAATTAGGTCTAACATCCCTATTTTAAGAAAAGCAATTTAATTTAGCCAATGGTAAGAGAAATAGGGGCTATTTGGTATGTGATTTTGAGCAAAAAATTTTACACACTTTTTCACTCACACATATTTCCAAAAAATACAAATAAGAATACTAGAATATTATTACCAAACATCCCATAATTTCGAAAACGCTGTCCAACATCACCTTTACGGGTTTGAAATGAAAAGACAGAAAGGGTAGCTGCTGATTTGAAACCCAGGCTGTCGAAAATACCCAGAAAAATGCCATCACCGCCATGCCTTCGTCGGACCTTGCTTCGGCCAACAATGAGTCAAAGAGTGAGAGAGGGTAGATGAGAAAACAAAAAGAGAGAGTTGAGAAAGAAAGAAGACGTCTCTGCTCTAAAGAAAGAGAAGACAGTGGAGAAAGAGAATAAAAATTACTAAAAAATGTATACATAGTGCTACAGTGCCATTCTACATATAGAATGGTGCTGTAGCAACATTGTAAATTTTTTTACAATTGTTCCCATTTGGCAGTCCGAATGCTAAGCTCCTTTGGGCCTAAAATGCCAAATTTTCCTTACATGTGGCATTTGCCTGGCCCATTGCGAATGCTCTAAGGGACTGACAATTGGATAAGTTACTTAACTAGCTAGACAAGTTTCGTAAGAGGTATTATCTTTCTTAGTTCAACGATGTAAGAGATCTGCCTTCTTTACTAGCCTATCTTTTGACTGATGCTAAGCTTTCAGCACTATAGGTGCGAGTGCGACCATACATTTAGTGCTTTGAAATTGCACAAGATCAACAATTGATTGATTTCTTTAATTTTTCCCACCCCTTTGGGAAAATTAGTAACATTATTTTTAGTGCTTGTTTGTTTAAGTTTTCCCAACCCAAAAAGCTCGTTTTGAAACTGCAAATACAAAAAGCTCATTTGGTTAGGTATAAAACGCAACTTTTTGGAAAAAGTTGCGTTTTGGGTTTGTGAAGAGAACGTGCAATGCCATAAAGGAGCTCTGAGGTGCATTTTGGAAAAGCTCGTGCGTGTTGATTTATATATCCGTTGGACTCTATGAGCAATTACCAAATTACCCTTCAATAAATCAGAAGATGTTCTTAGTTCTCATGCTAGATTCCTCATTCCTCTCATCTCATCTCTCTGCTCTGCCCTTGAAAAAACCGATCTAACCTAGTGGAGAGGAAGACAGGCGGCGGTAAGATTAAGCAGCAAAGATAAAGCAGAGTAGAATGGCAAGAGAAAAGAGAGAATCACGAAGCAAAGATCAAGCACAGGCGGCAGTAGAATCATGCAGAAAAGATCAAGCATGGTAGAACTTGCAGATGAAGTGGTAAGATAAAAGAGAGAAAGGAAGAAGAAAAAAAGAAGAAAAAAGAAAAAAGAAAAAAAAAGAAAGAGCTCTGCGGAAAACTAGAATGTTCTGGAGGAAGTGGTAGGGAAAATGGGGAAAGAAGGACAAAAAAGAAAAGAGAATGGTACGTGTGTAGAGGGAAAGAAAGAGGGAAAGAAGGAAAAAAAAAGAAAGAAAGAGAGAAGGGTACGTGTGTGGAGGAGGAAAAAAGAGGGAAAAAAGGAAAAAAAGAAGGGAATATTGTCACAATATTTTCACAATAAATCTTAAGTGTAGGTTATTATTAGCTAATATCGGTGAGAAAAAAATAATTTTTTGAGAAAGAGAAAAAAAATAATTTTAATAGTACGTTCAAATTAAAATCAATATCAATTATCACAATATTTTCATAATACTTTCACAATAAATCTTAAGTGGTAATTTATTATTATTAGTTAATATTGGTGAGAAAAAAATAATTTTTTTAAGAAAGAGAAAAATTGATTTAAGTATGATGAAGTAGTTGATTTAAGAATGAAACAAACTCTTTTATATTTACATTGTCCTTTTTAGTAATTTACCACTCAAACCACCACTTTTATAAGTGTTAGCTAAACACTCAACTTTTTCAAAAAGTACTTTTTAACCGCTTTTACCAAAAATTCAATTTTTTCAAAAAACACTTTTTCATACTGCACTTTTTGAAAATCCTACTTTTTCAAAAAACCCAGTTTTAAAAAACTGAACCAAACTCACCTTTAGTCTTTATGTACTTCTATGTTTATAACTCTCATTCTAATTGCTTCTTAAAAATGCTAACTAAAGTCTTAAGTTAAACTACCAGGCTAACTAAAAATAAAAAATCAAGAAGTCATGTACCAGTGCAGGACTGGTGATTAAAATACAAAGAAAACCCTTAAAAAGTTTCATCATACAAGAATCATGATTTGGAACCCAAACAAAATTAGCTAGAACAAAAAATAAGATTCTCATAATAGACAATTAGATTTGTCTAGGAGTTGAACTCAACCACTTTGAATCTAATCAAAACACATCAAGATATCAAAATATAGCAAAAACTATATCAAATCAAGTGATTCACATCCAAAAAACTAACTCAAACCCGTCAATATTTCAAAATCCAAAGTGGGTAAAAGAAAAAATCACGAGAAAAACAAACCTTGAGGCCGCGGCACCGCGATCATGGCAGCTCCGGCTGAATTTAAACTCTTTATAAATATGTTTTACAGGTACACCTTTGTTATATTCGTTAAATATGATTCCGGTCAGTTGCCTAATCCGTTGTTCCCAGTCGGACTACGGTTCGATTGCTTCGTTGAGCCGGTGCTTCCGGTCTTTGGTTCGGAGCGGCGACCTCTACAAGCTGCGGCGCTTGAATGGTGTGATTGAGCATTGGATTTACTTCTCTTGTGACTTGCTCGAGTGGGAAGCGTTTGATCCAATTCGGCACCGATGGATGCATTTGCCGAGAATGATCTGCTATGAATCCTTCATGTGTTCTGACAAGGAGTCATTGGCTGTTGGGACTGAGTCTTCAGCAAGGAGGTCACCTCTCATGTAATCTACGCGTACAGTATTTTGACGAACTCTTGGACTTCTGGAATGAGAATGAATGCTCCAAGGTGTTTGTTTGGGTCTGCTAGTCTCGGTGAGAAAGCGATTTTGGCAGGTGGGTGTGACTCGCAAGGGAACATATTGGATTTGACGGAGTTGTACAATTCGGAGACTAAGTCTTGGGAGACTCTGCCGCCGATGAAGAAGCCGAGGAAGATGTGTTCTGAAGTGTTCGGCTGAGAAGTTCTATGTGATTGGAGGGATTGGAGGACCCGATTCAAGGGTTCTTTCATGTGGCGAAGAGTATGATTTGGCGACGAGGGAGTGGACGGAGATTCCTAATATGTCGCCGGGGAGGAATGGTTCGTCAGGGGAGTACAAGGCTGCGGCCGCGGCGCCGCCTTTGGTTGCGGTGGTGAACAATGAGCTGTATGCAGCTGATTATGCTGATAGTGAAGTGAGGAAGTATGATGAGGGGAGGAGAGTGTGTGTTACAGTTGGGAGATTGCCCAAGAGGGCGGGTTCGATGAATGGTTGGGGGCTTGCATTTAGAACTTGTGGTGACCAGCTTATAGGAATCGGAGGACCTCAGGTATTGGCTGCAGGTTTCATAGAGCTCAACTCTTGGAGACCAAGTGAAGGCCCTCCACAGTGGAACTTGCTTGCAAGAAAGCACTCAGTTAATTTTGTCTATAATTGTGCTGTGATGGGATGCTGAAGGAAGAAGAAAGAAAGAGTTGGGAGAAGAAGTACGTACTCACTCATTTGAATGCATGTGCATTTTTGTCCAACCATTTATAGCTTGCGTTTCGACTAGGAGTATAAATGAAAATTATTCCAGTATTTAACTTACTTTATTTTTTTTTTTTTGAGTTTTATTGCACTGTTTAAATTAATTTTTATCTTTATTTATAATTTTTTTTAGCAATAATTTTTCAATTTTTTTCAATTTCAATAACCAAAAATAACATAACTTTGTGCTAATACTTTTTCTAAATCAATTAAATAATTGAAAGAGCTGTATAAAATAAGCTGGAAAACAAAATTCTGGCAGACTAGCCCTAAGAGTTTTGACAAAACCTATTGTGGCCCTTTTTTTTAGGCGGGATGTTGTTTTATACAATAGTCATAACAATCACTGATTTTTTGACAGATTTAATGGAAAAAAATACACTAGAACATGTTACTAATAGCCAGGAACAGATGCAGGATTTCAAGTTAGGAGGACCGGAGATAAGAAAAAAAAAAAAAAACTTTAAATACACACTCATATAGTACTAAGAAACTTTCAACCAAGACAAATACACAAAAATCATTATTTCTTAATATATTAAGATGCAATTACTTACCAAAAAAGGCAAAAAACACAACATTATTGTTTCCTAATACAAAGAAAAAAAAACTATTATTTCTTTAAAAAATTTTTAAAAGATTTATATAGACTGGTTTAATGATTCATGATTTTAGAGGGGCCCCAAGCCTAATTTTTTTATTTTTTTTTATTGAAAATTAAACTACTAAATCTTTTTTTGGCCCAGGGGCTTGGGCTCCCACCTATGTCCGTCCCTACTATTAGCTGTGATGTATTATCTTTAAAAAAAAAAAAACTCCGGGCTCAACTGAAGTTATTTTAGAATGACTACTGTTTCTTGTTGGGGCATTTCTTGATCTGTGAGAAGTTGGATTGTCTATTGAGTTAGACCATTCATATTGTTGGAGGCAAAAATTTAGCAATTTAACAGCACAAAAAACTATTTTATCTAGTTTACTACATCCTTTTACAAAATACCCAATATCAGTTGTAGGGATAAATGACCCAAGAGTATATATTGAACCGTGGGCCTTGTCCGAGGACGCTTAGTGGTCCAAGGACAAATAGACAATAGGGAAGACGTAACAGTCAGAGCTCCACGAGCAAACTATGACTGCGAAGGTTTGGGAAGATAGTCCAAGGAGGATTGCCTCCTCGGCTAAACAAAGCAGAGGTCAAGGATTGGTCTGCCCTCGAGGGCAACACTTTGAAAGGTTCTACTAATAAGGATAAACATCAGGAAAACATAGGACAAAGGAAAGTTAAGAAATATCTAAGGGAAAGTTGCTACCACCGCATGAATGCTCTGCAGCTAACCCTCTGGCCGCGTTAATGTGGAGGTGATACCTAAACAGTAGTGAGCAGCCTTACAGCTACTCCCAATAACTTCAGGAATGTGCTAATGAGACAAAGATCAAAGCCAACAACTTGACCTACACGTGGACGGTGGAGATGAAGAAGAAAGGGGTATATAATAGAGAAAGAAACCCCTTGCAGGGGGGATTGTAAAATTTGAGAGAAAAAACATTGTAGCAACAAGAACTGGACTTGTAATAAATTTCAAAAGATATATATATATATATATATATATATATATATATATATATATATATATATATATAAGAACTAGTCTCCTCAAACTGTACGGATAACGATTTTCTTTGAGCAAAACCAGTATATTCTAGCAAAACCAGTATATTCTTTAATCACTATCTAACTCATTAAAGCCTAGTTTTCTAACTCACTCTGGCCTAGATCCTATTCCTTTTGGGCTTAGGCACCAAAACTGCATCATTACATCAGTGGTTTTATTTTAGCATTCAACACTATTAGGTTCTAAAAGTTTAGAACAATTGGCAAACCATGAACATAAACTTGTTTAGGTATAGATCTTAGGGTCTATGGAGTTTATTAGACAATGTTCAAGGTGCTGCAAGTTAGAATACAAGAAAAAGGAAGCTACATTTTCAAGAATTTGAAACATTCTAGGTTCGACCGATCAAGAATAAGGCTCGACTGATCAAGACACGGGTTCTGTAGAATTTCAATTAAGCCCAACAACCCATTGGCCCATCAAGTAATTAAGGTTTCAGATCTACTTCACATAGTATTTAAAGGAAACCCTAAACCACGTTTTGTTAAGACTTTAGAGGTGCTCGTGAGATCTAAAAGGTATTCTGCCTTTCTCCTTTCAAAGTCACTACCAGATATCATTCTCATACCATTAGAACCAGTAGATCTGAAGTTGGTGCTACAAGATCAACAGCTGGTGATCTAAAACCTTTATGTAGGATGTCAAAGTCATAAGCGTGGGAGCTTGTGTGCTGCAAATCTAAAAGAAAAGATTCTGTGGAATCGGAGTTTACACGTGGTCGTGTCAGTAAGTGACTACTAGAGGTAGCAATAGATTTAGGGTTAAATATTTTGTAAAAACATTAATTCTCTATTAGTGGATGTGTTTACATTGATGATAGTTAGGTCAAATCCTCCCCAGGTTTTTACCTTGAAACAGTTCGTTTCATTGGTTTTCCTAGGTGATCATATCTGTGTTATTTACTTTTTCGTTGTACATGATATGATTTATTACTATTTAACCTAGATCTCATAATTAACCTAAGTAAACACTTGGCTAATATATTAGATTAAACAATTTGTTTTAAGGGGTCTAAACAAACAAATAAACACAATAAAATAATATAAACAACACGATAAAATAATATATCTACTACAATAAATAACAACCACCACCACTAATACAATAAAATAGTAATCTTTTAATAGATTTTTTTTAAAAAACTTTCTTAGCTATGGCTATGCATTGTAGAGCAACAACCAAATGATATGGCTATAGCTCCACCAATGCACTAGGTTTTTGTGCCACATTTGTTATATCTAGTTGCTAAATTTAGCATATTAACTATATGCCTCCATCAATACAAATGCTCTAAGAGCATCCACATTGGTGGAGCAATATGTAATGCCCCAATTTGATTGATTGTGTGATGTGTGTGGGTGTGTGATAAGTCCCACATTGGGTATTTACTGGATAGATCTTGACTTTATTAACAACTATAAGGAGTCTCAATTGTGACTAGTCCTTTTGAGGTATAACGCAGATGTGGCTACTGCTTTTCCTTGGGTCACACCATATAGCTATTTGGCTCCACCCAAAGGTACTTTATCTATTTTATTTTCTCACTTTACAAAACACCCAATATCAGTAGTTTTATTTTAGCTTTCAACACAATAAAATTACATAAACAACATGATAAAATAATATATCTACTACAATAAAAAATTCATTCATTTATTATTTTTTTCTCTATACTTCACTATCTTCAAGCACTCACGACACCACCACCACCACTACCACTACTAGTGTGAAACTTCTATGGGAAGAAGAACCAAAAACTCAGCAACCCCACCCCAAATCAGCCATAACATAACACAAACCCAACAACCCCAAATCAGCCAAACACAAACCCAGCAACCTTAAACCCAGACACCTCCATCAGCACAACCAACCCAATCACTGCCACCCACCACCCACTGCCGCAACCACAACAAGCCCACCACAACTCAAATTTTTTTTTAAAAAATTATCACCACCTCAAACCCACCTCAACAACCCACCCACATCAACAATGGTCATCCACAACACCCATCACAGGTCACAACATACACATCACTAGCCATAACCCATAACCCACAACCGGCCACAAACCACACGCCGATCTGACCCACGAAACCCAGTAAACCGATTTGACCCATAAAACCCCAATAAACCGATTTGAACCCACAACCCACATACCAACATGTCAATTTGGGAAAAAAAATGAAAAGAAAGAAAAGAAATTAAAGGGAGAAGAGTACAAGCAAGGTCGGCGGCGAGTGGAGGAAGAGATAGTCAGAGTTGGGCAATTGACGGCTAGGTAGGCGAGGTTGAGGAAGAGAGAAATCTGAGGAAAAAAAATTTTAGGTTGAGGAAAAGAGTACTGAGCTTTGCAATGGGAATAAAAGAGAAAAGGAAAGAAAGTGATTTAAATAATCTTTATCATTGTGAACGCACTTTTTTTTTTTTTAACTTTTGAGCTACAATGCATAGCCAAAGATGGTTGTGCACTGTAGCTGAGAAGCTAAAATATATATATATATATATATATATATATATATATATATATATATATATTTAACTCCACTAATGTACTCCCATTTTTGTAGTTGATGGTGCTAAAAATAGCAATTTAGCTTTTTGGCAGCACCAATACTAATGCATGTAGGCAGGTTAACACAAACAAATTCACAATTTTTAGCACAATTCTCCTATGTCTCAGAGAGTGATTAACTGTCTATCGCTTTTAGATGAACCTATTACATTTTTTTACTACTCACAACCTGTCATGAGGAAAAGTTGTTGCAAAAATTGTGGCAAAAGTTGTGTATTTGTTCGCAGAACCAGATCTTTTGTATATTACATGATTTGTTGTTTTCAAAATTAGACCAAAATAGCCAAGTCTTTTGGCTGAATATTGTAGAAAACAAAGTTTATTTGTGATATGGGTACTATTTAAACTTATTTGGGAAAATAAGGAGAAAGCGAATTTCGACAACACCATTAATGAAATTCTGAGAAAAAGTAGGAGAGAGGAAAGATAAATAATGTGACAGAAGTGGGAGAGAGAAAAAGGAATTTCAGCAATGGTATTGCCAAAATATGTGCCCAAAAAGCCCAGCTGACCTACCTGAAATTAGAGACTGACTTGACTGAAATTTAAGTAAAAAAAAAAAAGCTGAATTGTGGCAATTGAATTGCCAAAATTTGAGGATTAAAAAAAGAAAAAGAAAAAAGAAAACTTAACTATGGCAAGAGTAATGTTACGATCACAAACTATTTTACTATATTTTTACAAATTGTTGTTTAGGCCAATTTTTTACTGCTTCTCATTAGGGCTCACCAATAACATCACTTTTTTATTTACCAATAATCACTCACCACATCAATGGTTTGTGAAAGTTTTTATAAAAAAGTTTGTATTTCTAGCATTTTACCAAAAGTGGAGGATTAAAAAAAACTCAATTGTGGCAATTGAATTGCCGAAACTAAAGGAGTAAAAAAAAAAACTAGATTGTGGCAAGATTAATGCTACAGCCACACTTTTGGAGGACTTAAAAAAAATTGTGGCAAGTGTGGTTGTAGCAAGCATTACTCTTGCCACAACTTTTTTTTTTTGTAATCATGCACTTTAGGCAAAATGCTAGAGATACAATTTTTTTTATAAAAGTTTTCATAAATTGCTGATATGATGAGTGACTATTGATAAATAAATAAAAAATAATGTTATTGGTAGGCCCTGATGAGAACCAGTAAAAAGTTGGCCATAACAACAATTTCTAAAACTATTATAAAATAGTTTGTGGCTATAGCATTACTCTTGCCACAATTCAATTTTTTCTTCTTAATCCTCCAATTTCGGCAATTCGATTGACACAATTTAGTTTTTTTTTTTTAAATTTCGGTTAGGTCAGTCTCCAATTTTGGGTAGGTCAACACAGTCTTTTTGGGCACATAGTTTGGTAATACCATTGCCAAAATTCCTTTTTCTCTTTCCCACTTTTGTCACATCATTTCTCTCTCCTTTCTCTTACTTTTTCTCAAAATTTCGGCAATGGTGTAGCAAAATTCGCTTTTCTCCTCATTTTCCCAAATAATTTTGAACGGTACCCATATCACAAACTGTTAAGACATATGTGAATTATGTTAGGAACATATGTCAATTTAGAATTGGCTAATCTTTTGACAAAACGTACTTTACTTTTAATTGGGTAGATTTAGGATGTGTTTAATACTTCAAGGAACAAGGTTTCAAGTCCAAGTGTTAAAGCCATGCAAATCTGTCCAAAAAACAAGTGAAGAAGTGTTAGATTTTAAAGCTCGACAACTAGCTCAACAGATAGTATCTATCGAGGATTAAAAGGAAGTTTTAGCCTAATGCTCGACAGCTGCTCGATAGATAAGGTACCTATCGAGATTTATGAAAATTAGTTTCTCAGATCTGATTTCACTCCATTCCGTGTGTACATGTTTAGGCTTTCTTTTCTCACAACCCTAAAGATATATAATGATTATTTTAAGGGCTGTCAAAGGTGGCACAGTTGCACAAATTTAGGGCAAAAGTTTTGTTCATGCAAATTGTGACCGGAAATAGATTTTGCTCTAGTTCATCTTTCTCTTAAAAAAACTACTGCGTTTGTACGCTGTTGGGTTTTGTGACCAAGCAGCTTCGTGATTCGTGATCTTCATCGTGTTGATGAACTGGAGAACTTTGCAGCCAACATCCTTCTCAAGTTGGTGATTAAGTCACGTACTGGAATCTGCGCATATATTGGTTAGTTACGTACTGAGAGCCATGCATTAAAAGAAGAGATTGTTACTACAGAGTAAGTCCAATTGTGTATTGGGGTAAGGGTTCAACTATAGGTTAGTATAAGGTACTATGATTCTTTTACTTATAACCGCTTGTTGTGATAATAGTGGATTCTCGGGAGTGGTGACCTTAAAATTACCCAGCGGGGTTTTTGCCTTAGAGGTTTTTCCCATTTGTAAACAAATCACCGTGTCAACTTTATTTTCCGCTGCATATTAACTTAGTTGGTTAGTCACGTACTGGGAGCCGTGTATTAAAATGAGAGATTGTCATTACAGAACAAGTCCAATTGTGTGTTGGGGTAAGGGTTTAACTATAGGTTGGTATAAGGTACTGAGATTCCTTTACTTGTAACCGTTTGTTGTGATAATAGAGGATTCTCGGGAGTGATGACCTTAAAATCACCCGGTGGGGTTTTTGCCATAGAGGTTTTCCCCATTCGTAAACAAATCACCATGTCAACTTTATCTTCCGCTGCATATTAACTTAGTTGGTGATTTGTTTGTGCTACCACGTGTTTTGCATGTTAATTGGATTAATTAATAAACTTGGCTAATTGATCAATTAATTTATCACAAGGGGTCAATACATTCTTAACCTATCAAAAATAAACTTAATTTTCTACAATATTTGGCCAAAATAGTGCATTATTACTTTGGAATGTGAGTCTTTTGGTTGAAAATTATATAAAATGATGTTTATTTGTGATATGGACACTGTTCAAACTTATTTAAAAAATGAGGAGAGATGCGAATTTCGGTAATGCCATTTTGCTGAAATTCTGAGTAAAAGTAAGAGAAAGGAGACAAACATGATATGACAGAGAGAGAGAAAAAAAAAGTTTTGTGGCAATACAAAATTAGGAGAGAGAAAAAATTTGCATTTGTGGCAATTCATTTGTTGAAATATAAAAGGAATATTGAAAAAGGACCTTGGAAATTTGGCAATATGGTTGCCGAAATTTAGAAAATTTGGAGGGAGGAGATAAAATTTGGTAAAAATTGGTTGTGATTATTTTTGGCATGAATAGAACATCTCACCTAAGAAGGTTAAGTCAAGTATCAACCACTTGGCTATGCCAAGCTTTATTGTTAATAATGAAATTGTTAATAATGAAAGCTAAGATATTTATTTTCAAATGTCGATAGTAGCTACAATTTCTTCCCTAAGATTTGTAGCTTTAAAAAAAATTGGACATGGCTACATATATCAATAAAGTAAATAATTTTTTTTGTAATTAATATCTTTATAGCTCTATTGTAAATTTTTTTTGTAATTAATATCTTTATAGTTCTATTGTAAATTTTATTGTAATTAGTCTTCTCTCAAAATGGAAGATACATTTTTCTATAAATTTGAAATTATGTGTTTGTTTAGTAATTATGTCAAGTACTTGAAGTATTAATTATATAATCTCCTTTTTTCTAACTGGTGTAATATTTTTGGAAATTACTAAAATTTTAGTGGATATTTTTTAAATTAAGGTTATTAATGTTTACAAACTTCTTATATTTTTTGTATTTGGTTAATATTAAATATGGATTTAACCTCTCAACTTTGAACATATTTGTTTTTTGTCATAATTATCCTCTAAAAAATATAAAAAATTTTGTTAAAATATTTAATTAATCTAAGAATAAATAATTTTAGCTTCCAATACTAACAATAAAGTGTGATGTATTGTACAGTCATATCCAATTTTTTAAAGTTACAAATTATATAAAAGAAATTGTAGCTACTATCAACATTTGGAATAAATATTATTAGCCAAGTTGTTATCAAATTTTCTCTCCTCCCCCCACTAATTCTCTCTCCTAGTGGGGCCAAAATTTTCTAAATTTTGGCAACATGATTGCGGAAATTCCAAGTTTCTCTTTTTAGAGCATTCACAATGGGAATTGTAAATGCCATATGTTAGCAATATTTAGCATCAAGACTCAAAAGTCGTCAATAGTTAGCCTGCTAAACTTGTAAAATTGTAAATTTTTTTGGCATTGTGCTACAGTACCATTGTAAATGCATGATGGTACGGTAGCACAATGCCAAAAGATTATATTAATATTTCATTCCTAAATATCAGGCTTTTCTCTCTCATTCATTCACACGGTCTCTCATCTCTCTCTGTCTTTCTCTATCTCTCACTCACTTTCCTCTCTTTCTCTCTCTTCTCTATCATCTCTCTGTTTCTCCCTCATACCACTACCATAGTCTAGACTCCAGATTCACTCGACAATCAACGGAGCTCCACCGTGATCATTAACCTAGTCTCAAAGCCATATCAAAACTCCAGTCCTCAAATCCACCATATCATTGCTAAAGTGGTGTTGTTCTAAACAGTCGCTAATACCCACAATAATTGCAGAGAATACCACCGTCTTTTCCACATAGAACCCAAATTTGTTCTCCAATTCCACCGGTGGAGATTGGCGTGGTGGCGCGGTTGAGTTGGAAATCGGCATGGTGGGTTTCTAGATTGGCGAGATCGGTGGTGGTGGGTTTCTTGGTTCGGCGTTGTGGTTGTTGTCAACGAGATCAGCGGTAGTCGCTGTTTCTTGTGGTTGTTGTTGGTGGTTTTTGGTGGTTTCATTGTAAAATTGTAATTTTTTTGGCATTGTGCTATAGTACCATCGTAAATGTATGATGGTACTGTAGCACAATGCCAAAAGATTATATTAATATTTTATTCCTAAATATTAGGCTTTTCTCTCTCATTCACACAGTCTCTCATCTCTCTCTGTCTTTCTCTGTCTCTCATTCACTTTCCTCTCTTTCTTCCTCTTCTCTATCATCTCTCCGTTTCTCCCTCACACCACTGCCATAGTCCAGACTCTAGATTCACTCTACAATCAACGGAGCTCCATCGTGATTATCAACCTAGTCTCAAACCCATATCAAAACTCCAATCCACAAATCCACCATACCGTTGCTAAAGTGGTGCCGTTCTCAACAGTCGCTAATACCCACAAGAATTGCAGAGAATAGCCACCATCTTTGCCACATAGAACCCAGATTTGTTCTCCAATTCCACCAGTGGAGATCGGCGTGGTGGCGCGGTTGAGTTGGAGATCGGCGTGGTGGGTTTCTAGATTGGTGAGATCGGCGGAGGTGGGTTTCTTGGTTCGGCGTTGTGGTTGTTGTCAACGAGATAAGCGGTAGTGGCTGTTTCTTATGGCTGTTGTTGGTGGTTTTTGGTGGTTTCTTTGTGTTTTTTTTTTTTCCTCTTGGTGGTTCTTGTAGTGGCTATTTCTTGTGGTTGTTGGTTGTGATTTTTGGCGGTTTCTTTGTGTTTTTTTTTTTCTCTTAGTGGTTTTTGTGGTGGCTGTTGTTGGTGGTGGGTTTGGTGATTTTTTTAATGGGTTTTGGTGCTTGGCATGGCGGTGGTGTGGTGGTGGTTGCTAGCTAGTGGTGTGGCGGGTTTGCTGGGATGTGAGTGACAATGGTTGTTAGTTTTTTTTTTCTTGGTGGTGGCTGGATTTTTAAAATATGTTTTACGGTGGTGGTGATCTTTTAGACCCAGAAAAATGAAGAGGAAGAAAGACTGAGGGAAAAGACAGAGAGAGGAGAGGAAGAGAGAGAAAGAGGTTGCGAAATTAATATTTTAATGAATAGATGATGTAAATAAGAAATGGAATATTAGGTGTATTGTAAAATGGTATGATATAATTGATAAAGTAGCTTTTTGGGATAGTGAAATAGGATAGAATGGTATTTTCCATTGTGAATGCTCTTACATATTTTGGTAACTGAATGGCCACAATTGCAAATTTTTTCTCTTTCCTAATTTCGGCAATGTTATTGCCACAATTCATGTTTTTTCTTTGTCACATCATGTCTCTCTCCTCTCTCTTACTTTTTCTCAGAATTTCTTCAATGACATTATCAAAATTTGCATCTCTCAAATAAACATCATTTTATACAATATTCAGCCAAAACACTCATGGAATATAGCTTTTTCTTTTTCTTTTTTTTTTGGGTAGAAAATATAGTTTTTTTTTAAAATTTTTCATTTTGAAATTACACAAATACGACAAGAGAAAAAACTATATCCCAAAGTATGCTTCATGAACATTGGACATCATAGGAAATGAACCAAGAGTTTTTATTTTTTTAGCAGAAGAAATAGAATCACATCTTTCATGTTTCATAACCAAATTGCAAAAAAAAAAAAACTCAAGTATGGATACCTAAAATGGGACAAAACTTTAGTACATCTGTTGTTCCTTAGGAACCCCTCCTAAGAAAAAGAAAAGTATGGATACTTGAAATGGGACAAAACTTAAGTACAGCTGCTATTCCTTAGGAACTCCTCTTAAGATTCTGTTATGTGGCTACTTAACTAAAAATTACACTTCATTTTCATGAGAAAAAATCTACATGGCAGAATCTTAGAAGAAAAACCTAAAAAACAGCACCTAAATATTGTGCCTATGTCTTACTCCAAAATATCATACAATAACATCTAGTATATAAGATCTATATTATTTGTAAACATTATTATAAAACCATCATTAAACCCTTCTCTTAGTCATAGCTCTAAGGGGATTCTTCATCACCACAGTGAACTCCAACTTCCTAGCAAAATCCAATTCATTACCAGGCGGGTAAGCACTCCACTAAAATTCTTGCTAGCATAAGATGAACATGCACAGTAGCCATGGTCAAACCAGGACATATTCTCCTTCCAACCCCAAATGGCATCATCTTCACCTCGATTACTCCAGTTATATCCGCGTCCTCCTTCCCCGAAACAAATCGTTCCGGCTTGAACTTTGATGGGTTCGTCCACAATTTTGGGTCCTCACTGATACCAGGCAAGTAAATCTCAACGTTTACATCAGTTGGTATATCATACCCTGCCAGTGTTGTTGGCTCTATCACTGCATGTGTTAGTGAAAAATAGGTAGGTGGGTGCTTTCGTATCAATTATTTTACCACTACATGTAAATATGGCATGCTCTCCACATCTTTCTCGTCTATTAGAGATAAATTAGACATATTAGCCCATTGTAATAGGCCTAAGCCTAGTCCTACTTGTACTAGTAGTTTAGGGTTTAGTCGCTTATATATACTCATGTTAGGGTTCAATGTAACACAGGTTATTATACTACACTCTCACATAATAAAGATGTAGCCCTTAAGGGATTCCTCTGTGGATGTAGGCCGACAAGACTGAACAATGTAGCTCTCGTGTTCTCGGTATTCCTATTCTATGCTTCCCCTTCCGCATCCACTCTAGCATAGACAACATGGTATAACACATCGCGTTGCTAATAATGTATTTTAACATGGTATTAGAGCCAAACCTTGTTCTTGGCATCAAACAAACATCTCTAGCAAGCAAAGAAGATTATTATGTGCATGCCACCATCAGAAGTCACACATGCTTGTCTGTTGGATCTAGACTCCACGGCATCTCGCAGCCGCCATGGCTCACTGTTATGTCAAGATCCTCAAATCCAAGCAATCCATGTCTCTCCCTATCAGATTTGTGCACATTAAGCATTCGCCTAATGAACCCAACAAGACAGACATGCTCCATAGCATAGCAAAAGTCACACATGCTTGTCTGCCTCTAAACTCCACGGCATCTCGTAGCTGCTATGGCTCACTGCTATGTCCAGATCCTCAAATCTAAGCAATCTGTGTCTCTCCCTATCAGATCTGTGCACATCAAGCCTTCGCCTAATGAAACCAATAAGACAAACGTGCTCCACAGCATATCGCGACCAAAACCTAGGAACCCAGCCTCCAACAGTCGTCGCACACGCCACCATGTGTGGACAATGGCTCCTGGAACTCTCATAAGTGCCGCCGAAGGTTCTCGACTCCCAACTTGGATCTCGGCCACAAGCGTCGCCATAACGACCTTGTCGTCCCCTAATCTACTTAGCTCGAGAATCTGGTCCTCATACAACATTACACGCGCTGCTTAGGTTTCTATCTCACCACCACGCACCAGTACACGCCTGCCACGCGGCGAAGAACTCTTGCTGATGTCATCTAACGTCACAGGATGACGTCATCACTCCATGTCATCATGTCACGTCATCAGCCACGCAAGCCCTAGTCCACGTCAGCAACATGTCATAGGATGACGTCAGTGGCTCTGATGCCCAATCCGTGACCCGACCTAGACCATGTATCCGTTGACTTTGACCCTAGACCAATTGACTTTGACTTTTGTTTACTTTGACTTTTTGCGTTGACCTTTGACCAAAAGTTAAAATTTTCGAAAGGGCCTATTTTGCTCAGTTTTTCACGTAGATTCCAATTTTGGACCCTGTTTCTTCATTTTAATCTCCAAAGTTGGTCAATTGGCACATTCTTCATTGTGGTTTCTTTAAAGGCATTCTTCAAGGCATGTCCAAGTGATCTTCTCATGCTTATCCAACCTCAAGCCTTCATCAAGCTTCTGTCTTGAGATTGAGGGAGGGTGTTAGAGATATATTAGAAATATTAGCCCAATGTAATAGGTCCAAGCCCAATCCTACTTGTACTAGTAGTCTAGGGTTTAGTCGCCTATATATACTCATGTTAGGGTTCAATGTAACACAAGTTATTGCACTACATTCTTACATAATAAAGATATAGCCCTTAAGGGATTCTTCTGTGGATGTAGGCCGACAAGGCTGAACCACGTAACCCTCTTGTTCTCGGTGTTCCTATTCTATGCTTCCCCTTTCGTATCCACTCTAGCATATATGACATGGAATAATACATCGCGTTGCTAATAATGTATTTTAACATCATCCACTTTTCGATCACCAACTGAAACTTTAATCTCTTCGTGCAGCTTATCTTGAACATGTGGATTGGCTATGAGCTGTGCTATACCTTATTCGATTGTCGTACCTGTAGTGTCGGTTCCACCATTGAGGAACTCGGAACAAAGCGTGACTAGTTCAAGATCTGTCGATGATGATTTATGATTCTCAATCTTGAGGTCAAAGAGGGTGTCAAGGTATGAAAACGACGTTGCGTTTTATCAGATCTGGGGTTTTTGAGTGCCTTCCTACGCTTCTCGATGTGTGAGACTATGAAATCAATTTGCAGTTTTCAAACCTTTGAGGCACTCTTCCTTTGCTTTGAGAAGAAGGGGCTCAAAATTGGGAGATAATCATCGATTCTTGGGTTGAGTGTGATCAAAACACTTTTCATCACCTGATCAAATTTTTTGTTCGTCTCTTCATCTATTTCAAACCCAAAACACATCGATAAGAGGATACAAAACACAGCAAAGTGAGCATTTTTCAAAACACAAAC
This sequence comes from Castanea sativa, assembly GCF_040712315.1. NCBI lineage: Eukaryota > Viridiplantae > Streptophyta > Magnoliopsida > Fagales > Fagaceae > Castanea > Castanea sativa. The sequence goes on from NC_134015.1 coordinate 53,142,857, forward strand.
AACACCATCATTGGACTTAGCCTCAGTTCGAAGCCTATTGATGAGTTTCTCCATAGCTGCATCCCTCACTTGGCGAAACTCCTTAAGCTTGCTCGAGCTAAGCATGTTTTGGACCATGTTGTGTCTCAATGAACACCAAGCAGGCCCATAAAGTGAGGTGTTGACAGTGAATTTTTTGCTGCTAAATACGTTCCTTGTTGGATTTTCTCAAGGTCGAGTAGCAAAAAGCTGACCCTTTTCAACTAATGCTTCGTGGACTAGTTTTGCATCGCTTAGAATGGTCATAGTTTTGGTCCCCATTCTTAAGCTAAAGATTGGATCATACTTTGATCGAAGCCCATCAACATACTCAAAGAATGGTTTCCCCGAATTTGCTACTTGGAAAAGGTTCCCAACAATAGGCCATCTGGGTGGACCTGGAGGAAGGTTGAGTTTCTTGGATTTGGTTTTATGTGAGGAAGAAAATTAAGGCTGAAAGAAAGAAAGCTAGGAATATGAAAAAGAGGTGGTATTACTAGGGAAGTGAAGAAGAGGAAAAGGATGAAGACAGAAGAGAAGCCATTCGGAGTTTAGGCTAGGAAGAGAAAAAGTGGCGAAGGGAATTAGGTGTGACAATTCGTGTTCGCGGGTCAGGTTCATGTCGTGTCGAGCCATAAGTACTCTGCTATATGGGTTGACCCGAATCCGATCTGTTTAGTAAACATGTCAAGAATCCTCAACCTTAACCCTAACCCGACCTGTTTATTAAACAGGTTGACCTGACCCGATACGTTTAACTCGTTTAATTAATAAGTCATGTAAAAGTTAATACAAATAACCCGTTTAATAACTTGTTTGATTAATAAGTTATATATAACCTAAATAATCTATTATCAATTTCTATATATCTAAAATTAAAATACAATTACAACTATAAATATAGTAATAATAATTACAACAAAAAATTAAGCAATAATAACAAAATTTAATACATTTATTATCTAAACGGGTCAAACAGGTCAGGCGGGTTCACATGTTGAACACAAACACGAACACGACCTGTTTTTTAAACGGGTCAGCCGTGTCGACTCGAATATGACTCAAATCTATTTAGACTCAATTTATAACTTATTTATAATGAGTTAGTCGTATCGAATTCGTGTCAGATTTTGACAGCTTAAAGGGAATATCTGTAAATGAACCTGGCGTTGATAGGTCGAATTGAATGTTTTGGGCTATAATAACTTTGACCAAAGTTGAGGCCACTCAAAGCATGATCTATTGCTGATTCTACTGTCTGTACTAGCTCCGCTTAACAGTAGTAGTATTTAGTGCGCATTAATTTTGCCTTCCTTCTGTCTGTGAATTTTACTTTTAGTATTGTCACTTCGGTTCGCTCTTTATGGGCTTTGTCTAGCTTTAGAGTACCACTTAGGCCTTTGTATTGATTAATCAAGTCAGCATTATCTCTACGATATATTTTGTCCCAATTTCTCTAACCACACTGTGCCGCGGGCGCGGTATGATCTGGATTCTGGACCAGCAGGTCGGGGCAGATCAATGGATAATAAGCCAAAACCTTATGGAGTGATTCATCAAAACCTTACAGATTAACATGTGTCCTATATATGGGTAATAGCTAAAACTATATGGACCACCAAGGGTGGTGGTGTGGTTATTGGGTACTCCCAAGTGGTTTCGGAGAGTGAGGTCTCAAGTTTGAATCACGTAATGGAAAGTGCTTGAGAACAATCCCACCTCTTTGGCTCAATGCCAAGTGCCAACTAGTGTCATTGTCAAGTTGGGATAATTGCTATAGCTCACTGACACCTCGCTTGAGAAAAATTCCACACTCCTGGCTTAATGCTCACTACTTACAAGCTCGGGTCTAACGGATAGGATGCTATATAGTGACACCCAGTTAGGGAAGCTACTCTAGTAGCTTCCTTTTACCTTTTTTTTTTCTCAAGGAAGAAGTTAAAATTATATGGATCAGCCTATATTTTCACCATAATCCCACCAATAAAGAAAACCAAAAACCAACATTTCGAATCGTTAGTTCAAAATTTCACAAAACCCCAATCTATCTGAGCATATACTATATAATATCAAATTTCAAAAAAAAAAAAAAAACTTATATATATAACCAAACCTAGATTAATGAGTGAAGTCAAGGAAAAATTTCATATAGGGAGATAGACTTGGTTAACCTTCTAAAACAATACAGTGTCGTCTTGTTCATGTGTATTAATTATTTTTATTTTTATTTTTGTTAGAGTTTTGCAAAAAAAATAAAAATAAAAGAGTTTTATGTTCTTAACTATTTTTCTCTCTCTATCTTTGAATTGGAAAGTAAAATAACATATAAAAATATATTAACTTATTACATGAATTAAGGTCTGAAAACCTTCTTTTTTCAAAGATAAATTTGTATTTGGTTGCTAAGAAAATAACTTGAAAAAGAGAAGGAAGAATCTCAAGTTTAGCTCTCTCTTTTATATTTTTGGTAATGTTTTGTAGTTCAACAGGGCTGGGGCAAGTGGGGCAGATCAAATAGGAAAATTCTTAGATAGTCCCGGAGTATAGTGAAATTGTGCTACCTCTTCTCACATTCATGGTAGACCCCACCATAAATTTAATGAACGGACCTCACCATGAATGTGAGAGGAGAGAGCACCATTCTCTGTGCTCCGGAAGTACCTAAGAATTACTCAATCAAACATCTGTGGGTGCATGTGGGGATGGGCAAATGCCTTCTCCCTTAGGGGTAAAGATGGACGGGGGGTTAGATTGTGATACTTCAAATTGGGTGGATTTGATTGTTGAGTGTGTGTTGTCCGGGTGTATACTTGGACTAGTTCATATGGTGGTATAAGTACAAATATCATTGATGCTTTTTTTTAGGTGCGTTACAAAATGGTATCAAAGCAAACCTTGGTGTATGTCTTAATAGCTCTTTTTGTTCTAGTAAATTGCTTTGAAAAGGTTACTTTGCAATGGAACCTTCAATCAAACTAAACCCCTTGATTGACTTAGTGTAGTGGTAAACAAGTAGGATATTTCTTCGATCTAAAGTTGGCGACTGATAGGTAGCCTTTAGTCTTTCTGCTCAAAGTGAGTCAATTCAGTCATAGCTTGTAACATATTTAAGGTTCCTTTTGTCAAACAGAGGAATTCTAAGATGGATTAGAGTACCACATTGAGTGTCTACTAGGTAGATATTGGGTTTATAAGTGATTATAAAAAGTTCTAATTGTAACTCGACTAGTTTTTTAGAGTGTAAGTCTATCCCTTAAACCCAATTAGTGCCATCCTGAATCGAAATAGCTCTTTCATTTTCATAATAATGGAATGGAGATGAGATAATGAGCTTAAGATCCCATGCATGTATAACTTTTTTTTATTTAAATGCCATTCTTTTCTAGTTCACCTATGAAGTAAAAGTTTACACATGGGCTGTCTTGCATTGCATTAGACTACTTAGGTCTCATTTATTGCATTAGACCACATGGGCTGCCTTTGCATGAGAAATTATATATAATTTTTACTCATAAAAAATACTATATAAATAGATTATTTATATATTAAAAATTAAAAACAATATGTTCATTATGAACATATTTTTAAGTTTAAACAATCAAATACCAAAGTTTATGTAAGTATGTTTATATATATATATATATATATTATTGTGTTTGAACTTGTTTCATTTAATATTCAAGCTTTTTAATATGGATTTCAGCTTTTCTTTTTTCTTTTTAAAATAAACAAATATACACGATTTTTTTCATTAGTTTTTTTTTTTTTTTGGTAGCAGGTCAGATGGTATTGAAGTTGTTTAACTAATCCCACATCGATGGTCCAGTCCAGTCCTCAAGCGCTTTCAAGTTCCAACTAAAAGCAAGACTTTCTTGGATTGTTTGGTGGTTTTGGACAATTAATGAGATGAAGTAGAGATCGTGGAAATTCTCCGCCCCCCCCCCCTTTTTCTTCCTATCTCTATATCTAATCTAACCTTAAGAATTCAAGGAGTATTTAGTATACCACTGGGTCATTCATATTTCAATCTAGTATATATATATATATAATAAGCAATTTGGAATGGAGGATTAAAGAACAAACCAGCTGTGTCGGTTAAAAGGCAGGAAGAATGTATTGTGGATCAATGGCAATGCATGTATAATAAAATATAATGTTGATACTGCTGCTGTTAATCCCTCCATACCACTATTGCAGTAGTGGCAAGATGTACCAATGGTAACGTTATTAAAACTTGGGCCAAAGGTATTCCTACTTGTGAAACCTATCGTAGCCGAGGCAAGTGCTATACTATGGGCTCTTCAACAAGAAAACCATCAGAATGTCATAGTTAAAGGAGACTCAAAGCTTTGTTTTGATGCCATGGAGTGCCTTAATAGTGCTATGGATTGTCTCTATCAGACTATCACCAATATCCTGTTGAACATCTTGGAGTTGAAGAAGTGTTTTCGAGGCTGCAACCCCAACTGGATTAGAAGAGATTCTAATGTTGTAGGAGGGAAAGGGATTTAAATGGATAATGAGAATGCCTAGTAAATACAAAGATTTTAATCATTAAAAACTTTTTATTTTTGCTAGAGTGTGCATATGCACTGGATGAGTCTCAAATTCACCCTTCCCTGCGTCTTAAAATAGGAGGCACTGGGTGAGAAGAGATAAAACCCATTGGCTTAATTACAATGATTATCAATTGCAAATTACTACTAATTGGCCATAATTGTTTTTTAAGGAACAATTTTAACTACAAAGAGCTAATGACATTAAAACTTTTAACATTTAATGAGAATGATGAATATAATGATAGGTTATTTTGATCTTCATCTTTACTAATCACATATATAAATTATTACTCTTATTATTATTATTTTTTCAAGTCTATTAGTTTGGGAAGGGTGGTTTGAACTCAAGAAGTCTCCTTTCGAAACACTAAAAAGAGTTAGTTGAGTGTTTTTTTTTTTTGGATATATAAGACAAAATTTCAAGAAATGACGTTCGCTCCATAATAATTACTCATTATTATTAAGTCAAGACATTAGTTGGTTTTTAATGTAGGCGGAGTTTGAATCTCAAATTTTTTATTTGATGACAAGAAACTTTATCAATTGTGACTCTTGGTGGATTATATCTATCCTCATTCAGCTAGCATTTGCACCTAATACAAAAATTTGTTATGAAACCATATGCTTTTGGAGCAACTAAATGGGTCAATGGAATACAAGTCTATCTTAGCCCCTGATGTTTGGTGCAAAACTTAAGGCTTGAAGGCCCAAAAGGCTGAAAGTTGTGAGATTCAATCTGCGGACCCTAAGTCAATCTTGAACTTTGCCTCCAACGAGCTCGCAAGCATATTGCTGCAGTTAAACTTGGCCCAAAGGCCTAGAACGTATTTACCACCTAGTCTGAGTACATGAAGAACAAAGACCACACCCAAAAAATAAAAGTGAATTAGGTTCAATTCAAGTGTAAATGTAAGGGGTGTTTGGTATATCACAGAAATAGGCATTAGGCAAAAACAACCTATTGACTTTGATTGATTTTAGTTTTTTTAATACTTTTTATCAAATGTAAAATTTTCCCATGAATGTGAACTAAACTAATTCTGATATGATTTTAGAGAAAAATTATATAAATAAAACTTACATTTGTGACCCCACACTGCCCCAAACACTCTTGGACTCTTATAATATGAACATCTATGCACAAACCACATTTATGACTTCAAGGACCGCCTTGAAGATTCTTCCACCACAACTACATTGTGATGGCTCTGTGACTTTAGTTTTCAATCGCCAAACTTTAACTATTGTCTTCAGACTTTGTTCTTGATTTTAGGGTTTTGGAACTTTAGATGTACAACATTAGCTTTCTCTATATTCCTTTTCTGTTTTAAGTTGACTATAACATGCACTTATATATTTTTCCGTGTATTCCTCGAATTCCAACTTGTTAGCCAACTTAATAGGCCTTGAAGAGAATTAGGATTTACATTTCTCGATTGATTAAGACTAGGTCAAGAGTTAATTGACAAACATATCTCGATCAATCAAGATGCAGTCAAGAATCTAAAAACCGCATTGACTTGAGCTAATTCATGGACCTTATCTTACACTTGAATAACGACATTTCAACTTAAAGACACACCATATTATCGTGAATTTGCCAACACTAACATAACAACTTGAGGATTTGAATCTCATCTATACCAATAGCCAATTAGTATATTAACCTAATAGTAAAGATCAATTATTATGAAATAGGACGAAAAATTCAAATTATATTTAGGGAAAGGAAAAAAAAATCCTATCTCATTATTCCTGGGTCTTCCATCCTTGCACGCATGCAAAATTCTATTTTGTGGCCATTAAATAATACAGACCAAAGATGACAAAACAACCATCATTCAACCCAGAATGTCAGATAAAACAAGGATTTATTTGCTTAATTAATGTAGGGACACGAGGAAAATGTTGCTTGACCAGAGCCAAAGACAAAAACTTAAGTCAATTTCCGGCCAGGGATGATTTCTATAAAGAAAAAAGGGTACCAATTGCTTTATCTACTTGCCCACATGCAAGAATCTGTGGAGCCAACTAGTCTTCTTTTTATAAGGCTGCTTTTGATACAAGTTCGGCTATTTTAACGTAGTCGAAAAAGAATTCTAATTTGAATTCATTGCATTTTTTTTTGTGATTGAAAAGGCAACAAGGAAACAGAAAACAACTTGAACTCATGGTGTGAATATTTTATACATCACCTACTTGTGACCAAAGTTTCAAGAGCATAAAAGGGAAAAAAAAAAATGAAGTCTTGAATAGAATTTTCATCTCCAAGTTTAATGAGATTAACAAGCATGAGGGGCAAATCACCTAATTAAAACTCGGTCTCACAAAGGTTAGGACAATTCAAACCTTTGTGATTGGCAAAACTCACAATCTACCTTTAAGATGCAACAGTCCAATTATGTCGTTATGTGATTCAAATCAACTTTGTACTAGCGGTTCAGCATAAAACTCCACCGAACAAACACTTTTCTTTGCCATCAAAATAATATATATATATATATATATATATATATATATATATATATATATATATATATATATATATATGTATGTATGTATGTATGTAAATGATAAAGTAGTATTCCGTGCATCGTTTATGTTAACTATTCTATATTTCATATCTTAATACATTTTCTATATATCACTTACCAAGAGTAGTATGTTCCTTGATATAGAACCTTTTTTTTTTTTTTTTATGATTGTTATCTATCATTAAATCAAGATACCAATTGGTTTTTGGTATAAACACAAATCGAATCGCAAATCTTTTTTTCAACCATAAGAGACTACCAATTAAGCTAATTAGAATCCACTATTTACATAGATTTTTGTTTTTTTTTCGTTTTATTGGCCCTTTATATAGATCTTGAATAAAAATAAGTTACATATAGAGAAATAAATATTTTGTTACTACCATCTATATAATCTTATGATAAAATTTTTAACTCATAAACATAATTTGGCAATTAATTTTGTAGAAAACCAAAAATTATGAATTTATTTATTTTATTAAAATACACCAACATAATATTTGAAGGATCATTAGATTTATGTCCACTAAATAAGAGATAATGATCTTCTATTATTACAATCATGTTTCTAATGAAGAATTATTGAATTACACCACCTTAAATATTCCTAAAACACTGGATCTCAACCCAAAAATAAAAATATATTAAAATAAAATCCTAAAACGCATCTGAGTCGGCAGATTATGACTTGACATCATAGTGTGCAATATTTATAATAAAAAAAATGATGACCAAATTTAATTGAACAAGCCCATCTAGATTATGGCATAAAGCATGCAATGGCCGAAAATACTAGAACAATAAACAATGAGGCAAATAAGAAAGAAGCACTCTAGCCACGTTATGAAAGTAGAATACGAACTATAGGTATATGATATGTCTCAAAATTTCGTATAAAACAAAATAGGGTTTAGATTATCATCAAATATACATAAAATAGGATTTAGTTAATGAATATTCTAAGAGCATTTGTTAATGGATTATATTATAAAATTTTTTATATCACTTTTATAAGAAATATATATTAAAAAATTGTCAGAAAAATTAATTACTTTTTTTCTCATAAATTAATTACTTTTTTTGAATTTTTTTGAATAAATTTTTTTGAATATTTCTTAGGGTGTCATTTAACTTTTCCCAAAAAAATAAATCAAATAGTTAAGATTCGTAATAAGTGCACTTGCATACCAAACTTTTTGTTAATCTTCTTCTTTTGCTGCCACAAAATAATTCGTAATGAGACCTGTTAGATTATGTTTCCATTAGATTCAAGCTCAATTGGGTCCATTGTACTTATTATACTTTATGTCAAATTCTTTGTACTTGTTGTGCCAACTTGTTCTACACTATCCATATATATATAGACTTCTTTTGTACATTTGTGTTATTATTCAATAATATACTCTCAATTTTAACAAGACCCATTAAATTCTAGGTCAAAATTAAGATAATAATTTACGTGTCAAAGTGCAAGTAGACCTTGCCTTTTTCAATCTTTTTAAAATGCTTGTGTCCATTAGTGCAAAGTGAAAACAGCCTTAGACCATAGTTTTGAAATTGTGGTGTGTTTAATTGGATACTTTGGAAAGGATGATGTGCAATGATTAAAAAAGTAATTGAAAAATGTTTTTCTCATCTGTTCTTTGTTCTAGTTAAACATGATAATAGAAAGCAATAAACCGTAAATTTAACATTGTTTATTGCTTATATATGTGAATGTGGCTCAATCCTGAGAAATGCCTTTGTCCTTTTTTTCGTAGCATTCAAAGGAATATAACAATAATGAGGCCATTTATGAAATTCAAAGCCCAAGGCTAGTAAAACCTCCTTTCCTTTTATTTATTTATATTTATAACAAAGCCGAAGTACCAATTCACTTTTGGGTGTTCTGAAATTTCATTTAAAACTTTCTTATATATGGTACATATCAATGACTTTTAAGTTTTAAGTTACCTATTCTCTAATGGAACAAAAATCATGAGGGTGTTCAAACACTGCATATACAAAAAAAAAAACCATTTAATATCTTAGCATGATGATATATAATAATTATCATAATGTGGATACTATAAATTAAAATCTTATTATATTTATAAAATATATTAATGATAGTGGAAGAGCACATAAGTGCAAAAGGGAAAAATTATAAATTAAATTGTATATTGTGTTTCAAATAGTTTTTATTTCTTTTATTTTCTTATAATAAGAGAAATAGAAGGAGGGACGGTTGAATTCTGAACCCAACTTCCTATGAATAAACCAAAAAATATTTACTAAATCACAAAACTCTTAACAACTCAAATTAATTTCTAATAACCTCTTAAGAATGTCATTTTCCAACAAGCCTCCTCACATTTTCTTTAGGTTTTTTATTGATTTTTTCTTGGCTATGTCTTTAAGATTTTCTACTATCAAATTTCTCTATGATGTTCATGTACATAGGGGTGTTCACCAAACCGCATAAACTGCAAAAATCGCACCAATACCGCCCGCAAAATGGCATAACCGCACCACACCGCATGGCACAGTGCGGTTTGCGGTTTTATAATAAGAAAACCGCACAAACCGCACTGCACTGCACTATACCCTCTCTATATATTAATATATTTAATTATTTTTAATATTAAATATATTATTAATAATTTAATAACCTTAGTTTTCAAAAAAAAAATAGTTTGATAACCCTAGCAAGTGTTGATTAGGAAAGCCAGTCCAAAATAAATAAAAATTAGCTCAATAGTTTAAAACCTGGACCAAAACAAAGGAAAAAAATTAGTTTTGGACTGGGTAGAAAAAGCTCAAAATTTGAAAAATATACCAAATTCAAATTATTTAAATCGCATCTTATACACCGCATCGCATATGTGACCGCAAAAATGAGGCGTGGTGCGGTTATGGTTTTAACTAAATTTTAAACCACACCACACATGTGACCGCAAAAATAAAGTGCGGTGCAGTTATGGTTTTAGCTAAACCGCACCGCAAAGTGCGGTGCTAAAAATGGCCTAAAACCACACCGCACCGTACCGCACCGCGAACACCCTTACATGTACACATTACTCGTTATCATCTTCTTCATTTTTCCTAATAAAAAATAACAAGGAAAGTAAACGATCATCAATTACATATGTTTTTTTTTTCTAACAATATTATTTGCAACGAATTATACACAAAATGTGTATAAAAGTCTAATCTCCATCCTTAAGTTTGAAAATGAAGAATATAATTATTTATTGCAAGTATGTTTTGACAAAACTAGTGGGAATGAAACTTTTTGCATACTTTGTGCAAATTACATTATTAAATCTCTTTATTAATTAATTTCTTTTCAATATATGGAAGTCATGTTCGACTCAGCTGCGGCAACACTACCTACTATTGTGTCTAAGGCCACTACGAATTTGAGATTAAATTAATGTAGTTATTTAATTAACACTCACATACCAATTAGAATAAAATAATTTTTTTTCATAAAAAATTTAAATAAATAAAAGATAATGTTTTCCATATTCTGTCCATACTTTTTCGTCCCCTTTTATCTGCTACCAATCAAACTCCTATTCTGCATGATAGTATATGATACAACCTAATCATATATAGCACTAATTAATAATAAGAAAACAACAATATATTTAATTAATTTTGTTCTTTAACTTCTTATAGAAAGCAATATATTGGAGCATTTACTTGGAGAGGTATTGTACGTGGTCTCCACTATCTATTACACCAAATTAACATGTGAAGTTAACATTTTTTAATTATGAAGCCTGCTAGGTGTCAAACTCAAACTCAAAATAAATTTTTGATTTTTGTCCCCCCTAAGAATCTTGAACTGCCTATATATTAGACTTTGGGTTTCCTTAAATCAACACAATCTTGGTCTAAATTGGTCTTAATTTGTCCATGGTTTCTAGGAATATATGTTTTTTTTATAGGCTTTTAGTGCATAGAGCAGGTGGCCCATAAACCAGTATAAAGTGCACACCCAGCTATTAGCTAACTCTTTAGTGATCCATACAATGGATTGAAATTCTTTTTGATGCTTTGAGAATGGCTATGAAGTATAATGGCCACTTGCACGAATTGAATGGTCTTTCTTTTCTTTGAAAAAAAAAATAAAGAAATAAATCTTGGTTTCTCTTTTACTGTCTCCCTCAAGACCATCAGAACAAAAGCATTATGAATCATGAAACCAAGAGTACTAGAAAATATTATCCCAAAGTTAATCTTTGAGAACTTTTCTTTTACTTTAAATTTGAACCCTCCACTTGGAAAATGAAAACCATATAGTAGTAATATATATGAGAACTTGTACGAGTATTCCATCATAGAGGTGTCACATTGATACTGTCATGGAATAAAAAGTAAGGCATTTACACATTAGTAACACTTTTTGGCTTGCTTGCAAATATATATATATATATTATAATATTTTATACATATGTTGATATGGTCTTTTATAATTAAAATAACATCACTTTCACTTCTGTTATGTATGGATGTTGGGAGAAGGAAGGAGAGTAGAGTAGAGGGAGGGAGAGTAATTTAATTACTTTGTTTGGATGTTTTTTAAGGAATGAGGGGGAGGGATTTGAAGGGGTTTGAACTACTTTTAACCCCTCATTTTTAATTCCCCCAAATTGGAGAGATTTGGAGGGAGAATAGAGCCTAAAAATGTTTAACCAAATGAATAATTTAATTTACCGTTATCATATTAATAAAATTACAAATGAAAAGACTAATTATTCCCCTCCCCCTTACCTAATTTTAAAAACATCCAAATAAAGTAGAGGATAACCATTCCCCTCTACTCTCCTCTCCACTTCTCTCCTTCCTTCTACTCCCCTCTACTCTCCTCTCTCTCAAAACTTCCAAACATAACATTAGGTCTATAATTTTTTTTGAGAGATAATTACAACATGCTGCTAACCCCGTAGCTCGAACAATTTTTCCCCTTAGACCCCGAAGCAATTTATACATGGGGAGGTGTCAATTCGGTTACTAGGCCTTTGGCCATTAGGTCTATCATTGATATTTCTTTTTGTAGATTAATATATCACAAAACATAATAATAGATTATATTTATAATTGTAAAAAAAGAAAAGATTGGAAAATATGGTGCGTATGCTTTTCTTGTTGGTATGACCTACTATGACTCCCTCCCTCCCCCAAAAAAAAGTCCTTTTAAGATCTTCAAAGATATCATTTGTGAGTGCTTAACACCCTTGAGCAATAATTGTGAATAAAGTATTATTGAACCTTTAAGATTTGCCAAAACATTAATTAAATATTCAAATGATATTAACGAAGAAAAATAATAATTTATGTATGAAATTCGTATGTAACAAGATGGACTTTTAGCCCATGGCTTTTTTTATGTGATTTTCCTTTTTCTTCAAGAACCCCAAAAAAAAAATATATATATATATATATATATATATATATATATATTTATTTATATATTCGGTTGTAATGATGCTACTGGTACGGCTGGAAATAATTGGAATTGAGCCTAAGTATCACAAGTTCAAAAAAAAAAAAATTTAATATTTTATTTCAAACACAAACTAAGTTTGAACTTATTATTAAACAAGATTATATGTTTAAAGTTGACTTATGTTCTTATCAACCAAGTTCAAGCTTATTCACAAGCTACTTGATTAAATTATTCTTTTCCCATATGTAATAAACATTATGACTAAATTTTCTTTTTTAATTCCTTTTTGTAAATTTATTCTTATAATTATTAATAAATAAGTTATATTTGAAATTATATAATTTGAGTTAATTAGATATGATGATTTTTGTTTATAAACTCATTAAAATTATTTCACAAACATGTGTTATTAAAATTATATATAATTTTTACTATAAAATACGCTATTTATATATTATCAATAAATTATAAATAATGATTTGATATCTAATGAACTTTTTAACAAACTTTTTCGATTCAATCTCAAGTTTATATTACTATATAAGTATATTTTTATATATGCATACATATAAATATATCTAAATTAAGCATTGTGTTTATGAGGTTATTCGTGAACACAATATTATATTTAAACTTTGATCAAACCTAAACTTAGACCTGAACTTGGCTTGTTTGATAAATAAATGAATATAAACAAATTTTTACTCGAGTTGAGCACAAATTATTCATGAATAGCTCTATTCATTTATATTTTTAGTTACTAGAGCTCGATGAAAATGCTCAATTGGGTAGAGACCCAGATATAGGAATAAATAAAGAAACCATAGTAAGTATCAAGTTTAGATTTGCTTCAAGTGTAACATCAATATAGTTGACAATGCTATACATAATGATGATTTTGTCTCCTTTTTTTATTTTTTTGATACCTGGTCCAGAAGGTACAGACGAAGCTACTGTTTACCTAGCTATTAGAACTATTACAAAAATTTGGGTCCGACCAAAAATGATGATGTTGTGGAAATTTGAAACCAGGAACGGCTTGTATTATGAACTTGATTCCTTGTTGGCTTCGATGTTGGATATCTGCAAACTGTGCTCTACTATTCCAATGGAGTTCCTTGTTTTGCTTCCACCTATACATATATGCTCTATTCCTTCGATAATGCTCGTGAATCCCAGCTGTGTAGCTTTTATTACTGCACTTTGTATGGCTCTCTGCATGGCTACTACTGTGGACTGGGTTTTTGTGGTGTAGTATCCTTCCAAAATTCTTCTTCTCACACTTCTTATGGCTTCAAATGCAATTCCATTTCAAGTACTCCCATCTGCTTTGATAAGGGCTTGCCAGTCCTGATGATATTGTCTTTCGCTTGTTCAAGTTTGAAAGCAACAAAATACTAAACCAGATCCCAATTAATTTCTCATCCTCTACACTATTTATTAAGCTTAAGTCAAAGTAATTATGATGGTAATTAGTCTAAAGCTTGTGGTATCTATCCAATTATTTAATTATTATAGAGTTGACGAGCACGACATGGCACTAAAATGGCCATGTGTCAATCTAGTGTCCCGTCTAATACACAAAAGTATTGGATGAAATCTTAACTCTTTATTAACAAGTGTCTCCACGATATAACAAATAATAGTTATAGAAAATTCTATAAATTTCCTTGTATTATTATCTCTTTTCACTTTTCAGTAAAAAATAAAAAACTAAATTTAACTATATAAACCAACAATAAAGAGATACCAATAATAAGACAACATTGAAAATTCACAACTTTTAAAATATTACTAAAATTGTTTTTAGTAGTCAAAACAATTAACCCTCACGTAAGGCACAATTTGTTGCATAATTTTGTGGCCTCGACGTGTTTTGGTTGGCTCTTTGCTTAAGTGAACTGTATTTGGTTTGAGCGAGTTATTGAGCAAACCTAAAATATCTCAAAGATTGTTTGAAACCTGAAACGAAGTCTAAGAAAATGATTTCCTTCGGCAAATAAAAGGATTTTTCTTTTTCTTGGCACTCTAGAATTCATGTGAAGGTTTTTTCTTAGAGTCAAGGAATACATATTTTTATATCCTTTTATTTTTGTACTTTGTGCTGATTTTGACATGAATTTGAACACTTTACTGGAATTATTCCCCGTCGGCTGGTTGGAATCTCACTTTCACTCAATTTGACAATTATTTGATTTTAATTCATGATCTTTTCTTTGTCTCATCTGAGCTAATTGAATTTTATCCCAATTAATTTTTGGGCGTTACTCCCACTTGATCTGATATCATTTGTGAACTTTGTTGGTTGGGTTGCTTGTTTCAACTCATCGCAAGACTAGATCACCAAACCACTAAATCCAACCCCAATGTGAGAGGTAATCCATCGTTGGGTTGAACAAAATGAATTGACTCAACTTGGCTAGCAAGGAGTCTTTTTCTTCAAAGTGTCAAGGGAGTGAGGAGGTATAACTATTGGGATAGTAGGAAAGGTAGACTCAATTATTTTTTTGTTATGCATATTTTTTTTTGTTATCAGATATTATACAAAGATTTGCAATGATAATAAATAATATTATCATTGTTTAAAATAATATTAAATTAAAATACATTTTCCATATCATATATCATTTCATATGAATGTATTATTAAATATTAATAAGAGTTAAAGGTTAGAAAATTTGATACACAATTGCTTAAAAATATGAGAACTTTGATATATAATTATGGTTAAATTACTTCAACAAGCCTATAGTTTGTACCTTACTTGAAGTTAGGTCTCAGAATTAATTTTAATCTTATTCATATCCGATTCATTGGTTAGTGAAACTTGTACCTTTTAATCACTCCCTGATTCTGGGTATGCACCTTTCTAGGGTAGGAACTTTTCCAAAAGATTAGTCATTAATGTGAGTCAAGTGTGAGACTATAAGTAACATCTCCTCCATATAATAAAAAATTGTCAGTTTGTCTCTGAAACGAGAAGGATCACTAAAAAAAGGCCAAGAAGGTGGAGGTTGCTTTGACACCAAATGTTAGGTACATTTGGAAGAGACCGGTGTTTCGATTTCACTATCAGCTCCTCTAAATTCTGAACATCGTACCACTATTGGATAGGAATTTCTTAGTGGTCCTTCTTCTTACAGAAACGAAATGGTGGATCTCAACTCTATATGTCGTCAAAACTTATTTGTAATGATTAGTCTTATCACGTGCATATCAAAGGCGGCAATTTGTTTTTGTTTTTTTTGTTTGTTTTTTGTTTTTTTGTTAAGAGGGCAAATTAAAGTAAACTAATGTGTGGTTTAGCCCATTTATCCTTCGCATACTTGTTATTCAAAATTTAACACTTTACTCATCTGAGATTACCTCTGTTAGTCTATCGTTACCTACTTCTGTTAAATTTTTTTTTTTAACTAAAACAAATTTAATATAGATCAAAAAGTTAGGGTTTGAATTTTTTACAAAAGTGATGAACATTACCATTGAAATTCCAAACAATTACAAATCAAAATTTTGAAATTAAAACTAGTACAAATCAAATGCCCACATATCACAACAAACACAACACAACACAGATCGAGAGAGAGCCCACAGATCACAATAAACACAAAACTAAAGTTCCACCATGGGTATGGGTTTGGTTTAGAGAGAGAGAGAGAGAGAGAGAGAGAGAGAGGATTTTGAAATTTAAGGTGTAGTTGTGTAGGATTTTTGTGAATGTTTGAAAGAGTGGCTAAAAAGATTTTTGTGAAATTAGACTATAAACATAACAACAAATTCCCGGTGCTTACTTTTCTGCTAAAATTTTCTGTCAGTTTTCACAAAGCCTGCAACTACTGCCCAAGGAAGGGCTTGAAGCCACTCTTCCCTACTACTTTCTTGAGGAATCACACTCAAAACATCATCCAATAAGTTCTCCTTTGCAAAGATAGCAGTTGATATACCATTATGTGTATCAAAAATCTACCAAGAAGAATCCAGTGCGTATTGTATCCATTAGGGGATTATATTGACGCTCTGTTTGGTCGCTGAGAAAGGATGGAAAAGATAAAAAACCTAACTTTCGAATGATAAATTTCCCACAATTGAGACCACTAAAAACCAAGACTTCTATTCAACAGCATCAAATTCAACTTCTAAGTTGGCTTTGCATTTTTTTTTTCCTCAGCAACCAAATGAAGGGTATTTAATTATTTCGCAAAGCAATTGATGAGTTAGTATATATGGGAAGGAAATAATACTGCAAAAACAGAATTTTTAAAAACGTTTTTTTTTTTTTTTTTTGGATTTGTGTGAATATGAAAAAAAAATTTGGATTAATTGGCTCAAAACCATTCATACCAAGGGGAAATATGTTCATGAACCTGGGGTTAAAATTTCTACAAATCCACTATTAGATTTAATTTCTCTCTGTTTTTTTTTTTTTTTTTGAGGAGAAAGACATAAAAGTAGAACAAAAAGACATATTTATAATTTTTTTTAACAGGGGTGGGTAATGGGAGACTAACAAAGGTAATCTTAGGTTGGAAAAGTGCAAACGTGCCAAACCACAAGTAGGTTTACTATAATTTGCCATTGTTAAAATTTTGAAATCATCCACATTCATGACTTATCTATTTGTTCAATTACATAATCAATTATTTGTACTTTTATTGGATTCATGCATTTGTTCTATAACACAGTAACTTATTGGAATATTCACGTGTGAATAGTGTAGTTGGTTAAGTAGGGAAGTCCCACAGTAGATGCTAACAAGAAGAAAAAGTGGTTAATATAACATAATTGAGTTCATACCCATTGAGCTTAGGCATTTTGAGTTAAATGTGTTTCTATATGTTATATTAACTATTTAAAGAGTCTCCTTATGATGTTTGAGCTAAATATGCCTTTATATGTTATATAAACTATTCAGTGAGTCTCCCCAAGGTGTTTCTCTTCCAACTCTCTCAAATATATAGGGTAGAGATATTGATTAAACATAACACTAAAACTTGTACCTTATAATGAATAGATTCTACATTAATTCTTTAGAATAATAAGCGGTTTAGTGCCTTTTAGAGATTTTGATTAACTCAAGCTTTGGACATTAAAAAAATTTAAAGTATGTTGAAGGACCTAGCATTTGTTGGGAGTCAAAGGTTTGTAACTCAAATTTAAACACTCAAGGCCCAATGGTTAGGAACTTACGCCGTGATGGGTCATAAATCGTCTTTTGACCCATGATTCTTAATATTGTTTGTATTTCCAATTTAAAATTAATAATTTTTGGATTATTTTATTTTAGTCTTATGGATTATTATTTTATTTTTTTATTATACATTGCAATTATTGAGGTTTAAGCAATTATGTTTACAATTTACAAACCTTTAACTTTTATTAATAATACATGTGTATGAAATGATATTAGAGTATTTAATATCATTGTAAACTTTTGTGTAGTATATATAAAAACATATGTGTAAACATAAAAGTAAACATATAATAAAACATATCTAGAGTATTAATTATAATGACATTTAGTTGCAATATAATTATTTGAGGTGATGAAGCCAGACTTTTAAGTGGAAGAAATATTTTAAGAGAGACAGAGTCAAAATATATGTATTGATCAAGATGTAATTTACAATTATGATTTTCAATTCAAATGGATTTTCCAAATCTATAACCTTTTTTCATCTTATTATAGGAAATAACAAACATAAACCATTATACCTTCATCATCTGTAGAAATTTCATGTAATATATTTCAATGATTTCAAAATTATTCATTACAATAACATGCAATTCAAGATGGGATGAAATTAGAAATGAGTTTTTATTTAATGGCAAGAATGCTAAATCCAAATTTGATCAGTTTAATGATAGTGTCCAGAATAAATGGGTTTTTGAAAGATTTATTACAAATGTGCAAACATTAATTAAAATGTAACGAATAATAAGGATGATAAAATTAAATGAAGCAATTTCCAATTCGTTCACCCCAACAATGTATTACAAAGGGAGCAGCAAGTATTGCATCCAATTATTTCGCCCCAACAATGTATTACAAAGGGAGCAGCAAATATTGCAAAGGAAGCAGCAAAGGAAATTAAATGAACCAATTCCAAATTTACCTCAATAATGTGTTGCAAAAGGAACAGTACCTAAAGAGGGAGTTTGCACAAAAGAAATTCTATAATAAGAGGTTCTATTACCTTCATCATTGGTATTAATTAAACTATTTGCACTTACTTTCTTATATATTGATTTTTTTAATGCTTTACAAACCTCTATGGTTATCGTGTCATCATTTTATGTATTTTACTTATTGATGTTATTTATAACCAAAATTAATTGCCAATATGAAAGATACACAACAAAACATAACATGATCATACAAAAGTGTTCACGGCCTCCACTATGTACATGTTGATATTGAGATATGTAATTAAAAGTCTGTCTTCTTTCAAATAATGTTTAAATTTTCATTTAATAATGAATTTAATAACAATGTTCATGTGGCATTACACTAATTTCATCATACTTTAGATTGATCATATTGATCTTTTAGAGATGTGAAATAACAATCAATCTAAATAAACCATCTATGCATCTCCATTTCCAATAAACATATGTTACATTATATGTTTGGTTCTATGGTTATGCACATGTGTTTTCTATATTACACAATAAATGTGTGTGTGTGTGTGTGTGTGTGTGTGTGTGTGTATTCATATCATATAGTATCATTTTATATGTGGGCATTATTAATTAGAATTAAACAATGGAGTTATCGCTTAATTAATTTCTAGGAAAATAAGAAACCTTAAAAAGAGTACATTGTTATTGATAAATGGGAATAGTACATTAATTGAAATTTACAAGGCTTTGGCCCTAAGTATACTCTATAAAAAGAAAAGTCCAAATCTAAATAGACTCTTTTAATAACATCCATCATTAACTCAACTCCAACTATGGTGGCCTCTCTTGTAGTTGCCCATATCAAATCTTTCAGTGCTTAGCCATTAAGCTTCTTTTTGAAATTGGCATATAGACGTCTAACAAAGAACCTTATATTTGATTCAGAAACAAATTCTTCAAGAGTAAAAACTAAGCCCTACAATAAAATGTAGGGTTAGAATGTATATGCAAATATTAAAGCAATGTTCAAGAGAAAATTAGGAGAAAGATTTACCAACCTTCTATTGTCAAAAATAAAGTTCCACCTATAGCGCTTCATTAGAGCTAGGGGTGTCCCACCCACCCGCCCACCACCACCCAATCCAACTCGCTCCAACAATCAAACGGGTTCTGATCTCTCTAAACCCAACCTCGATAGGTCAGTTCCGAATCTCCTCTTTCAAAACCCGTGAAACCCAACCCGCCCAAATACATCAATTCTTCCGGCGATTTTTCAAGCATTCCAAACCAAATCCTACGAGATCTTGTTGTTATCCGATAAAATCTAGGCCAAATCTTGATGAATCCAGGCAAATCTCAGCCCCAGTGATAAAACCCAAAACCAACCCAATACAATTTAACACCCAACAAGACCTGAACCAACTAATCCGACAAGTCTTCCGGGTCGGTTTCAGGTTACAATTTTATCCATTAGAAGTTTTCGGGTTAAGTCTGAGTTGAGCACAAACTCGACCTGTGGACAGCCCTAACAGGATCAATATCAACTAATAAATCATGTACAATTGTCATTGTTCTCACTCTTACAAACTACAGATGCTGCAAGATATATGATATCAATCATATCAATCACAAATGTTGTAAGTAGTTATCCTTCAGGAAACCTCTCAAACGACAGGTATTAAGACTAATCAATGGTCCACATCGATCAAGTAATATAGATGTACAAGCAACATGACATCCTCTCAAAGTGGGGAATGGACGTGTGCAAACTAATTTTGGTTGTATTGCCTGGATTTGAAGATCTTCGATCTTCACAATAATCCCTAATTTATTCATACAATGCCTCAACCTTCCTTCCAATATTCCCTTTGCAATCTACCTAGCTTAAAGGCTTTATCAATGGAATGTCTACTTGGGACTTCTCTTTTATTCATTTCTTTATGTCCATCAACTTCAATTTAGGATTTCTTCTAAACTTTTCTAATCATGTAGTTGTAATCCACTTTGCAATCACCATTGAACCATTAAAATTCCATGAACATATGTGTGTATTTACCAATTTTTTTCACAAAAACAGATCCTTCTTCTTTGTTGAGTGAAGCATATATATCCCATTCAAAATTTTATTTTGTATCTCACCACCTTGCAAAATTTGTTCTTAACCAATATCAATGGATAACCCCACTTGACTTTATAAGCCCTGGCAACCCATTCAAATTCTTAGTGGTCATTTAAAAACCTTACAATCTCAAAAATTGGGTTATGCATATTAACTTCTCCTGTAATATGAGAGTATCTTGAGTGTTCTTCATCATCTTCAGAATTAATAGTTGTGCCTAATATATCAACATTGTGTCCCCTACTAGGCTACTATATCAACATAATCAGCATCAAAGAAATTGTCTTCTAATCTAGTCCCTTAATCATTAAGATCCTCATCATCACCTTCTTGCATATCATCACCTCCATACCCATTATCACCTTCATGACCACTACCATGTTCCTCATCACCTTATTCCTCATCACCGTGGACGGAGCTATTATTGGATTGCCCCCCTTAATTTTTTTTAAAAAATATATTACTATATTAATAGGTACTAATTTTAGCAATTTTGTTCAATAAAATTACATTTTGCTCCTCTTAATAATGCCATTAATTCTTTTGAGAGTAATGTTATAACCAAAAACATTTTTACAACGTTTATACAAACTATTGAGGTAACAAACTCTTATTGGTTCGTACACTTGTATCACTTTTTACTTATCAATAATTACTCACCACATTAGATATTTGTAAAAATTTTGTAGTTTTAACATTTTTCACCTTTTAAAGGACATGAAAAAATTAATAGATTAAATCTAAAACAAAATATACAAGCCCAAAAAAATTAGCCCAACAACAAAAATTACCAATAATAAAATTAAAAAAAAAAAAGCCTAATCAATCTATTTTACCCAAAACAAACTACTTGGCCATTTAAAAAATTTAAACAAAAATCCTTCGTAGTAAAGCAGTAGACTCAAAGGCTAGCAGCAGAGTCGCTCCCCTAACTCCAAGTCCTGGTTCTGTCCCCGATCATCACCACCTTTTTCGTCATCAACACCTTGAGTTAATAAATTATCAAAAAAACACCTTGAGTTAATAGAAGGTCTGGTCCACTTAAGCTATACAATGGTGTAGGTTTAACATGCTTTACATACATGTGATCAACCTCTTAGGTGAAAATATTAACCATTCAAATATTTCCTTATAATCATTATCATTCTATAATGGATGTAAACCATAATGTAGCTGCAACTAAGGAATCTAAAAATGAAAAGCTTCTGCATTAGTAATTTTTATATTTTTACGAAATACAGACATATCATACACAATAAAATAGTCAATTTCCAACCTTTCAATCATGTAAACCTCCAGTGTCTCATATTCAACATGAGTATCACTATTTTAATAAATAGCCACCATGGTTTAGAGCAATATCAAATGGGGCATCCTCCATGTTTAGTATCCTAAGCCTACATTAGATTATAATCTTTAATTACAATATGAGTATCACTATTTTAATAAATAGCCACCATGGTTTAGAGCAATATCAAATGGGGCATCCTCCATGTTTAGTATCCTAAGCCTACATTAGATTATAATCTTTAATTACAATATATATATATATATATATATAAAGGCAACAAAACGCACACTATGGGACTACTCAATTGGACCACAACCATGATATGAGCGGGGATAATTGAAAAGTAACTTAGTCAATTTGAGGTGACTATCAACCTGAACTTGAGAGGGAGAATAGAATTTTTAAGTTAATATTTTGCTTGATTTTTATTTATTCATCTTAACCCATAAATACAAGAAGAATTATAGGCTGATGTTTGATGATAACAGTTACCTTTGAAAACAAACTTATAACATCTATCACTATTCCTAAAGATTAACAAACCTTATTAAGATAACTTCTATCTCTAAGCCCATATTCAAACAATTCAAACAAAAAAATTCAAATAAAAATTTATCCACCACATTTTCCTGGGTCATAACATTCCCTTCTCCTTCAAGATGACACTTATCCTCATGATTCTAAGATATGAAAATTGGCTCTTGCTCACACTGTATCTACTTATTGTAGTAATTCAACAATTTATTTATTTATTTATTTATTTTTGTCTTCACCCTCTCTCTATATTTTATAGAAGTAAATAGACGATTTTCTTTCTCGCTATATAAGTTCTTTTACTTGAGCAATATAGGGCTCAATTACTATATAAATCTTCATCCGCTTCCTTTTATTTTTTTTTTTAAATTTATTATTATATGTAGTTTTGGTGAGTACGTATAACATAATTCTTAGTATTTCTCGTATAGCTGAATTAATGCGTTATTTTGTGTCATATTCTTTGTGAATCTTCTCAAAATTAGATGTTTTCTCCCATCATCATACTCATCAATTTATATTAAAAAAAAATTAGGGTGGCATTTGTCTTTAAAATTAAAGAAAAATGCTACAGAATTTAATGCACTTTGATAGATATCATTAACTTGAAATGTATAAAGAAATTATTTATGTGTCTTTTGTTTATTTATATATTTTTGAACGTTGAATAGACATAAATTATATTTTCATGTATTAATTTATTCTTAAATCTTTGTATGAATTTGATTAAATGATTAGAAAAAACAAAAAATTGTTCATATACTCTGGCCCCAAAAGCAAATCCTAGTTTTGTCCATGAAATTCACATTATTGATACATTAGCCCCATACTACTAGCATAATTGAGCCCGCAAGGCAATGCAACCACCCTGACAGAAAAGAATGGTCCATCTACCGAGTGGTTGATGAGGCACAAACATTATGGAAACTTGTAACATAATTTTCATGCATTCCCTGTCATGACTTCAAACTAAACTTTAATATTATCTAAAACCTAATAATGATCATAACGTGCCAGCTCTAACAACATTTGTGGGGGCAACAAGTACTGCAACACAGCAACAGTACTAGTTGCAAGACCCCCACTAAGCCATAATCCATGTTCTAAGGATTTTTTTGGGGTCACTTGGAAATTGAAATAGGTCCACCACTTTTTTTCTTCTTTTTGGACAAACAAATAAGTGTATCAAGACCTTTGCGAGTATCTGACTATTTTCTCGGGTGTATATAATTCTTTTGTTTCACATACATCAAGTTATTATAGGGAAGAATCCCATAAAAGTGGCCCCGAAATTCTAACAAATAGTTTTAAACTCAGAATCTCTTTAATATCACAAGACCTTAGAATCTCATAGCTCAAATAGGAGAAATTATAAGGTCCACATGATGGACAAGTGACGTAGTCCATCATTCCACTAAAAAACTCACACTTATTTGAAATTGCTGAGTTAGAAAAAAATTTTAAACAGAAACTGATTACTGTACAGCAATTTTAAACAAATGGAAATTTTTTAGTGGAATGGTAGACAAGTGACGTGGTCCACCAGAAGACAGTATAATTTCTCCTTAAATAGGTCCACTACTTATTTATTAAGGAAGATGGGAAAACATTGAAATGAAAATGAGGTACACTTACCACGTGCAAGGCACTTAAAGATATACCACTTCCACATGAGTTTCCAACTCATAATGTTTGTTTTTATGGCAACTTGGTCGGACTATTTCTCCTTTATTTTTAATTAATTTTGCACATATGTAAGCACGTTTTTTTCCCCCAAATGATCTCATAATTGATATTTGACAAACTAAAAGGTTCATAAAAAGTTGTAGCTCCATGTTCTCATGCCTAATTGGGTCCACAATTTGATTATTAGGTTTGGGTACAACCGGCTTGATACATTATTTTTGCGGCTTACATGTGTTTTACATCACTAGCCATTTAGGCATAAAAAAGACTTGGGTTTCAATTAGCTCGACCAATAAAATTTCTGATAATTAAATAAAAAATTTGGGGTTCAATCTCTGCTTACACCAAAAATTAATTGGTGTTTTAAACTGATTATAAAGAGCTATCATCTAGATTTTCTCTTCTTCTTCTTTTTTGCTAATATTACGAGAAAAATACCATAATTTGGAAACAAAATTTAAATAACATTGGAATTTGTTTATTATCTAAAAATGATTTTGGCTCATAAGAGAAGTTAGGCAAGATATGCTAATGGTTCAAGCGCTCGACATTTATAAAAACAAAATGTAGTTTTGAGATTCGGTTTTTATGGAATGGTGAATATTTGTGGGATTTGGGAATAAACTTTTTATTCTTTTTTATGGGTTGGTCCGGAATCTAGGATTTGTAATTTTCCATGCCCTAGTATGAATTTCAAATTCCAAGTATAATTTACTAATTGGTTGTAGCATTAGGCTATAACCTTACTGAATAAAATAAACATTACTACATATTTTGAATATTTAACCATTGAATTGCATGTTCTTTCCGTTCTTAATACACATGTCAAATTTTGTGTCAATCAAATATTATTTACTATATGATCTATATGTTTATATTTTATGCATAATTTTAAACTATAAAAATTTTCAATTTAAACAATTTATTGATGACATAATTATTGATCTTTAATTTTCTAGAAATTTTGCAAATATGTAGAATATAAGAAGAATATGTCATATAATGGTAGATTTATCAAAATTTACTTTCAATAAAAAGGTATTAAGTAAGGTTGTAGCCTTAGCCTACAACCAATTTTATAGCTAATAAAGCAATCACGCACTCTTCTCTTCATTTGGCTATTTTGAGGGTCCATATATTGCTCATGAATAAGGCTTGCACGGGAAGGGATGTTTATTAGTATATATATTTCCTATAACCCTAACCTTAGTAGACTATTAGTATTGCTAGGATTGTTGTTAAGAAATTAAAAGTAATAATAAATATAAAAAAAAAAAAAGGAAACAAAAGTTAAAATTAACGTAATTTGATTTAACGGTAGAAGACCATACTCTTAACGATTTGAATGCGTAGATGACCATACACAAAGTGGAATGAATTTAGATCTCTCAGATTATAATATTTCTCACAAATATATTATATCTAAACTGCTCTCTCTTATAATTAATAGACATTGAAAAAAAAAAGAAAAAGTGTTACATATATGTCCATAACATTTTCACAATAAATTCTAAATTCTAAATGATAAGTTGTTAATAGTTCTAATTTAAATTCGTCACTGAAATTATTTTTTTGACCACTAATAACAACCTGTCATTTAGAATTTGTTGTAAACGTGTTGTAAAAATGCGGTGGACATAAGGTTTCTTATAATAATATATAAAATAAAATAAAAACTAAAGAAAGTATATAAAGAAAAAGTTTGTTTAGCTCACTTGCCATCCTTGTCAAACCCATAGGTTTAATATTATTAATAGTCCACAAAATCATACAGTGGTTCAGCATGATCAGGCACAATCCAGACAAGGCAGCTGGGACACTTGTAATTTGTTCCCATTTCCTAATCTTAGTTTATAACCTAGGATGCTTTATGCCTATTTAAAAAATCATTATTGGTTTATCTTCATTGCCTAAAAAACACCTAATTCTTAATTAATTAATTGATTCAAGACTCTGTCACAGATAAACTAACAATTAAGTCTTTAATAATAGTGATCTAGATCACAATTCATCCAAGTGTCACTACTTTTATCTTTAAAGAAAATATTAGGTTTATACATTACTTTATTTATTTTTGTCTTGTAAAGTTTGGTTGAATCTCAATAGTACACGTGACGTGATCGGTGATCTAGATCATATATATTAATATTCATAAATAAATAAATTTAACATTTTTGGCTGACCAAATAAATAAATAAAAGTTGCTTTGGTTAGCATGAACCTCACTTTCATTACTTTTATTATATACAATGAATTGAAAATACCCATATGAATACCATACAAAGACACAAACTTACACAACAAAAAGCCTATAGAAAAATAATTTTTGGGAAAATAAATCACACCGCAAACTTCGAATTTGTGGGTTCGATTAACGTGAAGTTTTTGTCTTTCTCTTACTGGAATTCACGATGAACTTCTTCAATATGGTCAAATAATTCCTTTCTTTCATTAATAAACAAATTGTTACGACCAAGTCATCCTATTTTTGTGGACAATATTTATAATTGTTTTCACTTTCTTTTTTTTTATAAGCCTTTTCACTTCTTAATTGGTTGGCATTATTCTCTAAGACTTTCCTAGGCTCATACTTCTTTGTCTTGGTTGATGGGATTTGCCCGTTCGATGAAAAGTAACGTCAGATATACTATAAAATTTAGAAAAATAGTAATGGATACTCTTTAGAATAATGGTCAATAATTTATTTAAAGAAAATTTTTATAAAAAAAATAATTAATATTTTGACTGTTTTTTTCATTCCCATAAAAGTGATGTCAAAACTTTCCTAAAATAAATTGTTAACCATTGCTCTAAGAGCACCCATTAGCATGACCCTAAAATTTATTAAGGGTCCGTTTAGTTGGAAGGGTGAAAAAGTGAGAAGATAGAAAATTGTGAAATGATGAAAAAGTGGACAATGGTTAATAATGTTAGAGATACTACTATATTTATTAAATAAAACTTACAAATTGATATGTCACTAATTACAAAAATAACAAAATCGAACATTCATTTACTAGATAGTTTAAACATATTAAACCCATACTTTTTGTAGTAATAAAACTTGTATTTTAGTGCCTCAAAAAAGAAAAAACTTATTGTTTTTTTAGCATTTTCCTTCTATAATTTGTTAGATTTGTCATGGGTCAAATCATTTAGAGTATTTAATTAGGATAACTCTATTGTAAAATTCTTTAATTCCTCATCATTTAGTAATAAATAAATGAATTACGTTTTGACATTTTGTTATTTGAACAAAATTTAATTACAAGTATATATGTCCATCTTGTACTTTTCTTAAGTTACTTAATTCAATTTAGAAACATGAACGCATAAAATTTAATTGGAAATTTTTTATTTAAGGCAAAGTTTAGCTATATGTTTGATTGTAGTCACTTAATTCAATTTAGAAACATGGATGCATGAAATTTAATTGGAATTCTAAGACAAATTTTAGTTACAAATTTTATTGTAATCAATGGCTACTGCTCGCCAAATCATTTTTTGAAAAAATATATATATATACTGGATGTCATTTGTATTCCTCAAAAACCACCATGCTCTAGCACCAACACTAGATATGGACCGAATTGTCTTACAACATTTTGAACTCAAGAGACATCGTTGTTACTTGTTAGTAACACAATCGTTTCTTATAAAATATATTCTATTACCTTCATTGATAATAGCAATTCTCACTTAAAAAATTAACATAACGACATATTTTGAAAATACAATCGTTCAACTGCATATTTTTTATATTCTTAACCCACGTAAGAAATGGTGTGTCAGTCAGATGTTATTTACTATTTAATCCATAATCTTATTTTTTATACATAATTTTAAACTACAAAAATATAAAATATAAACATTTGATTGATAACATAACTATTGATCTTTCATTTTTTTTTTTTAATTTTCAAGTATGGAGAACATAAGAATAGAATGTCATCCTAAGTTAGATTTGTCAAAATTTAAATCAAATAAAAAATATATATTATTGTGTTTAAATATATTTAAAAACTTAAGGTTCGAAACCTAAAATATTGGACTTTTAAGTTTTGCCAAAAACTTTATAGTAAAAAAGAAGAAAATTTGCCCACGGCACTCAAATATTTAATTTTTCCAACCGTTCTACTAATTGAATTCATAAATTTCTAAACATCTTTACGTCAAAATTGATCTTTTCAATGCTGCATTGGACTCGAGAAGCTTCATCTATAGAATGGCGCAAACATTGGGTGATCAAATCTTGGGTTTGATTTTATCATAACTACCAAGAAGTCAAATCCCCAAGGGACACTCGACTGGTCAAGAAATTATTTCGATCTTTTCTTTTGGCAAAATATTGGGGAGAATTGACCAAATTACAGGTCTATTGATAACTAATCTTTAATGGCCTGTTTGGGAGTTTAGAGAGGGAGGAGAGTAGAGGGGAGTAAAGGGGAGGGGAGTAGTGGGGAGGAGAGTAGAGGAGAATGATTACCCTCCACCTTGTTTGGATGTTTTTATAATTAGTAAGGGGGAAGGGAGTAATTAGCCATTCCCCTTGTTTTTAACATTGTAATTTTATAAATATAATAAGGGTAAATTAGGTAATTTACTTTATAAATAATTTTATGTGCTCTACTCTCCCTCCAAATCTCTCCAATTTGGGGGAATTAAAAATGAGGGGTTGGAGGTAGTTGAAACCCCTCCAAACCCCTCCAAATCCCTCCCCCTCCTTCCTTAAAAAACTCCCAAACAAGGTAATTGAATTACTCCCCTTCCCTCTACTCTACTCCCCCTCCTTTTTTAAACATCCAAACATGCCATAAAGGTCATATATATATATACACACACACGCAAAGGCGTTCGAATCAATCTTTTTTATTAAATCATTTTGTTTAAAATATAAATTGTATAAAAGTAAGGTTGTAACCCCCCCCCCCCCCCTCCCCCCCAAAAAAAACTTAAAGCGTTAAAAAGATGTATACAAACTAATAAATAAAAAAATGATTTTGGACTCTTTTTTTTTTTTTAAGAACCTGAAAACAGAAGTTTTATTCAATGAGGTTGTGTAATTTTGAACTTGTTTAAACTTTAGTGCATTGTGGAATTTTATCAAGCCACACTTTAACATGCTTGAATTCATCCAATAAAAATAAAAAATAAAATGCCTCTTATGCGAAGATTAGTTGTGATCTCTTTCAATTAATAATTTGACTTATTATCTTAATATTTCTTTTTATGTAGATCATTTTAGATATGATTTTATCAATATTAATTTTAAAAACTTCTATGGTAAAAGTAACTTTAACAAATATTGTTAATAAAATTCAATAGTAATACATGCATTTGAATAGAAATCTAGCTCTTTTATATATATATATATACTAGTATGTAACATGTGCTTACGCACGAAAATGATAAATTGTAATAGTACTATTGATGTTAGTTTAGGTTATTAAACATATATGACAGTGTTTTTCTTTACAATTTTCATGATATATACTACATATATAATATCAATTCATAATTATTACTTGTAAAATTCTACTAAATACAACACAAAATAAAATAATAAATTGATCAAATAGTATCTTCTAAATTGAATGGGGATAGGTGCGTGGAATCTTTCAGCTCAATTACAATTTATTACGTTCAATATCTTCACATACAAAATATATGAATAGAAATAGTATAAAAAAAATATGTCAATTAGTTCAGAGAAAAAATAACAGCAAAAAATCTAAACAATTTAATTTGTATGAAAAAGGTAACAAAAGCAAAATCCAATTTTGATTCTAATTGAATTTTCTCTAAATTTTGGTTTTAAATATATATATATATATATATATATATATATATATATATATATATATATATATATTACCTAGTTAGTAATGGACTACACAGTCATTGTATATTACATAAATGACTTATATATTTGAATTGTTTTTAGTTATACAAAAAAAATTGCTCATAAATATAAAATCATTCAAACTCACTATTCCTCTAATTTTTTATATAGAGTTAAATATATATGATTAGATTTTTTATGATTTATTTATATTGGACTTCTCATTTCGCACACTAAATTAACTCATTTGGCATAAAAATTAAAATATTTTAATTAGATAGGACACATAATGCAAAATTGAACTCTAATTGAAATCTAATTTTTGCACTGAATTAATCACTTGGCACAAAACTTGAAAAACTTTGATTAAATGGGACACGTGACTTAAAATTATATTTCAAATTGGATCCAATTTTCGCATTGAATTAATCACTTGGAACAAAATTTGAAATTTTTTGATTAAATGGGACACGTGACGTAAAATTAGATTCTAATTGAATTTCAATTTGAAATCTAATTAGATTTTCTCTTAACTTTGCCTATATATATATATATATATATATATATTAGTATGTCAATTGGATTTTTTATATACTTGTAATTCATAAAAAATTTTTTAAAATTTTTTTCTTAAAATAAAATCTAAATTATCAATATCAAAATAAAATAAATTCAAGGCAGACAATAGAAATTGATTTATCAAATACACTATTATAGTTTCATTTAATATTAAATAGAATGACTCAATAACCTTATCCTTTACAATAAAATATCAAATTCAATTCAAATCAAATTTATAATATAATTCTTCACATCAACCAAATAAAAAGCACAAAATATGAAAATAAAATACTTATTATCTTAAACAAAGTCATGGGAATAAGTTTAGGAGTGAGCGAGAAAGAAGTTGTTTAATGACAAGCCATGAGAGAAGAAACTTGATGGAAAGACTTTTTTTTTTTTTTTTGGGTAAATGATGAAAGGCCTTTTTTAAAGTGAGATAGAGAGAAAATTTGCATAGGAATTTTTTAGCTAGACATACACGCTTTTGCAAAAGAAAAAATACATGGGTATGAAATATACTTTATTTTAGGTGGTTATACAAGTATAGCGTTATACTTTAGAACCAAGATTATTGGTCTTCTTGTATTTGAAGGTCTTAGGCAATTGCCTAAATTGCCTTGGAGATAAGCTAGCCCTGAATATTTCCAACTCAACTCTTATTTTTGTCACAACTATGGTATTAATAAAAACGTGTTTCCTTTTTAGTAACATGAAATTGAATCACACGTCATGATTAGGTTTTCAAATGAGGCTTTGAGGAACATGGAAATAATGACTTGAAAACACGATCACATGAGTTAAGATTACCATATTATGAAATCTTGTAGTACATAAGCGGACATGATCTTAAAAGGGAAAAGCCATGTGATTTTTATGTAGGATGAGCTAAAGATGGATAAATGAAAACTATTGAGAAAATGTTTCAATCTATGGCGTCCGCTCCTAATGAGTGCTCTTTGTCATCAAACCAAGACACTATCAAAGATTTGACCAATTGAGTTAACTAAAACCCACGGATAAATGAAAACTTAATAATATGTCATTACAAATTGGATTTACATCTCTAGGTTTATTTTCCATATTTGATCTCTTCATCATGTGCACAAATTATTTATTTTTTTTATTTTAATGTATGGCATGACATTTATGAATGGAACTACTTGATTTGATGATGAGATTAAAAATTGTCCATTAATTTCGAAGAGATTGTTCTTTAGATCAAGCTAAATGGGAGTTTAAGGCCTTTTCCCAGGGTTCGTCCTAAGCCATCAACTAGGACTTCCTAATTATAAAAAATAAAAATAAAAATAAATCCCCCAAATGTGAGGGGAATAAGTGATTTTTTCATTTAAAAAAACACGTGAATTGCACTTTTTGTTCCTCAACCCAAAAAATAATGGATTAATAAAAATCCAATTCAAACACTATTAAGTGAATTAGTTATATGTAAGAAAAATTAATTTTAAATATAAAAAATTCATTTAAATTTGTTCTTTTAAACATCAAACTGTATTAATTCAGTCCTACCTTCTGATCTCATCACTTAGCATTTAAACTTAGATCAAACGATTTAGGTTAATGCTTATCTTCTATATCATTATTTTCTTAGTTTGTAAGTAGGAATTAAAACAATGTTAATTTTTCTTTCATTTGTAACTAAGAAAAAAAATTAAGGTATTTTTATAAGAAAAATATATAATAAAAAAAATTTTAAAAGAAAAAGATATATATTTTATGGTTTTCTTATTTTTCTCATAAATACTTAAATGAAAATTCCATTATACATATCTCGATTTAGAAGGATAAACATATTTAGCTAGGCCTTTATGAGACGTACTACTTAGGCTATGTTTTGATTCAAGTAGACTATCATTTGTAAAGATAAATAAGATAACAAGGTATCCTCTAGACCCAATACTCTTATAGGGTTTATTCAAAACAAATATAAGTATTAGTGAGGCACTCAGCGGTCTAATGCATTTAAGAAAAAAAAATTATTTAACTTATTTTTTTAGATATAAATATTTAATAAAAGAAATATTTTGACTTTTATTAGATTTTTAATATTTCCCTTGTATTAACTTTTAATTCTTGGTACACCTTCCAAGCACTTTCTGGTTTGTACGAACTGACACAATTAATTTCAACATTTCTCAGCTACTTTCCTAGCTTCAATTTACAAATAAATGTTGTCCCACATCAGTGTGCCTTAATTATGAATGGAGGAATCCTTGTTTACTTGTCTGTGGGGTCACTAATCCAGCACCATTCATCCCTTTGACAATGACCATAATCTGTTTGTGTGGTTTCTGACTCTGTCACATTGCAACTTATTATAAACTATCTTTTTATTAGGTTACAAATTTTTGCTATTTTTTGGTTTGGTACTACTTTTTGTGTTAGCTTTATTTCAAATAATATAAGTCAATTTTTTATAAATTCATTTTTTAAAAAAATTTTATTTTATATTTACAAAGAAGCTACTGAAGCAATTTCTACACAAAAACTTAAAATAGTTTTATATATATGATCTCTTAATTTGCTTTTGATGAAGGGATTGCATTAAATTTAGCTATAGTAGGTTGAAAGTTGTAAAGCTCATTCACAATTATTGGTGCTTCTTTGTTTTAATTAGACTCTTGGTAGTTTGGGGGTTAGCAATTCTTTGATTTTGATAAATTTATTTATGGGTGTGGATTGTTTTGTTTGCCTTAAATTATTGTTGGAAGCTACCTTTTTAGTTGGTTGATGGTCTTCAAAACCAGCACTTTTGGATTTTCAGATGCGTCAAAGAATTGAATAGTTCTAGTACCATGCAAAATGCCATAATTATTTTACGTATCAGACTGTGACCAGTTATCTAACACTTTTATATAAGTCCACTATTTTTTCTTGATTATTCACAATATATCAAGTGAATAGTTGTAAATTATGACATAAATTGTGACATTTTACGCGGTGTTATCATTTTTGTAAAAAGTCTGGGTTGGTTGTAATTTCATATCACAATCTTTTCTGCTTCCATTGTTGGATTGGGTAGTACCACTGGGATTTCAGTGGTTGAAACGCCCTCAGATTTAGCGGGACCACTTCAATAGATATTTGCCTCTTTATAACAGTCCTTCCACCAAAAAAATTAAATGAAACTTGGCTTTCCATGAAATTATTCGAGCTCTTGGATTGGTAACAGTGAAAAGTAGATAGGCTCACAAAGCTACAAAATTAGAAACCAACTAAATTTCACCCACCAAAAAATAAGAAAGCTCATTCCTGGCACAACTTTCATAAATATTTATTTATATGATAACTCACGTTTACTTTGTGAATATATATATATATATATATATATATATTTTTTTTCTATCATACACTTTGTGATTAAGTTTTAATAGGGATGGGCTGAAATTTTAATATTTGTGACAATGATTTACCTTTTAAGAACTTTTTCTTTTATCACACATAAAGAATTAAGGGTGTGATGTCATGGACACATCAGAATGTTTTTTTTTTTTTTGAAAATTAAAAAGCTCTTACCCTTGTTTTATCCATTTAAATTTGAATTGTAACTTGCATTTTATCATTTTATCAAAGTATATAGTCTTAAATTTGATCACTGTGATTTTTTTGCAAAAAGAAGTTAAACTTGTTCCCAAAGAAAACATTATCTTCTTTCAACTTCTTACGTCTTCTTCATGGGACGAATTTATAAGATATTTTGTTCGCAAAGAAAGAGCCAATAAATCAAACCGAAACTCATTTTCTTGGGGGACCAAGCCGTCATTAGGTCGAGGCCTTTGATTACAAATGAATCCATATAAAGCTATGACACTTTGTTATAGGATTTAGTTCTAACTACTATTCTTTCAACCCCCTCTTTTGTCACAGGGTAAAAAAAAAAAAATTTGGACAAAAGTGTTCTCAACTCAAACTTAGAAGTCACCAATTGTAATTTATGGTGAAAGTAAACCCAACTTGTGATAAAGAAAGAGTGAAAGACCTCAAAGAAAAAAAAGAAAGAAAGAAAGATATGGCCAGTACTAAAAACAACCATTGATCTGGTTGTGGACCCTGTGGTCCATGAAATTATATCTCTTCTTCTGACACAAGATAAAAGCGTACCTTAACAATCACAAGTTGAAGAAGGTCCTTGGACCGACCACAACTAGAGTCCTAAAATCTTACCCTGTGCACCACAAAGCAGTTAGGCCAAACCATCAAACAACAAGAATTCCTGAAAGTTCCAAGAGGTAGATGAAATTACTAAAATAGCCCCCATGAAATCTTTTTTCACCATGCTGTCACTATTGTACTCACTTTATGACAAATCCAAGAAATATGTAACAGGTTAGGTGCCATAGGCCTAGGCCATAGCCCCTTTT
The DNA here is from genome assembly GCF_040712315.1 of Castanea sativa. Lineage (NCBI taxonomy): Eukaryota > Viridiplantae > Streptophyta > Magnoliopsida > Fagales > Fagaceae > Castanea > Castanea sativa. The sequence continues at coordinate 53,177,940 of NC_134015.1, forward strand.
TTTGGGTTTTTGGTGAGTAGGTGCCACAGTGAATAAACACATATAATCTCATGCTTTTGAGTAAGTAATAAAAGACACAAATCTCATGCAAGCAGCTTAACTCTTACCTGCCAAACTTGTGAAAAGCCCATTCCATCTTCCTCAATCTAGCCATTTCCTTTGTGAAATCCTTGTTGGTTTTGGGAATAGTTTATTTATATTTTTATTAAAAATTTGTTATTAAAAATACGTTAAAAGATTTTGTTAATGTGTACCTTAAGGACACAATAATTATTCAGTTTTGAAAAAAAATTCTTAAAAATTGAAAAAATATTGACAATTTTTTTAATTTTCGAGAAAATTTTACCATAAATGGATACCTTAATGTGTGCCCTAAGGGCACACATTAACGGGACCCTATGTTAAAATATATATAGTACACTTTGAAAAAATGAAGAGAATTTTTTTAAAAAATTACATAAAAACTAAAAAGTAAAGGGCTAATTTATAAACTAGTACCAAACACACACCATTAAACTCTCTCTATTTGTTCATAAAAAAAAAATCTCTCTATTTGTCCTCCTTTTTTCACACCTAGAATGTAGTTAAACAAAATTATCCTCTCTATATGGAGAATTTTATATGATACGTTTGTTCTAATTTTCATTACTTTTTTTTGTTAAATAATTTTCATTACTTTTTCATAAAGGTTAAAAGTTAAAACACTTCATAGTAAACTTTTTTTTTTAATAAAGTAGGTACCAGATACCATAGAAGAACAATTAACCATTCCCATGAATCTAGACCTCATACACTTCTGTACTACTCTCACTGAATTAGGTATGAGAGTAATGGTATAACATAGATATTTTCATAATATTTTGTCAATATGATAAATTGTGCATAAAACAATATCACATTTATTAATATTCATCACACATTACCTTATATTATGAAAAAGAATGTTAAAAAAAATGTGTCTTTAAAACTTATTTTGAATGAAAATAAACCAATTTGAACTAGAGCAAAACTTATCTTAGAAGCCTACTTTATAGCATGTGGATTCCATAAGTGGAAGGATCTATGTACTTCATAAGGATGACAACATTTTACAGTCTCATTTAGTCGGTTCTATCTTGTTCTACCTTACACTAATTTTCTCCACTCTTAAAGAGGTGACGGGCGAAGATAGGTTTTGTTCACCTCATCTTACCTTATCTTGTCATGAGAATATATATATATATATATATATATATATATATATATATATATATATATATATATTACTTTAAGATATGTTTTTAAAGTATTTATATATTATTAAATATTAATTCATTATTTTTACTTATTCTATTACAATCCTCAAAATATTTGTTTTATATATCCCTTAGTACTCTCACGACTATCTTTCTCTATATTTCTTTCATCTCCAACTCCTTAAAATTAAAACCACCTCATTAGTGGTGGCAATTACCTCCAACCCACTCCATACCCTAACCTACCCTACCTGTCATGCTTTTCACAATCAGAAGAGAATATGAGAAACCCTAATTTGTCTCCATCCCACCTCATTGCCATTCCTTAACTAGGATTGGTCCATGAATCCAAACTGGCCCATGTTTGCTTAAATCCATCACTCAACCCGATAATAATGGGTTAGGAAGGAGCCAACTAATGCCGATCAGTCAGTTAGTGACAAGTTATTAAGTAATTGGGTCATTAGACTGTATTGTGTCTTATTGATGTTGAGAGAGGCCAAACCTTAACCTCAATAACGGTAACTCCAAAAAGAGCACCAAAGATGGACAAGGAAAAACGCATAGCCAAGAGGTTTCAAACATTTTGAGCCAACAAACTCAATATCCAACCAAAACTAGTCGAGTTTTATACGGAAGAACTTGTCCCTAACCGTAACATTGATTGAAATCAATCGAACAGTTTCAATTCGAATCGAGTCAAACAGGCGAAACTGATCTTCCAAGTTATTAGACAACCCAACTCTTAGCTGTGAGAGACATGCTCCATGATAGAGACACTGTCTCTAATCTCAATAGTAACTAAGGGGAGGGACCAAAGATATTAGAATCCTAGGGGCCAGGGAGAAGACACACCTTAGCTGCACCTAAAAAATCAGTAGATATGAATATATCAATAAATATAATAGAATAAAATTTGTTATATTTAATACAAAACCCTTTTGCAGTTATTATATATATATATATATATATATATATATATATATATATATATATCTAAAAATTCGGGACCAGTAAGAAAGTACTTTTTAAAGAGATCCGCCACTTGTTTGTACCACCCGCCTCGAGTATCACTCCTCCACACACAAACCTGTTGCTTTTATTACACAAACACTACATACTACTTTTCTTTTGGCTTTGTCACCATCTAAGATCTATCTGAGCCTTGATATAGATATATTCCTTGTAATTTTAAAATTACAAATTATTTTATAACATTTTATCACAATTTTAACATAATATATGATAAGTAATTCATAATTATTTATACATTAATTCATAGTTTTTTCTCCGTCAATGAAACCATGCTCCTTCACAATTGTGACAAAAAATTGTAAAAAATTTTATAGTCTCGGTCTTTTTCATATCTTCCTTCTCTTCATGTAAAGTTCACCTCTAATTTTTTTTTCTCTTAAATTATTGATATCCCTCGAGAGACACAAGCTTCTTTTTCTAAAGGCTAATCCAACCGTAACATCACAAAGGGAGACCAACTCATGAGGCATATATAATAGTATTCCAGCTATTGTGCCTATTACTATTACTTCTTCTTTTTTTGCTTTATTTTAGCTATAAGCATCTTTCTCACTCTAACAAACATTAATGTATTAAATATTATGGCCTTCCTTTTTCACTCATTTTGACCAGAACCCCACCTTTGCTCCTTCCTCTATATAACCCCCTCAACCCTCCTCTCTCTCACATCATCCTTTGCCTTTTATTTACTCTCTCTCTCTCTCTCTCTCTCAGTACTTGCATCTCTTAGCTCTCTTTCTTTACAAAAAAAAAGTTTCTTTGATGGCAGAAACTCCATTGAAACGCCAAAGAGAAGAAACCCAGATAGAGGATTATGAGGAGTCTAAGCGCCACAAGTCATTTAACCAAATAGTCTCTCTGCTTGATGCAGAGGAAGAGGAACCAAACCAAGACTTGTCCTCTCTCATCACAACCCTCCAACAAGAGCTCTCGTCTGACTCCAACTCTCACTCCATCTTTGACCCTCTCTCATTCCCAACAGCTGAGAATGACCCTGAAAGCCTCACAACAGCCTCTTCCACCATGCAAGACCAAAACTTTACCTCTTCTTACTCTTCCTCTAAATCTTCACCAAAAGTTCTCTCAAAGGAAGATGGAGAGGATGACAAAGACAGGGTCATTAGACACCTCCTCGAAGCCTCAGATGATGAGCTTGGAATTCCCAACAGAGAGGTTGGAGTTGGAGTGGTTTATGATGTTGGGGTTGAAGGGTTCAATGGAGGAGGTGGGTACCCATTTTGTGAAGGACTTTGGGAGTTAGAAGATGAGGCTGCAAACTACTATACCTTGTTGCAGTCTGAACTTTTCATGTAGCAGTTGGGTTTTTTAGTCTTTTAGAATGCTAAAATGTTATAGGGGTTAAAACAGGACAGAACAGAAATGCTAGGGGTTCAAATGGGAAAAAAAAGAAAATTGGGAGGGTATAGAAAATGGAGATATCTTTTTTATCATTTTTCATTTTGGTCCCCTCTTCTTTTGTAAAAATTAGAAAAAAGGTGTCCCCTTATCTCTATCTAGAGGATCAATATCAATTCTAGAAGAAAAGTGATTCATATTCCACTCATTTTCTTTGTTATTTCTTTATTTCTATTTTATTTTGTTTCTTATTCTAAAGACAATAACTTTCCTGATAAATATAAAATAAGCATAGATGATTGTATTGTTTAAAAGTTGAAAAGTATGGTTTAAAATGCCATACTAAACGGCCGTTAATCACCACAAAACCAATGTTCTCATTTTTAATTTTTTTTAAACACTATCTCTGAAGTATGAGATAGGGGTAACTGAGGCAATATCATCTGTTTTTAAGGGAGGTAGGAAATGGTTTTAAACAAATGGTTTATTTGCTTCACACTATTTTGGGCAAATTATATAAAAATATAGGACCCAGTCACCCATGTTTTCAATTATTAATCAGAAATTGTTTAACCTGCCAACCAATAAAGAGGATAGAGAGAAAGTTTCTTGAAAATTGAAGTCGATTATCTGGGTGAAACACTTATCACATGAGAAAATGAGACGGGAATAGGTTTTAAATCCCCTATTTTTATTTTTATTTTTGCTAAATCCCCTATTTAGTTTGGGATTTTTAAAGGAAAAAATTCTAAATTTGAGAGTTAATCTAAAACAATTTTCCCAACTATTTTTATCTCATATGATATCAATATTGGATGCTTAACACATAATTTTCTATGTAAATTAATTCTCAAGCCAAACATGCGCAGGTGTTCTAATAATTAAGTCTAGTAATTATCTTTGCGTGAGATTCAAGAATAAATATTGAACAATCAGTCTAATTTTTCTGCGTCTTAGGCCGGTCTAGTACTGTTATTTAAACAACATTTTTTATTGTTTAAACATCATAATGCATATTTTTACAATACTTTTTTATACACGTATTCTCATAACACTTAAACAATATTATTAAAAATATCTTACCAAAAGTGCTATGATGACTTTTGAGAATTAATTTCATTTGAGAAAAATATACAAAACTCTCTGGTTTTTCTCATGTATGGAATCCCCTTGACATTTTAAGTTTTATACTTAACTTTCTCTCTGATATTGTTTTTTATATAAACCATTAATTATACAGCACTTATTCCCTCGGCCGTGTATAACATTTAACCCCTAAATCCCTTTTCAAATTGTTTTACCTGAAAATACAATTCTAAAGGTTTACATAAAAATAAAATCATAAGGGTTTAACTTCAAGTAGATAAATGTGACATAATTAACAATTTACACATAAAATAATATCACAAAGAATTAAGTGTTAATCTCAAAATTTTAAAAGAGTTTCAAGTTTTATGAACAAAATGTAACATTCTTGTAGTTTTATATATATAAAGAATATTTTGACAAATTATGAGAAAACTAAAAAGTATGGTGCAACATCTTTGTCTACAAATATTGGGTGAAATACTAAATAAAGGTAGTCTAGTACTCTAGTGAGTAAACAAAATATTATATGCAAGTTAGTCAAATTGAAAAGTGGAAGTGTACATTTCAAATTTTCATTTTATCTTCTAAAATGGGGGTAGAATTTTCAATTTTCATGAACTTATACTCTCGAGTTGATAGCACGGCTTAAAGGTAAGAAGTCATACTTGCGAGCCTTGGATCTGTGGGTCCCACAACAAGTTCCAGTAGTACTCAAATGGTCCCACAACATGCATGACGTGATTTAAGTGGACAGGAGCAAGAATCACACACGGGAGGTCCATTTTGGAAAACTTGCCCTGACATTCCTTTAGATTTTTATATTATTATACTCACTTTCTTAAAATGTAAATTATTTACACTAACTTTTCCTTAAAAGCTAAATTTTTGTAATAAAAAAAAACCCATTAAAAAAACTCTAAAAATCCCTGAATTTTATTATTAGAAATGGTGTGGATGAGAGTTTAAGTGGAGGGTAAAATAGCAAGTTATTATTATTATTTTTAAAATCTCTTTTCAATCACCTAGTGGGGGTCAATGTAAATAGTTTGTATTTTGGGGAATGTGAGTTTATGGAAAATAAATCATTTTCTAGAAAGCTATCTCATTTTCCTATGTTTAATAGCAATCTTAAAATAAGTTGAAAAATTATCTCTTGATTTTCTTTATTTAGCTTCACATTAAAGAGATATTTTTCTTATATAGCTACGAGTGAGATAAAATTGTTTTCCATACAATTTTAAGGAAAAACAAGTCTATCTATGCTAAGCTAAATAAAGAAAGTTATGAGATAATTTTCCCTTTACTCTTTTTTTAATACTATCAAACACACAAAAAAATGAGCGAAAACTATCCATTGACTTCCTTTATTTAGCTTCGTATAAGATAAAATTAATTTCCTTATTTAACTACACATGGGATGGAGCTAGTTTCCCAAAAAATTTAGTGGAAAACAACTTTATCTCATGCTAAGCTAAATAAAAGAAGCTATGAGATAATTTTTCTTTGACCATTTTTTTATATACTACCAAACACAAATGAAATTTCGATATAATTTTCCTCTTACCATTTTTTTAATATTACCAAACACTAAAAAATATGCGAAAATTATCTCTTAATTTTCCTTATTTAGCTTCATATAAAATAAAATCATTTTTCTTATTTAGCAAAACGTGAGATAGAACTAATTTTAGAAAATTTTAGTGAAAAACAACTCTAACTTATATATATAAATAATGCTTAGCTACAAATCCGCCACTTATATATTATTCTTATATCCTCTAGACTTGTAAAATTTCAAGAAAAATTAAAGATCAATAACTATGTCATCAATAAATTGTTTAAATTGCAAGTTTTTGTAGTTTAAAATTATGTATAAAATATAAGCTTATAGATTATATAGTAAATAGTATTTTACTGATACAAAATTTGATATATGTATTAAAAGCGTAAAAAACATGCAATCTAATGGTTAAATTTTTAAATATGTAATAATATTTATTTTATTAAGTAAAATTATAATTTTAAATTACAACCAATTTTATAACTAAAATTTGTCCGTATATATAACCAAAGCACAACAAAATGCACAAAAAATTATTTTTAAATAAGAGTTTTGATTAAAATAAATAAATAATAATAATTGTGCAACTTATATAGGAAGGCGCTACGTCACTTTTACGACTGGCGTGCAGTGCACGCGGCACAGCTTTTGGTGGAAAGTAACGTTACTTACCTCCCTCTATAAAGACGCTTTTATTGTTGACGGTGGGAATGCTAACATGCGCCATGAAATGCGCATGTTAGTTATCTCCCATTTATTTATTTATGTATTTAATTATATTGTACGTCAAGATGTACCGTACTGGGTAAACTGTCTCTTTTGTTTTGTTTACTCGACAGTGAGTTGTCAGGTTTTCATTGGATAAGGCTGTTTTTTAAAAACTAAACATATCATGTGATTATGTACTCTCGGTGGCTAAAGATTAAGCGCGTGGAAATCAGGTTTGCATTTAAGTACAATAGAAAGAAAAAAAAAGTCCTTGCTTGCAAAGTTTACGTGGATCCACGTACACTTATCTATCCTCATTGATTGGATCCGACAGTCACTCATTTTCCCCCCCTATAATTATATCTATGAGAGAAATAATAATAATAATAATAATATTAATAATCCTAATGACACAATAAAATAAGTGCAAGTGATGAGACTAGTATTTTTTTTTCTTTTTATCATTACACTTTAATACTAGCTTATTTAAATATTTTGTCAATTTTAGCATATGAACTTTCTTTTTTTTTTCAATTTTATATACTAACTTCTCAAAATATACCACATTAAGTTATCTATTTTATACTACATTTCATTAAAATGCCAAATTTTACTAATTTTTTTAATTGTTTATCTCTTCACATGCCAAAACTACTATTTATTATTTTCTTTCATCATCGAACTACGTAAAAAAAAGAATAAAAAATTAAATGCAAAATGTATGGTATCAATGTAAATTTATACGATTACTTTAAAAAACTTGTAAATTTACACAATTATATAATTATTGATATGGGTCATTTTTAGGTAAAAATTTGTAAATTTTACATATTTTTCTATTATATACCCACTAATGTGAGTGATCTAATGGTTGTGAAATATTTTGTAGGATAAAATTTAGCTACAAACTTTGTTGTAGCCCAAGATTATACTCATACTTAAAAAATTAGCATAGTTACATATTTTGAAAATCTAATTGTTGGATTGTATATTTTTAACGTTCTTAACACATATGTAAAATTTCATGCCAATTGGATTTTATTTACTATTTAATCTATAAATTTATTTTTTATGTATAATTTTAGACTACAAATCCTTGAAATTTAAATATTTAATTGATGACATAACTATTGATTTTTTATTTTATGAAAAATGTTCAAACATGGAGGATATAAGAAGAAAATATAATCCAACGATAGATTTGTTAAAATTTACATTATAGAAAAATATATTGAGTTGTGTTGCTTAGGTTACAACCAAGTTTTTTTTTTTTTTTTTTTGTGTGTTAAACTTTGTCTTTCTTGTATTTCAAACTTCTTGTTAAAAAATTAAAAAGGCGAAAAAAACAAAAAAAAGGGTAAAACCGTAAAAGGGTTTTTTTTATTATATAAATTTTGAATACTTTTATTATTATTATTAGGTAATACTTACCACACTAAGTATCTCCTCAAAAAATAAAAATAAAAATAAAAAAACAAAACAAAACAAAAACAAAAACAAAAACTTAGGTGTAGTATTAAAAATAATAATAAATAGGTGTAGTACATTAAATTTTCTAATTAAATTCAAACACTTTGTTTTGACTAATAAAATACAAACAAACTTATTATTTAAAAAAATTAAAATAACACAATTATTAATTTTTTTATAAATAAGATGGGAATGTACTTATCTTTTAAAAATAATTTACAAATGACATCATATTTAGAGGGTCTAAACTTTATTTTAAAAGGATGTTAGAAATATTACAAATTTTATTATATAAAATTTCTAAATTGTTGTGTTCCAAATTATTAAAAAAAAAGTCAAATTTATAAGTGTGATAGAATAAAATTTGTAACAGGCCTCACATTTGTCTTTATATATTATGTGAGGGAAAGAAAAAAAAAATCCGGATTGGTGCGTGACGTGGGGCGAGAGAGAGAGAGAGAGACGATGTGATGGAGCCTAGTGCGTACGTACTTTCATTTATTACTTTGGCCATGTTATAGAGAGAGAGAGAGAGAAAGAGAAAGAGAGAGAGACAGAGACAGAGAGATATCTCTTTGTCTGTGTATATGTGTGGTTGAAACTTGATAAACAAAAATAATAATAATTATTATTATTATCAAGAGCGACATGGCGATGATCTAGGATGATGAATTTTTTATTTTAAATTTTAAAAACCAAACCTTTCTTTGTGGGACCAGATAGAAGGAACGTCTTCGAGGCGCTTAATATGGGTCCCACAATACAACCCTTTCATTTGATTATGGCACACTGACTAGGAAATGCGTTGTCCGCCATGTACGCATAAAATTTAAATAATAAAAAAAACCCATCATATCATATGAATGCAAAAATGCCATGACTCCCAAATAATTTGGAGGTATATTTTGAAATTTTAATTTTTTAATTTTATGTTCTTATTGTGTATATCAAATTTTATTTAAATCGAATGTTATTTATTTTTTTATATACAATTTTAGATTATAAAATCTTAAAATTTTAATATTTATTTAATGACATAATAATTAATTTTTTTATCTTATTAAATAATGAAATAAAAAATATATAATTTAACAATTAAATTTTAAAAATTTACCTTTCATATAAAAATATATGGTAATTTTTTAGGATGAGAAACTTTATTCATGACTCACACATGACACATGACTTTTTTTTTCTCATATTATTATCATGAAACTTTGCATGCATGTATGGTATTTTATGGTTTGATTTGGACAGCCTTGTAGTCATAATGATGTTACCATTTCCATGTCATGTCTTCCATGTCTTGGGCCCCACTCAAATAATATAGGAAGATTGATACCACTTGTTGTTGAAGCTTTTTATGTAATTGGTTCTTGTTTGGTCATATATGCTTGCTTGTTCTTCAATCTTGATTACTCTTCCAAGAGTAATATATATATATAAAATTCTAAGGTCTTTTGTCAATAATTGTTTAGCAAAAACGAAAAAAAATGACAAATTAAACTCGTTTTTAATAATTTTATTTTAAAAAATTGAAATTTGCTTTTAAAAATAGTGACCCAACAAACCCCATAGGAAAAAAAAAAAGGCATCATCTTCTTCCCTAAGGTTCAGCACCAAATAGGAGTTGAAAGAGATGGGATTCCCTTTTTTTAAAATTACAAAATCAAAAAAGAGGTCCAACTAGCTAAAGAATGAGAAAGAGAGTTCCTTGATCTTAGCACATAAGAAGCCCTTCTTCAAAAAGAAAATGATTGTAGGGCAATGAGAATATAAATTATTATGAATGCATGTAGGGTTGTACAGGAGCCGAGGGAATCTAATATTTAGATTTTAGAATTTTTCATTTAATTTTATTTTGAACATGAATCAAGTTTGATTTTATTATTAAATTAAAATATATATTAAGCTTGGGGGTTATTTTATTTTCGAACAAGTTTTAACTCTTTTTTTTTTTTTTGAGAATAAAGCAAACTCAAACTTGTTTATGAAATACTTAATTAACTTTTTTTTTCCTTACAACTAAATTCTTTTTACCCTTTCACAAGTATATACTAGTGATTGATAACAAAATTATAATTTAATTTTATATTATTTGAGTTAATTAAATCAAACGATTTTTCGTTTATAAACTTATAAAAATTACATTCGCCAACTTTATATTGTTATTTTTTTTTAAATTTACTCCAAAATAGACTATTCATATTTTCAATAAATTAAAAATAATAATTTATTATATTACAAACATATATACAAACTTACCCTATTATATATATATAATATTGTATATACACATTTATACATATGAACATATAATATTGTATATACTTTAATTGAGCCTCATATGAACAAATTTGTTTATACGTACATTATTATGTTTGAGCTTAGCTTATTTAATAATTGTGACCAAATTTGGTTTAATCCTGACTTATATGTTAAATAAGCAAACGAAATCAAAATTTGTCCCTAAACAAACTCAAATTGTTTGTGAACTGCTTAAATAATTTACAGTCATAAAAGTAATAGACCAATTGGGACCTAATTTTAAAAGAGTAACAAATTGGGTCCAACACATTTAACACATCTCAAGCCTCTAGTAAAGAGTAATACTAGGATCATAACTTTGTCACAATGTTCATGTGGCGAGTTATGAGTGATGGTGGAGTTGTGAACTCACTATTTTTGTTTAGACTTGCACAAATTGTACCAAAATTAACTTTGTCACACTGTTCATGTGGTGAGTTATAAGTGGTGGTAGAGTTGTGAACTCACTATTTTTATTCAGACTTGCACCAATTGTACCAAAGTTATATCAAAAGGTGTGATCTAGCATTTTTGTCTTGTAAAATCAAAGAGTAGCACACTTCCTTCAACCTATGCAAAGCCCAGATGGGGTCTGGCACATGCATCTTCTGGTGAGAATTTAATAGAATCATGCTTGCATTTTAACAATGAAACTCACCCATCTGCTGAGTTCTGAGTACCTGTATAAAAGTTTATCAAAAAGAAAGAGTACCTGTATAAAAAGTCATAGAATCTGATGTCTCCATTCAGACAAAGACCACACAATTTGATTGGACAAAGCAAAGAAAGATTTGCTTAGAGCAGTTTCCTTTGCAGAATTATGATAAACAGTACTCACTACTCACATTTCATGTTTCCATCAAAGGACAAAGGGGGAAAAAAATAATTAGGGGGAAAATATCTGACGTATGTATGTCATCTGATTGAGTACATTTCTATCATTTTCCATAGGAAAAAAAAAAATCTAGGTACTAAAAATTACATGTGAGGAGCAAAAATAGATTAAAAATTCCATGCAGTCACTGTCATTTTTTGCCAACACTAATACCGCGTGACAATAGTGAGTCATTACAGTGACCAAACGAAAATCTTCATAGACTAGAACTTTTCAGCCATTTTGACTTTTTATTTTATTTATTGTAAATGTGTCCAAATTAGACAACACATCATTAAGAACCAAATTAGACAACATATTGTTATTTTTAAAATTCTATGGACAAGATTTAAAAATTGGATAAACTCTAATTCACATACCTATTTGTCAAATTATATTGAATAAGTGGGTCCTAATAACAGCTTATCATATAAAATTTGTTGTGAAAGCTGTTATTTTTAAGTGATAAGCTGTTATTAATACCCCTTTTGACAAACTCTAATTCACATACTTATTTGTCAAATTATATTAAACAAGTACTCCTTTAGATTTTTGAGACGAATATATACACACACATTATTATGGAAAATAAAAAATTGTTAAAAAAATTACTTACTTTCTTATTTTTTCATAAAATATTTTTAAAAATAGTTCTTAAATTAATGTTTTTAATGAATTCGTTGACATTTCAAAAAAAAAAAAAAAAGATAAATTGAAATTATAACCACCAATAATTTATAACCTAAAATCTATTATAAAAATATTAGGAGAAGGTCATCACGGGACCGGGATCGAGAAAGTACTAATGGACAAACATTTTGTGGGTAATTGATTAATAGGGGGACTCGTGTGTCGGTAGTTTTTGATAGGTAAGGGTTTCAATTGATGTAAAACCAACCGCAGCCCATCTATGTGTCCTCTTTCTATGTGTCTATCAAAGAGAAAAGGAAATGATTGGCTGAAAATGTTTGAATTAGTAAATTGTGATGGCAATTTCTTGCACCAAGACAAACGTATTGAAGGGGAGACGTGGCATTGCTATTGACGGGAATGGGTGCATAAAATGAAATGCTTCTAGAGAGGAAACGTGGGCATATCTGGCAAGGATAAGTGCCTTTAGATTTTGTAACTTGTAAGATGCTGCACTAGGTTATTGATTAGACAACAAACACAAAGAATGTGACATTGATTTAAGTGGGGTTTTAAACAATGTAAAATTATAGCCACCCTTTTTGAATTTTCTTGTGGGCCAAAATTCAAAAATATCCCCCAACGTGCTAGTTTCGTTTTTTGTGTGTTTCCGTGTCTAAGAAAAATTCTAGAACCAAATTTCACAATTTTTTTGACGGGGTTGGCTGTGAGTGATCAGAAAAATAAGAAGATGGATTTATGTGAAAGTAATAGATAATTTATATATATATATATATATATATATATAATAATAAGTAAAATTGAGAGAAAATTTAATTAGATTTTAAATTAGAATTAAATTAGAGTCTAATTTTACACAATATGTCTTATTTAATTGAAGTTTTTAAATTTTTGTGCCAAGTACGTTAATTCAATGTAAAAAATTAGATTTTAATTAAAGTTTAATTTTGTTCCATGTGTCCCGTTTAATTTATGTATTTTAATTTTTGTGTCAAATGAGTTAATTTAGTATAAAAAAAGAGGAGTCCAATATAAGTAAACCATAAAAAATATAATTTTTGAATGATTTTATATTTTTGAGTCTTTTTTTTTTGTATAACTAAAAACAATTCTAGTTTATAAGTCATATATATATATATATATATATATATATATATATATAGTCAAAACTAAGAGAAATTTCAATTAAATTCTAAACTGGAGTCTAATTTTGCGTCATATGTCTCATCTAATTTTTAAATTTGTTTTAATTGGAGTTCAATTTTACACGTGTTCCATTTAATTTTTTAATTTTTGTGACAAGTAAATTATTGAATGTAAAAACAAAAGAATCTAGATCTAATTAGATTTTAAATTATATATATATATAATGTAATTGTGATTGTTTTTAAATGTATCCATACATATGCACGAGGTTACACACTAGTCAGTTATAATTTGCCACATAAAATAATTGTAAAAATAGGTATGAATTTTATTTATTTATAGAGTTTCAACTTATAACTTCCACTTCTGATAATTGTGTTTTTTATCATTAGATCAAAACACTAAACGATTTTTATGTTAGGTGAGAATTAAATCCCAAATCTCTTATTCAACTATTAAAGATTTTACCAATTGAGCTAACTGAAACCCACAAAGTCCATTTGACTGTGGTTGGAGCAACTCAGTTAGAAAATCTTGATGTCATTGTTTTCAATAATCTGTTTTTCTTTTGTGGAATATTCATGGTAGTGGGTCAATAGCATCTTGAGTCTACTGCCATGGCCCAAGAATTCTTCAAGGAAGGTTGATTATTGCTTGGAAATTGACTTTAGATTAGTTCATAAGAAATTTAGAGTGTGGGTGGGAAGTTGAAATGAAAGCAAAAGGACCGTGCCGTATCCGCTATGTTTGCCCCTATTGCTTGAGCACTTTGGTTTGTTTGAAAATGAGTCCGACGAAAAAACCTTGGTAATTGCCTGGTCTAATTTTCTGGTCATGCCCATATATTACTCATAAGGATGACATTGTCCTAGAAGAACCAATATGGTGGGAGTCAATTATTTTGCCCACTTTGTCTCAAAGACTATAACAACAATGTTTAGGTGAAATCCAATTAGAATTCTTTGTTTTTATTATAAGCCATGAAAGTCTTCGTACGGATCATCATTTAGAGCTAAACATAATCTTATATATCTATGTGCAATAAATCCATTCTTAAATACATTTTACAATTTTTTTTTCCCTGTAAACTAGGTTATAGGTTGAATACTCTTAAATCCCTATTCCCATTTTATCAAATCACAATAACAGGTGGTGGATGTGCCTATCAACCCTTAAACAATTGATGTAAAACTTTCTTAAATGCCAAGTCTATTCCCATTTTATTGAAACGTAATAAGAGGTGAAGGAGGTGCCATGTAAAACCTTTTAAATGTTATGCTAGTGATGCATTTCTTTTTTTTATAAATAAATTAAAAAGAAAAGAAAGAACTAAACTTACGGTTTCGTTCTATGAAAAATATTTTTATCATTAAATTAAGATATCAATGGATTTCTTTTTTGTTTAGACGATATTCTATATCACATCTCTTATATGTTGTTAAGAAGTTTCATCAATTGAGATAATTAAAACCAAATAATACACGTCTTATTAAGTGAGTCATAAAATAATGTATATGGTGTTAGTAATTACAAATACCCTAAAAAATACAGATGTACGGTAAAATTTTGCTATGAAGAGTAATTATGAATGGATTTATTGTAATATTAGACTATATATCTTTAACTACTTAAAATAAATCAAAGAATTGTTCGTAATGTAAAGCGTCTAACCGTGTATAATCTAACAAATGCACGTAAGGGGCATTTTTAATGTTTTGAAATGATGTCTTTTGTTTTTATAGATAAGATAGTATTTCAACTTATAACATTTAAACTTCAGATCTCTTATTTGACAATAAAAAACTTGATCAATTAAGCTAATTAGAACTCACGAAATGATGCTTAGCTTAAAACTTTATGTGCTCAAATAATATAATATATCACATCAAATATATATATATACTTCCTAGATTTGATTTCCTTTTGCATTAATCTAAATCATTTTGCTTATTAGATGCTCCCTGGATTAAGTGCCTAGTGATTTCTTTGTCAACGAGAAAGCAAACTAAGGGGCATATTCCTCGGTATTGAATGTTTTTTTTTTTTTGAAAACCGGTATTGAATGTTTTAAATGCTTCTTTGACAAAGGAAAAAAGAAAAAAAAAAGAAAAAGAAAAAAAAGAATCTCCTTTTTTGTGGTTTCGGCACTTCAATTATGAGTATTTTTATCTAGAATCAAGCAAGGTGCATCAAACTGTGGGCATATTTTGGACCTCACTGGCCGACACAAAGACATATAATATTATCCAATAGCCATTTTGTGGTTCCACAATTTTATACCAAACTCTCACTTTGGTCAAATATAAGGTTGTCCAACTAACTAAGCAAGTTGATGCAGTTCCTTTTATAATTATTATTATTATTATGGCCAACAATAATTTTGATACTTTAAGTTTCGTTCATTTGTCAATTTCACCTTTAGAATTTCAGAAATTATCAATCAGATCCCTAAATTTTATAAAATTATTCAAATTTGCCTCGATTTCTACTTTGTTTTTCTAGAATTTCAAAAGCGTGGAAAATGATTACTACACTTTTTCTTTTCTTTATATAACTTCATATTTTTTTTCAACATTTTCTGGTCAATCAAACGTGAAGTTGAAAATTATTTCAAAAGTGAAAGTGTTATTTTATGTCAATTCCACTCAAGTAAAAGTGACTCATAGTGGTAGCTATGTGGTACTTGTGATTCACTTATACTATTAGCATGTGAATTTTAAGTAACACGAACGTCCCACTTTAAAATAAAAAAAAAAAAAATTATAAATGAATCCAACCACATGACATATTGATACCCAAATGAGCACACAAATCAAATTGGTTCATTTTACAACCGTAAGAATTCATATGTTACTTTTGAAATTTTAGGCACCAAATTAGAATATGAAGCAAAATTTAGAGGTTACTTTAAAGGGAAAGAGCAATTGATTTTTATAGACTAAATTGTATAGCTCTTGTAAATAACACGGTATTTACTCAAACTGAGTAATTTTAAGTAACACGAATGTCCCACTTTAAAAAAAAAAAAAAATTATAAATGAATCCAACCACATGACATATTGATACCCAAATGAGCACACAAATCAAATTGGATCATTTTACAACCGTAAGAATTCATATGTTACTTTTGAAATTTTAGGCACCAAATTATAATATGAAGCAAAATTTAGAGGTTACTTTTAAGGGAAAGAGCAATTGATTTTTATAGACTAAATTGTATAGCTCTTATAAATAACACGGTATTTACTCAAACTGAGTAATTTTCTTTCCTTTCATATAATAGTAAATTCTAATAAGGGATGGGAGCATTAGTATTCTTCCAAAGCAGTGAGTAATTTTCTCCTCTCGTTTTTTCAGGCGATTCTTTTTTTTTTTTTTGCTTTTCTAACATTCATATATTGTAATGATTGTATTATTATTACCTTTTGGATCCATCTTTCTCCAATAAAAATTCAAATTTGAGGACACCCAAATGCAGCCAAGTAAATGGGCCAAAGCTGTACTAGAATTATATGAGTGATATGTATTAAAAAGATGGGGTCATCTTCTCATTTATTAGGCCATTGGGCCAACCATTTTGTTTTTTTGTTTTTTGTTTTTGCTAAAGGGCCAACAATTTTGTTAGGGTAAAAAACTTTAAACAAAAGTGGTTGCAGAAAAGTCTATTTCCCGGTTCCAAAACCACACAAAAAACACCAAAGTACGTGTACGACTGTGTGTGTGTGTGTTTTTTTTATAAAGAGGGTAGGTGCTTCTTCTAACTTCAGACACAGCCTGGCTTGATAGGTGTGTTATCTGTTTTTCTGTTTTTGTACAGCATCATTTTCATTGGCTCTTAGCTCCAAAATTAGACAAAACAGTGAGACACCACCCCCTTTGAAAAAAGAAAGAAAGAATCCCCACGTTAAGAAGGCGTAACTAACCCACGATTGTTGTCTCATCTTGATGGAGATGGAGTCACAAACTTCTTTCCCTCTCTCTCTATCTCTCTATCTTCTTTCTTTATATTGAAAGAGTCTTTTAGCTCTTCTATTATCAATAGGTTGATTGTATTGTTTTGTGTATCTTCTTAAATGAGAAAAAAAGATATTGATAATAGTTACTTGGATTTGGAAAATAGTACTCAAATTCTTCCATTAATCAAGAAGATACAAAGTATGAAAGTATATAAGGCCTAGAGCTTAGTGGGATGCTTAGTGGAGAACAACTTAATATGGGTGTATACTCAATCTATCAACTTACAAATTGATCAACTCAAAGCATTGAGTTGTGAAAGTAAAATAACTTTGAATAAGTCGAGTTCGAGTTGATGAATTTTTCAACTTGCCCAACTTGATTCAGTTTAGCCTATATAATAAATTATATAGATATATGCATTTACAATTTATACCATTTACATATCCAACCCTCCCTATTATCTCATTCTTTTCTAATAAGTTACGACACCTCCCCCTCCTCATTCACCAATAATAAAAAAAGACTATTTTAGCCCTTCTATTATCAATACGTTGATTGCTTTGTTTTGCGTATCTTCTAAAATGAGAAAAAAGATATTGATAATAGTTACTTGAATTTGGAAAATAGTACTCAAAGCTCTTCCATTAATAAAAAAGATACAAAGTATGAAAGTATACAATGCCTAGAGCCCTAGTGGGATGCTCAGTGGAGAACAACTAAATATGGGTGTGCACTCAATCCATCAACTTACAAATTGATCAACCCAATGCTTTGAGTTGGGGGTTGAGTTGTGTTAAATAAAATAACCTTGAGTTAAGTTGATGAATTTTTCAACCCAACCAAATCGATTCAATTTAACCTATATAAATATTATATAGATATATGCATTTACAATTTATACCATTTATATACTCAACCAACCTTCCCTATTATTTCATACTTTTCTAATAAGTCATGACACCTCCCCCTTCTCATTCACCAATAATCAGAACAATGATCTAACTCACACCTCTCTCTCTCTCTCTCTCTCTTCCATTGATTTTCAACCTTATTTCATTTTTATTTATTTAATTTTAACTTGAAAATGATGTAATATCAGTACTTTTCAAGACATAAATGTAACAACCAGCAAAGCAAGAGCATTTTTCTTTTCCTAGATTTCCTTTGCTACCAAACAAAGACTATGATGAGTTAGGATCGTGCAGAGATTTTAATTATGATTTGCTTTTGTTTGTGTCACTTTGTTTTATCTTGGCTTTCTTTCAAGTGTTATTTCAACTATATCAACCTGAACAAATGACTCATTTGTTAGGTTGGTTCTTTTCCTTTTACTTTACCTTCCTCTATTTGATTGCAAAAAAAAGGAGGAAATTGTAGAAAAATTATTGTTAACATTAGGCCATTGGTTTGGTATTGTGTATTTCCAATATAAACTAACATCTCAACTTGTTGAGCCCAGCCCAACCATTGTGGTTGGATTGAGTATAAAACTAACATCTCAACTTATTAAGTATCAAGATTTTCATTTTACTTATTGTTATTATTGTCATTATCCTATCCCTACTGTCCATTGGAAATTGATTCACCCTTGAGGAAGAGAGTAACCATAATCAACTTGAATTTGGAAGAAATATTTGAGAGATATATACAAAACATTAGACACTTCAGCCCACCTAAATTGGCCTTTTATGGTTCGTTTCACCAAACCAATGAATATCCACTATAAATCTCAAAACTTACAAAGCTCAATGGAGAATATCTTTCTTTAAAAAAAAAAAAAAAATCAGAAAGTTCCATTATCTTTAACAATGCTAATTAACATTACTTTTGTCAAATTGATTATTATGCTTGTATAACTATGGCTGAAGCTTTTCATGACCAGTAATTTCGGTGATGAAATGGGCAAACTAGAGTACTTCACAATGTCTAAAAGCTGACCAGCTTTCAGCAAAAGCAATTTCTACCGGAGGGCCATTAATCTATCCAAGCTTCTTCACAAAGATAAAAGTGAACGTGAAACTCTTTATTACCCAATTGATTCACAAGAGCTCAATGTTTCTCGAGAGTCCCTCATTGCTCACCGCTTACGGGGATTCAAAGGGAATGTCCAGGCTCAGGTTAGCATGGCCAAGAATTTGTTATGTATCACGATCTTCCTAGTGGCTAAGCATTCCCTCAAGCTCTATCACAATCATGCCAAATTTCTTCTACCAGTATATGCTCATTTTGGCAGATGCATGCATATCCCAAAAAGTATTCTAGGTGAGGAGAGAAGCACGGGTTCCACATCCAGACTGATGCAGAATGCGAGATAAACCTTTGGGCGATCATATTCAAAGGGCAAAGAGGTTCATACAGGCGGGTCAAAATCTTTGCGGAGCCATGAATATAATTAACTACAAGGATTAATTATTAGTTCATAACCATCGATGTCCAGAGATTAGATGTCCTTTTGAAAAAATGTGCTGCATTGGTGATGGATTATATACTGAGGAAAAAGTGACATTTTAAGCATGAACCCAAGAAAATTCTCACGTACCTAGTATCAAATAATATGCAAAACCAACATATTCTCAAGAATAATGAAGAAAATAGCAAAACAAAACTCAACTGACATAGCCTTCTCAAAAAGGCCAGTCGTAGTTTGAAAAAGAAATGACGATCATTATCGTCTTATATCTAAAGTTCAGCTTACTCTTCCTCATCTTCGTCTCCTCCATCTCCACCAGCAGCCTTCTTCGCAGCTGCCTTTTGGTTCCTGCGCTTCACTCTCCCAGGGCGTCCACCACCGAAAGGACTATTCAATGAAAAATCAATGTGCTTCTGTGAGTCCACCCTAACCATAAATGAGGGAATATTGACCACCTGTCTCCCGACCCTGACAATGCCAAAATAAGTTAATATTATCTCACCAATCACAGTCTATCCTTGGCAACCTGAGAGCTGATCACAGAGAGACAAATTTTCAAAGGCAATTCAAGTCAATAAACTGCCATTTGATCACAAAAGGATGTGCCCATGAGGAAAGCAATGGAAAGATAAGGGGCCAAGACTCTAGTTAATGCAACATGCCTCAAAATGTAATAAAGGGGGGGAAAATGCCATCATGCTCCTCTGAAGTAGCCATTACTAATCAAGCCCTTCATTTAGGAAATCAATCTGAATAAAAAGCATTGTGTAGTCCCACGGGAATTGACCTGCCAAACCTGGGAAATTTATTCTTCAAACCTAGAGCAAACCTAAATGGCCGCATCGACAATATCCTATTCAAGCCTACTAAACAAGTAAGCTGCAGGGTGAGGTGCCTCTCGACACAAAAGATGAGCGCACAACCTCAGCCCGAGCAATAAGCAACAACCATCCCCCCAAAAGAACTAAACCTGGCCAATAGGGACAACTTTAAGAGTGCCAGAATGAAACAAGTAGAAAGCAGGAAAAGGAATAGTGCACAAATTGATCAGAATGCTTTAGTGATGGGCAGCCAATTGAAGTGTGAGACACCAGCAAGAATCAGGCTTATTTAGCACAACACATCAAAACTACCAAAACACTTCAGCTACCCAATAAGAACTAGTACCTCGTGCACTTCTATAACAAGAAGCACTGCAAGAGTAAAATCTCCTGGCTTTTGCTGCATTTATATTTACTCACAATTAACTGGTCATCCCAAGAACATAATCGAGACTTGAGATCCTCACAATGTCTAACTTGACAACCAACATAATATTAAGGTCCACTCGGATCTACAGAATTTCAAACAGACAATTCTAACATTTTTAAGAATAAAATTAAAAAATGGATACCAAGGGTCTCTTTTGTTAAGAAAAATCACTGAAAACTATGTTTTGAGAATTTTTCTCAAAATTTGTTTTTTTTTATAAGTAATAATATTTTATTGAATAGAAGACTACTTCATGTTCACGATGATGAACACAAAGTAACTAAAAAATTATGAAGAATCACACAGGAATCTAAGTGAGCCTTGGAACTCATAAATGAAATTACAATGAGAATAACCCCATGCACAAGACCATTCAAACATACAAATTAACAAGGTCTTTAATTGATCAAGGGGTCACTCAATGTCCTCAAATGTAAAATTTGTTTGATGTGTTCTCCCACCCCAAGAAAATGATGAATCTGTTTGCTGTGTTTCTATTCCTAGCTTTTTTTCTTTTCTTTTCCCCTAAATCATCACAGTCGACAACACCCAAGCCCACCACCACTGCATGACCACCCACCCAACTAAATCAGAACTAGCAACACCCATGTTACAAAATTACAAAAGGGACTCAACAAAACCCACAAAGAGAACTCAAAGAACCAGCACCCAAAAGAATTTACTCCCCGAGCCAAAAAATTAAAAGGAACCCAATTAATTTCAGGCACGCCCATCCTTGGGGAGAGATAGAGAGAGCTGGCAGTGTGGCTGCGGTTCAAATCTTGAGTCATGGCTCCACTTCGCTAGACTTGCTAGCAGCATGGCTTGTGGCTCCCACAACCCACGAGCATCAACAAAGACCCAAAGACACAATGGCAACCCACAACCATCAACAACAGAAGATGGACAACTTAGAGAGAGAGAGAGAGAGAGAGAGAGAGAGGACTGAAAACAAAAAAAGAAAATACATAAACGATGTTTTCAATTTGGGAGTTCAGATAGTAAAATTTAGATAAGATTTAAAATAAAAATAATTAATGCACCTCACGCATTTTGTTCTTTAAGTCATGAAGAACATTTTCAAAATGGGGTACCAAAAAGGCCCTATAAATCACTAAACTAAATATAAGAGTTCATGCACTATCTTCTAATGGCCAACTTCACTTGTGATTTTTATTTGATTCGGAAACTCTAATTCTCCAAACTTCCCTGAATTCATTTCATCCTCAGAAGTCAGATCAAGGGCTTAACGAGATGATTAGTCAAATACAAAAGGCCCCACTCTATAATTGACAGCCAACAAACATTAGCATTAAGGACCATGCTCAAAATTTTCTTTTGTCCTTGTGACAGAGTGCCTGATTGAACCCACTATGAAATTTATTTTCACCTTTAAATGCCAAACCCTTGGCAATATTTGGAACATGCCACTCAGCAAGATAAATGGGCCTACAACGGTTAATGTTCATAAATTCCAATAAGGTGGAAGTAGTGTTCAGATCAACCAAAAGTACCACAATCACAAAAGATTCCAAATCCTAATCCTGCAATAGCTTCCTTTACAAATGGTAAAGAAAAAGCCAATGTCATCTTGTCATCCTATTAAGTTAACTAGCTTTCGTTTCTTTTCTTTTCTTACCTCTTTTATTTAAGTTTTAAATTTAGCTCCATGCCAAATATCCAAATCACCTTTTCAAAATCAAACATTGCACTAATCAGAACCTTGAACATTCACCTGTTACGTTAAACTCTATCTTCGTTAGGTGAGAATCTGTCTCTAACCAGCATCAAGCAAAATTCAATTTCACAAATCCGTGTTGGCCATATTGTAGTATTTTATGGCATTGAATAAATAATTAGGAGACTCCTCAAACAATGATTCAAATAAGAGAGATGCTACATCCACAACATTTTTACAATAAATCACAAGTAGTTAGTTGTTATTGGCTCATATTTGAACCTAACACTAATATTACTTTTTTGCCCCAATAATAGCAACCAGTAACAACTTGCCACTTAGGATTTGTTGTAAAAATGTTGTGAAAATGTTGTGGACAGATCATTTCTCTTCAAATAAATTTGAAACTAATTGCAAAACCAAATAACGAAGAAGAAGAAGAAGAAGAAGAAGAAGAAAAACAACAACAATAATAAAGCCTTGGTAGCAAAACTATGGAGTCAACTAAAGAATTGTGCACACATATTTTCTCTACCATTCTATCTAACATATCCAAAATCATATATTGTCACCTCCTATATTAACATAAACTTTTCTACAACTTTTAATAGTTTTATTTTACCTCTAACGAGTAAATATCCATAAAATGAACTCAAAAAAAAAAAACATATCCACTTACTACTATGGAAAATACAAAGCATAATCTCACTTATTGAGCGAAGACGCATAAAGCATTGATCATAATAGTTATGTTTCACAGTAAGCTAAAGATAATAAAGTATTCATATACCTAATATGCTTCTGTCTGATAAGCACTCTGGCGTGGTGAATGGACTTGGCCATACCAGACTTGAACACCAGGGTCTGTAAACGTCGCTCCAGAAAGTTCTCAACAGTGAGTGCCAACACATAATCAAGCTTGTTCTGGCTCTCATCCAGTAACCCGTACCTGTTCATCCTCCTCAGAAGGGCTTCACCCTCAAAAATACGACGTGAGTTCTTCTCATCCAGGGTCAACAGCATTCTAGCATTGTTACGAATTCGACTCAGAGCATACTGTACTCTCCACAGCTCTCTCTTACACCTCAGCCCATACTCTCCCACCAGCTTCAACTCCGCATCCAGACGCTCCTTCTCATAGGGACGTCTCGGCTTCTTAAAGGTTTTCCCATCTATTTACATAAATTACTCAAAAATCAAATGCAAACGCAAAGTGGGTTTCTCAAGTTTCATCAAATCAACAGTGCATACGCAGAAGAAAAAAGCATCAAAATGCAAAACTCAAAGTGGGTTTTTCAGGTTTCATCAAAACAATCATGAAGATGCAAAAGACAAAGCATCAAAAATGTAAATCCCGAAACGGGTTTTCCAGGTTTCATCAAAACAATCATGAATATGCAAAACGCAAAGTGGGTTTTCTCAAGTTTCATCAATACAATCATATAAATGCCAAAAAAAAAAAAAAAAACACGCAGAAAAACATTACTAATTGATTGAAGAAACACAAGCATTGATCATATTAGCAATAGAAAATGGAGAGAGAAAGAGGCTTACAGTTTCGGTAAAAGGCAACGTGGACCATGGTGTGAGTTAAGCCGTACTGTTCTCTGGTTAAACGATCTGAATTCAAATGAAGAGAGGTGGAGGACGATGGCGCCGCGCAATATCTTACGGTGTAAGAGCCTTTTCTTGCTTATATTAAACCCTTAACCCCTAACCCTAGCAACAATTCAAAGAGTGGTATGGGCTTACACCTACTTTTCATAGAGTTTAATTTTCGGCCCAGCAATAAAATAACCCATAATGTATCATTGTATTGACTCATCGACCCAAGTCAATCCGAGCTTGGTTGAAAAATCCTCTCAAAAAAAAAAAAAAAAAAAAAACTTGGTTGAAAAATTTTCAATCTATCTAACTCGATCCAATTTAGCCCTACTACTAATCATTTTTAAAAATATAATATATTATGTTTTAAATTTGTTATTTTTATTAATTTTGAATTATTAAATAATAAATTTAAATAATTGACTGAAAACCCAACTTTTTACAAATAATTCTGACCGTTAAATATCTTTTTTTTCTTTTAAGGAAGACCGTTACATTTTTTTTTTTTAATGGGAACCATTATATATCTTTGATTGTTTATATAATTTTTTTTAAAAAGATAATTTGTATAGTACCTCTTTATAGCAAATTTGAACCAATAATTATTCTAATGTAAAATTGAGTTTATGAACTATTCTCGAGTTTAATTTAAAATACTCTTGTTATTGTATATTAAAATTAAGATGAATTTTTTTTTATTTGCAAAATTTCAAGAAGTTTTGAAAAAAATATATTTTGATTAAAATTCTATTCCAAAATTTTTATTAAAAAAATTATTATTTTATAATCTACCACAATATTTTGTTGTATATATTGTACTTCCACTCTGTTTTTTTTTTTCCATACCATTCATAGGAGAAAACATATACACAGTACAAGTTACATCATACCAGCAGCAATTGGAGAAAACCAACAAAAATGAATTGGCACACGGGTTGCCAATTTAGCTACAGACCAAGGCTCTTTAACAACTACATGGGGTACACAAAGCACATTACAATGAAAACCAGAGTTAGACAAAAAACTAAGATCAGCTAGTCTAGTACTATCAAGCCAATCCGATGTTGTTTTCATCTTGAAAGTCTGCATAAGTTTCTTGCTGTCAGTGAGATACAAAACATGGTGAAAACCTTGGTCCTTTGTTGCCAGACCAGCTTCAACCACAGCCTCCAACAGTACCCCAATTGATGTTCAAGCATTGCTACTATTCACTCCAAAAAATACCCTTTCTCCTTGAATTGTTAGAGCTTTATAAACAGTGCCATTTCTATATGGTCTCCTACTTCTAGCTCTTGCAAGCTTGATTATTCGTTGCTAGTCCCCTGCTGCAGCTTGCCCCTCTGCTCTGGTGCATCTGCCTTCTTTGTTTGCTGAGGTGCTACACCTTGAGAGAGAGAGTCCCTGTACCTACAAGAGAAGGTTTGAGCTGTTAAAATAACTTCCACTGGATTCGGGTTCAGTCCTTGATGAACCACCCTATTCCTGTAAGTCTAGATTGTCCAAAGAATGACAAAAACATCCTGCAAAAATTCATAGAATCTGAACCGTTCTGAATATTTCTTGAAAGTAAATGCTTCAACCATTGTTGCATAGATAAAATGATGAATTCAGACGTGTGTAAAGCCAAAGTAGACCCGTGCCAACAAGCTCTTGCAAAAGGGTAATGAAGAAAAAGGTGAGTATGACTCTCTTCCTCCTCATTGCACAGTGGACACAATTTTGAAGATGATATACCTCTGGCATGAAGATTAAGGAAAGTAGGAAGACAGTTGTGGAGTAGTTTCCAAATGAAAGTACTAATTTTTAGAGGCACTTTGATTTTCCAAAAGGTTCTCCACCATCCCATATTAGCTTGAAAATATCTAGGATGACTTGAATCATCTCTAGTTAAAAGCTCATAAGCTTTCTTCACTTGGTACTCCCCATTCTTAGAGAACCTCCAAAGAAGCTTATCGAGTACAAAATTTGTCTTAGAAATTGGAATTTGAAGAATTTGCAAGGCTTGAGAAAACGGATACAACCTTCTAACCAAATCTACTTTCCAACTTCTAGTATTGTGGTCAATCAAATCCCCCACAGTACCTGTAGGTAGATGATGCTGTGATAAATTTAAAGTTGAATGAGGAAACCAGTACATATGATTGAGAGGAATATTGTACCAATCCCCAACTCTCCACTTTCATACCCTTAAAACATGATTTTCCTATTTAATGATATTCTCCAAACCCATGAGTGATGAGGCTTAGACCTATAGTCATGAATAGAACAGGTAGGAAAGTACTTGGCCTTAAAGGTTTTAGCTAGCAGGGATTGGGGATTATGACAAATTCTCCAATATTGTTTATTTAGCATAGCTTGATTCATGTAGTTGAATTTCTTAATTCCCAACCCACCTCTCCCCTTAGGCCGACTGATCCTATCCCAATTAAGTAAATGAAGCATATTCTCATCATGTTCATGACCCCGCCAAAATGCACGACTAATAGAATCCATTTTGTTACAAACATGGTCTAGAACTTTAAAGCATGAAAAAGGAATATAAAGGAAGAGATTGCAAAACAGAGGCTATTAATGTTGTTCTACCAGCTTAAGAAAGGAGTTTCATTTTTCATCCTTGAATTTTTGCTTTAAGTTTATCAACAAGAAATTAAAAATTAGCAATTCTATTACCTCTCAACTTGAATCGAACACCCAGGTACTTGTTAGGATGTTGAACCAGATTGACCTGAAGAGTTTTGACAAGGCATATTTTTTCCTCCTTAGGCATGTTTGGTGAGCAAAACACATCAAATTTGGCTAGATTGATGGATTGACCTGAAATGGAGTTGAAGATTTTGAACAAAATTGTTATCCTTTCTAAAAAACAACAAAGAATCATTAGCAAACAGTAAATAGGAGAATGAGAGACCATTCCTACCAACTTTGATTCCTTTGATTTTCTAAAGATCCTCAGATTGAGTTAAAGAAATGGATCGAATATTTGCACATAAAAGGAAAAGATAAGGAGATAAAGGGTCTCCTTGTCTTAAACCTTGGATGACTTAAAGGACCTTGTCATACTTCCATTTATCAATAAAGTATACTCTACTGAAGATACACCCTCCATAATCCAATTAATCCATTTGGAATCAAAGTTCATAACAGTGAGGACTGCCTTCAAAAAATTCCAATTGACTCTATCATAGGCCTTGGACATGTCAATTTTCAAAACTCCAAACCTATCTCTCCTCCCCTTCTTTTTCCTAACCACATCAATGATTTCACGGGCCAATAGTATATTATTAGAAATATTCCTACCCATAATGAGAGCATTTTGATAAGGAGTGATAATGCTATCCATAATAGGCTTTAGTCTATTTACAAGGACCTTTGAAATAATTTTATAAAACACATTGCATAAACTGATTGGCCTAAAATGATAAACCTCTTTTGGGTTTGGAATTTTTGGTATGAGAGTAATGAAGGTTTGATTAAGGACCTTAAGGAGGGAGCCAGAGTGGAAAAAAGCTTGGACAACATTGCACACATCAGTCTTGGCAATCCCTTAAAAATTTTGGAAAAAGAAAACAAGGATGCCATCAGGTCTAGGAGCTTTGTAAGGACCCATCTGGAAAACTGCCTCTTCTATCTCATGGTTGGATATGCCTATATTTAGGGATAGGAAGCCCATGGAACTCCTGAATGATATTTTCCACAGTTAAATTGTTGTTACCCCTAAAGCTTCTTTTGAAAGATTCAAGAAATATATTTTAATAAAATTAAATTGCAATTTTGATTAAATGAGAATTATCAAAAGTTTCAATAAGGATATTCATTATTTATTTAAATAGTTTTATAATCTACTATAATAATTGGTTTCAAATAGCAGTTTAGTCTTATATGGGGTGCATTCATCAAGAAAGTTTTATTTGGTGTGCATTGATTAAGTTAAAGTAATTTTACAAAATATTAAAACAATGATTGGACACGTGGCACAAAATTGAATCTCAATTGAAATCCAATTTAGAATCTGGTTGAATTTTCTCTAAGTTTTGGTATTATATATATAATTTACAAAATATCAAAAAATGATTATTATCATGTGCATATTTGGCATGATTTGATTCTCACACTTTTTTAAGGAAGATGGAACATAAAAAACATTGGTATCACTTACAATTCTAAAACAACACAACTTGATATTTAAAGAAGTTTGATAAGGGAAAATATTAGAAAATTTATAGGTTTAAAAGTTTTGTGAGATATTTGAGGAATACGAGTTATTAGATCTCAGGTATACAATAAGAGAAATTATTAGGAAGTCCCGGATTCCCAACCAATGAGAGGGTGTCGCGATATTAAAAATAAATGACTTTGAATACATATGGCGAGAGGTGGAGGACGATGGTGCCGCGCAATGTCTTATAGTGTAAGAGCCTTTTCTAGCTTATTAAATAAATATTACAACCATCCAAATTAGGATGGTCATCCATGGCTCGCAAAGGTTATGAACGACCAAGGATGATTGTCCATAGCTCACAAGGGTATAGACAACCATACGACACTTAGTAAATTTCAGAAGAATTCTCTAAGAGCTTTACACAATCAAACCACGATCAATCATTCTAGGATTTGGGGAGAATTCCTCGAAATTCGCTCAATTTTCTTCATTAACTCCACACATCTCCCACGATGATAATGGATCTAAACAAGTAGACACACTTTTAACTCTCTATAAAAGGATCAAGTCTCATTCAATGAAGGTAGGTTCTACTATTCACAATTTCCCATCCTTGTGTTCTAGAGCGAAAACTGACTTAACCGTCAAAAGGTCTTTGGCCGAGTTACATCGGTCACCCTTAACAGTCCATTCTTTCTTTTCAGGGCATTAAGCCATTACCGCAGCCCGGAGCATTTCAACCTACTAATTTTGCAGCATCATCAAATACTATTTTGATTAAAATTCTATTCCAATATTTTTTACAAAAAATTATTATTTTCATAATCTACCACAATATTTTGTTGAATATATTGTAGTAGCGTACTTGCACTATGTAGCTAAATGCTAGTATTACAAGTTGTCCAACATAATTTTGCCCTATGACTACCTTAAGTATATTAAATTTAGTAAAATATTTTATTTTAAATGGAACTTTATTACCAAAAATTTAATAAAATGAAAATGCAATTTTGATTAAATGACAACTATCAAAAGTTTCAATAGGGATTTTCATTATTTATTTAAAAATAGTCTTATATTCTACTATATTATTTGGTTTCAAATAGCAGTTTAGTCTTATATGGTGTGCATTCATCAAGAAAGTTTTATTTGGTGTGCATTGATCAAGTTAAAGTAATTTTTGTTCTTTTATTTTTACTGTTTTTTTTTAGAAACAACACTATTTATTTTATTAATAAGTTTTAGTTAAATTATTGATTTAGTTTCTTCATATGGCATAATATTAGACTACTATAAATTTAAGTTAAAAGGTACTTTGCAAGAATCTTTTGCTTGAAAACATAAGTAAAACTAGCATGTAAATAATTTTATATACACTAAGATTTGTACATCATATGTTTAGCTACAATATTTTAATAATTTATATTTAACTTAGACCATGATGATTTCATGTAATTTTTTGTTAGCACTCATTTTAAATATTCTATCATATAGTTTTAAGGAGTTGTTTTGATCTTAATTAACATGTATATACTTACAATCTGGTCAATAACAAATATTTATTAGTTTATTGGGCACTAAAACAAAATGTATCAGTTGCCCACATCATACTTCTAGCATGTTACATAATCCATAAAATGCTACATGTTATCCCAATATCAACCTTTAGGTAGTTTGGATCATAGGTATTTATCCAAAATATTTTTTTGATAAATTGGGTTTTTTAAATGGTTCATTTGATATTAGACTCTTCATTTTTTTTTTCAATGAACAATTAACTTGGCACAAAAATGAAAAATCTTAAATTGGACACGTGACACAAAATTGGATATTAATTGAAATCTAATTTAGAATTTGATTGAATTTTTTCTTAGTTTTGGCTTTATATATATACTAGTGTTATACCCGTGCGATGCACGGCTTAATAGAAAATTATATGTAAATCAAACAATTTATTTCAATAATATAATTAAATTACTTGTCTAAAAAAATTAGATTAAAAACTTTGAACTTATAAAGGAGATTTGAACAAAAATAAAACTGTAATAAGCACATATAAACATAACACAATATATAATAGATTTCATGGATTTAAAATTTTCTTTATGACTCATAAGCAAAGCCTTAAATATATATATACACACACAAAACACAAAAACAAAGAAGAGAAATACATACTTGTAATAGTGTGGATGGTAGGTTTGATAAAGCGTGGATGGTAGGTTTGACAAAGCGTTCCAATATGGATTTCACAAATTATGAGAGAAGGAGAATCATTGGTAATGGGGTAGAGAATTGATTAGAATAATAAGAAGTGTTTCTACGTTGTATTAAAAAAAGAAGAAAAAAAAAGAAGAAGTCGTAAAAAAAGAAGAATACACTGAACAAAAACTCTCTCTCTCTCTCTCTCTCTCTCTCTCTCTCTCTCTCTCTCTCTATATATATATATATATATATATATATATATGTAAGTGCACAATTGTACCCGGACCCAAAAACAAGTGATGGGCTCAGGCCCAATAAGCCTTATACAATGAAATTTGTAGAGTATAAGTTTGAAACCTAGGATTGGGATGTTGGAAGTTGGTTAACATGCTAAAGTGCCACAATCTATGCAAATGATAAGTAAATATGACAAAGAAACCTCCTCGGACGTAAGCCGAGGACGAGTTGTATAATACTTCTCTTTCTATGCCAAAGATTACAATTCTTAGTTCTTTTTTTTAGCTCAAAAGCAAGTCCCCCCTTCTTTCCTCTCTCGTCTTCTTATATACTTCTTCTTCTTCCCTTTTTTCATCCACGTGTCATACAAACCTTCCCCTTAGATACTTGTCCTATCCACCACCTTCTTGAAGTCTTCAAATAATAGCAGGAATGCTGAATTCTACTGTTTAGAGGTCATTTTTCCATTAATGCGGTCAGGGAGGTAGATGCAGGGCCTTTAATGTGGTGGTAGCAGATTTTTCCTCAGATATTTCTCACACGTTCTTGCTTCTAAAGGGTGCTTGGATCACACTTTTACTCACTAGTTCTTCCAGAATTCTGCCTCCAATCCGTCTAGCAAGTCCCAGGGCCATTGTTGGGCCTATCTGAGGATATACTCCTCCTCGGACAACTCCTCAGACCACTATAATGCGGACTGACCTGTGGGCCTATGGACCCTGACCAAACAGACTTGTATTAACCAATCAGGCCCAAAGCCCAAACGTTTGTTCGAACATTTTTACCCCCCACAATATATATTAAAAATCCTAACTCAATTAGGATTCAAAAGTCTTCATCTAATAGATAATCTCAAAAAAAAAAAAATAATAATAATAATTTTTCAATTCATGTAAATGGCACCTATAATTCTAACTTGATAATTTCAGAGGGTCCTAGCCATGAATGTTTCTCTTTAGTTGGTTTGTCTCTATAGGAAAAAGACTTGAGTTATCAGAAATACAAAAAATCAAATAATGAATTTATTTATTTTAATATAAATAAACAAATGACATTATGGGGTTACCAAGTAGACTTGGATGTGTGTATATTCCAATGCGAATGTAACTCTTTCTATTCACGTAAAAAGGAAAAGAAAAGAAAAGTAACCGCATGTGAAGAGGAAAAAATCACAATGAAGATTGGTTTATCTCATTAATCAAATAGATATAAGTTATAACTCTCCAACTCACGCACATGTCTAACTCTTCCTAACTATGTACGTTTTTTTTTTTTTTTGATTTTTTAATCCAAAGAAAAAAAAAAAGTAATCATGTATGACTGCGAAGAGGGAAAAAATAGTAAATTAATAATAAAATGATTAAAATTTGGATTGTAATCAAATTAAGATTTTTATCAACTTAGAAATAATAGAAGAAGAAGATAAGTTTAAAAAAAATTATATCTATTTTCTTAAAAAAAAAAAAATTCTGCAATTTGGTGAAGCCACTTAGCCCAATCACGGTTTAATCAAGAATCATGTATAAACTAAATAAAATAGGAAAACATTTTTGAATTTAAGTAAAATTAAATAAAAAAAATAGATAGAACAATTTATCATCAAATTTATTAATAATTGATTCTCAAACCATAACCATATGAATCAGATAAAACTTAATAAATTTAGGTTAAACAAAAGACAAAGAATTCACAAAACCTATTCAATTTGATGAAAGAAATTAGAGTAAACAAATATAAAAAAAATTAGTGTAAGCAAATACATACCTAAAAAAGTCTAATGTCAGTCTAATTTGTGGAAGTATGAATTATAGGAAAAGAAGATAAGAACAAAATATTATATCTATTTTTTTTTTTGAAAATCTAAAAAATATGAACTAATAATGCTAAAATTTTTAAGTTGATTTTAGTGTATATAAAATGTTAAGTTGATTTTAACGTATATATATGACATGATTTATGTTTTTTTTTTTTTTGAAGCCGATTTATGTTTTTTTTTTAAGATTACAATATAATTTATGTTTTTTTTGGTTGAAAATCTACAAAATATCAATAACGTTGCTGTTTTTGGACATGTAGTAATATAATTTATGGCAAAAAAAGAAAAGAAAAAGGATTAGATGAAGAATCATATGTAACTTAAACAAAAGATAACAATTCTAATTTTGTGTCTATCCATGAGGTGTCTTATAAAAATAAAAAATAAAATTAAAGGTTGATATCAATTTTTGTATACACGTACTATGATTGTTTTTTTTTCTTTTTTTAATTAATGTTGATATGAACAATTAGTGTGAAACCAAAATTCTAATCCCCTAGAATGCTAGAACTCATAAATCATAAATGAAGTAGATATCCTATTGCTAATTAAATAAATCACTTAGAAATTATAGATAAATTAATAATAAAAGAATTAGATGAAGAATTTGGATTGTATTTGTAAGTGCACAACTGTACCCGGACAAAAAAAAACAAGTGTTGGGCTCAGGCCCAATGAGCCTTATGCAATAAAATTTGTAGAGTATGAGTTTGAAATCTAGGTTCGAGATGTTGGAAGTTTGTTTAACAGGCTAGAGTACCACTATTTGTGCAAATGACAAGCGAATATGATAAAATGACCTCCTCGGACGTAAGCCGAGAATGATTTGTGTATATCTATTTTTTCTTTCTTATGCCAAAGTTTACAATTCTTAGTTCCTGTTTTTTTCTAAGCAGAAAGTCTTTTTTCCTCTTTTTTCTCTTTCCTCACTCGTTTCCTTATATACTTCTTCTCTACTGGTTCATTCACGTGTCATACAAATCTTTCCCTTCGATACCTGTCCCATCCACCGCCTTCTTGAAACCTTCAAACAATAGCAGGGAGGCTAAATTCTACTATTCATAGGTCACTTCCCCATTAATGTGGTCAGGGTAGTAGATGCAGGGTCTTTAATGTGGAGGTAGCAGCCTTTTTTCTTAGATATTTCTCTCACATCCTTACTTCTAGAGGATGCTTGGATCACCCTCTTACCCATTAGTTTTTCCAGAATTCTGCCTTTAACCCATTTAGCAAGTCCCAGGGTAATCGCCGGGCCTGTCCGAGGATACATTCCTCCTTGGACAACTCCTCGGACTTTTATAGTGTAGACTGACTTGTAGGCCTGGAGGCCCTGATAAAAAACGAACTGGTACCAGCCAATCAGGCCCAAAACTCAAATATTTATTTAGGAGTTTTTACCCCCCACAGTATTCAAATTGAAAATTTTGTCAACTTAGAAATTATAGGAGAAGAAGAAAAGAACAATATATATATAAAATAAAAGTTGGGCTTAGAAGTCATGGTTGCACCACGTGACTTCACCAAATTACAGAAATTTTGTTAGATTTATATATATATATATATATATATATATATATATATATATATAAATCTAACAAAATTTCTGTAATTTGGTAAAGTCACGTGGTGCAACCATGACTTCTAAGCCCAACTTTTATTTTATATATATATTGTAAGAACTCAAAATGTAAAGGCTCAAGCCCACTTAGAATATTGATGCCCAGATCTTCAAACCAAGCCCAAACAATGAATTTTTAATAGAGTGGGATTCTAAGTGGGTTTGGGTCTTTACATTTTGAGTTCTTATATACACACACACACACACACACACACACACACACATATATATATATATATATATATATATAATTTACAAAATATCAAAACAATGATTATTATCAAAGAGCACATTTGGCATGATTTGATTCTCACAGTTTTTTAAGCAAGATGGAACATAAAAGACATTGGTATCACCTATAATTCTAAAACATTAATATTAGAAAATTCATGGCGAAAATGGGCAAATGCCCATTTCGCACAAAAAAAAAAAAAAGGCAAATGCCTCATTTCCCAAACTAATTAGGGAAATACTCATCTTTTGAAACTCGATTTTCTCAAAATCAAGTTTAAAAAAAAAAAAAAATTATGGAGCTCTATAGTGACGTTTTAAGGACCTATAATGATGTTTTGTAACTCGACCTCCATGAAACCAAGTTACATGTAAGTTTTTTTTTTTTTTTTAAATTTATTTATGAGTCACAAAACGCCGCCATAGGTCCTTAAAAACGTCACTATAGGCTCCTTAAAACGTCGCTATAGGGCTTAACTCGATTTTGAGAAAATCGAGTTTCAAAAGAGGGGTATTTCTCTAATTAGTTTGGGAAAGGGGGCAACATGCTAATTTTTTTTCGCGAAAAGGGCAAAAGCCCATTTTGGCTGAAAATTCATAGGTTTAAAAGTTTTGTGAGATATTGGAGGAAATTAATATAAGTCATCATATCTTATGTATACAAAGATGGAAATTATTGGGTAGTCCCGGACTACAAGTTCAGCAAGCTGACCTTGTAGTTCCAACCAATGAGAGGGTGTTACAACATTAAAAATAAATAACATCACCTTATTGCCAACTCAGCCAAATAACTATAGATGTTTCTAACGTCCGTTAAGTGTTAACTCATGAAAGGAAATTCAAAAATTTGGGAATAGTAGGCTATAAGGTAAGGGTGAGATGTAAATGGCGTTTAATGTGCAACAATTTTCAAAAACCTCTTTGGTCAACAAGAACCGGAAACGACAGCCCATGTGCTCTAGTCTTGCCCATATGCGCGGAATGTGTGGGCTTTGATTAGAGGCCGAGTTCAGAAATGCAGCAATGAGGTGGATGATTTTTTCCAGCTATTCAAAAAAATGCAGACAATGTTGGAAGAAGTAGATCTGGACAGGTGGACAGTCACGACTTGGAGCATTTGGAATGCAAGGAATAAGTCTTATTTTGACCATGTTCAGCTTTAGCCGAGGATCATCATGGAGAGGGCAACTAGCGTGTTAGTAGAATACCAAACATGTATGGCAGCACAGCAAATAGTGAGCTGATATAGAGTTACGCTGTTGTGTTGTTTTCCATCGAGGTCATGACCGGGAATGTAGTCAGTACTGCCACGCCAAGCTATGTGGCCTTGTATTATTTTGAGATTTGATGCAATAAAATTTCTACCACTCGTTAAAAAAAAAAAAAAAACCTCTCTTTTCACTAGTAAATATTTATTTTAAATGAAACATTTTTACCAAAAAAATTAATAAAAATTAAAATGAAATTTCAATTAAAATTGTTCTATTTGGTTTCAAATAACAGTTTAGTCGTGTATTCATCGAAAACGTTGTGTATGGAATGCTGATAAAGTAAATTAAAGTAAATTTTATTCTTTTATTTTCACTATTTATTTTATTAATAAATTGAAATCATATTATTAAAATAATTTCTTCATATGGCGTGATATTATATTATGTTTAGAGCAAAGAAACTGTGCAAACATCTTTTGCTTGAAATATCAAAACACGGATTATTAGCAATGGAAATATTTGGCATAATCTGATTCTTAGAATCTTTTTTTACGAAGATGGAACATAAAAGACATTGGTATCACTTATCATTCTAAAACAACAGAGCTTGTTATTTAAAGAAGTTTGTTAAGGAATTAATATTAGAAAATTCATAGGTTTAAAAGGAAAAAAATAAATAAAAATGCTTAATTTGTATTTTTTTTTTCTCCCTCACTTAATTTCTTGGCAATCAAACACACAACACACCCAGAACAGGTCAAACCATCGCTTCTAAGATCTTCAATCACAAAATCAATATCTACCCCAAACCTTAACAATATATGTACACAGTTTGCAAATTAAGCTTCTTTTTTCCTTCAATTTGTGTGTGTGTGTGTTTTTTTTTTAAATGTCAAATAAAATTTATTATGATTATTATTAGTTTATTTGCTATATACATCATTTTTAATTGTACCAATTGTGCAATCCGTTTTCCAAATAAGCTTGTTACAAGAGGATGACAAAGTCCAAATTGATGATAGCTTCAAAACCCAAAGACCAAATTGAAAGTTTTAAAAACATAATGACTACAAAAAAAAATATGTTTTTACCTAATCAATATGATGACCATATACAAGTAAATTAGACTGATTAAGAGGAATATTGTCAATCAATAGTAAGTGTAGCATGGAGCTTGAAGACCCTTCTTTAAGAGTTTATTAAATTCATTAGGCGTTCTCTCCTTTCTCACTAAAGGGATGGTTTATGACAATTGCAGATTTTCCAATACCTAGTTGTAAATAATTTTGAGATTTTATTTATTGAGTGTGTTGATTTGGATGATGAGGTTATTTTAGAGAGGGAAAATTTCTAACCTATCACAAGTTAATTTAGTTGTCTACAGTTATGTCTATGATAAAACTTCTTAACGAAGGGGAAAAAAACTTCTTTAGTTACAATTGTTAAGTTGGATTTAGGTTAGCATATTTGCCTCAAGATATGTTTTTGGAGCGTGTGAGAGGAAGAGCAAGTGAATATAAAAAAAATGAGAAGATATGAGAGAAGGAAAAAAAAAAATTTTGAAAATGAAATTATTAGAGAAAGGAAAGAGAAATTGTAAGAGGAAGTGTTAAAAAAACAACTAGGTAAAACGAAGAAGATAAATCTTTTCTTCAATATTGGGTGAAAATTTAAAGAGATTATTGAAAAATATTACAAATCTTATCTTATATAATATAATTAAGAATTTAAATCACATTTTAATTGCGCCAATTTTTTGCTAAATGTGATTCTAATTTTTTTTTTTTGTTGCATGCAAATTAATGTATCTAAGTTAGAAAATATATATTTGTGTTAAAAATAGAAAATATATAGAAACTAAATTCGGAAAATTTATGCTTTTATGTAATGTTATGTACAATGTATTATTATGTAGAAATTAAGAACGTTATCCTTAAAAAAAAGAAAAAAAGAGAGAGAGAGAGAGAGAGAGAGAGAGAAAAAGAGAACGTTATCACCTAATCAAAGGTCAAATTAACAAGGATAGAGATATTACCAATCACAAGGTTTAGGGGAACTTTTCCTATAAAAAAAAAAATTAGGGGAACTTTTAAATGACAAAGTAATTTTTCCAAAATTTAAGGACTAACAATTAAGCCCCTGGTGTGTGTTTGTTTCTCAAAGAAAAATAAGAATATATATACATACACACTAGCCTTAAACCCACGTTATGCGTGAAAAAATGTAATATAAATATTTTATAAGAATATAACCTAAAATTTGTAGGTTAAATAGTGCATGTGTTATTTAAAAATATTTTATATTTTTATAATTTTTATGTGATGGAATGGAACACATGTAACCTTTACATTTAGTTTAAATTATTATATAAGTTTAGAATTGTAGCATTTTTTTAAAATTTCCAATTATAAGAAAAATCAAGGGATAGAGATTTTGGAGGTACAAATTCAGGGGTTAGAGATTTAGGGGTTAGGTTTAAGAATATATTATTGAAATTTGAATTTTAAGATAATTTGTATAAAAAAAGAATTTTAAACTAATATTTTAAATATTTATCATTTATATTGCTTTTTTAAGGCCAATATTTTTAATTTTTAATGCTTATTTAGTTTTTTTTAGCCCAAAATTAAATAGTTTGGCCTAAATAGAATAAAGTTTCATATTTTTCAACCCAACAATTAAGAAAAAAAATGGATTTTTTGAGCTAAAAATTGAAAAGGTTACAAAAAGAATTAATTTAAGGTTCAGTTAGTCCAAAATGGACTGAATGGATTGAATTGGATCAAAGTAGAACTTAATGGGACTGAATTGAACCAAGTAGGACCAAAGTGGAACTAAATGGACTGAATGTGATTGAAGCGGACAAAAATAGACCAAATTGAATCGAAGTGGACCAAAATTCAACTGTGATGTGTCTCAAAAGGAACGTAGCAACAATAAACTTCAATTTTTAAATATTATATAAATATAGGGGAGTAGTGCTATAGGTCTATAAATTTCAATACATTGAGCTTACAAATTAATGGATTACTAAATATAAAAAGATAATTCAAATACTCAGTTATGACAGATTTTAATTAGCTCAATTAGTAAAGTCTTTTGTGGTCGAATAAGAGATTTAAGATTTGATCCCCGTTTGTACTAAAGACCAATTGATTAAAATTTTATTCATCAAAATGATAAATAATAATAATAATAATAATAATAATAATAATAATAATAATAATGTAGCCCATGGTCCAATTTCTAAAAAAAAAACAACTCAAAAAAAATTATATAAAAAAAAACATAATTTTTTTTTCTACAAAAATTTGAACCGTGATTTAATGTAGCTTTTATATTTTTAATTATTCTTGAAACTTCAATGGCAATACATATACCCAAAATGTTGACACTAAAAAAAAAAAAAAAAAACTCATCGCTCATGCGAAGCACGTGTGATGAGGCTAGTGTATATCTCAAAGCAGTTATTATTAGCAGTGAGCATATTTGGCATGATTTGATTCTCACACTTTTTTTAGGAAGATGGAACATAAAAGTAAACGACATTGGTATCACTTATAATTTTAAAACAACATAACTTGTTATTTAAAGAAGTTTGATAAGGGAAAATATTAGAACATTCATAAGTTTAAAAGTGTTGTGAGATATTGGAGGAAATTAATATGAGTCATTATCTAAATTATAAAACAATAGATAAAACTCTATTTCATTATCTACACTTATTTATGTTAAGTGTAGGTGAAAGAATGATAGTGTTAGAAGGGAATGAGCATATAATCTCTAAAATTATTTCTTATCCTTTTAGGAATGACTCTAAAGATTTGACCTTTTCGAATTCTGTCTGTAACTCACTATAGGCTCGAGAAACAAAGAGAAGATGTGTACGAACGAGATATCCAGCAACAAGAAGAAGGAAAAGGATTGAATAGAGGAACTCCCGAACATTTTGCGATCTCAGATGTGTCGATATCAATGGTGACTCATTATTTTGATGAATCATTTCTTCGGACAGAAGAAGATTATGTAAACACTTACTCGAAATCTCACTTATCAGATTCCATTGTGGAAGACACAAAGCTGCCCCTCCTTACTAGATTGAGAATGAAAAAGGGATTAGAACACAAGCGAAAAATGTGTTATCTAAAGAATTGTTCTTACCTAATCTTTAGCCATTAATAATCGATCAAATAATTATTAGATAATACAGGGCTTATGATCGATCAAATAATTATTAGATACCCTCAAAGCACGAGTGAAATACTGGTGTTTCCTCTTACGATGTTTGTGACAAATTTCACTAATTAAATCCTAATGAGATACTTAAAAAAAAATTTGTTGATAAGATCTACCTTAAATGTGGAAGTTTGGAAATACACAATTATTTTCCTAAAAATCTTAATAAAAATTTTCAGAATAAAGATAAAGATTTTTTAGAGTTTAGCTCTATCATGGTGTCTTTAAAATCTTATCACCACATCATCAACTATTTAAATAAATAACTAATTTTTAAATGTTTTTATTTGAATTTGTTTTAAAACCTTCATCACATGACAAAAATTAATCTAATGGAGTAGAATTAGCAACTATGATACAAATAAATTTGTTTATCTTGTTGTTCACTTAATTAATTTTTTAACTTGCTTCATCACTCTAGGTTTCTCTGTAGCCTAGAGCATGTAGAAGCCTCAAACTTGTTTCTTACAAGATTATAACCTTTCTAGGCCTGTCAATCAGGCTGTGGAAGAGGTTCCGGAAGATTAGGGGTTGAAATGGTGATTAAATCGAAGGAAGTTGCATATTCCCAAAAGCATGCTCAGTTTAGTGTTCTAATAAAACTTCAGATCAATAAGGATTACAATAAAAAAGCTTTTAAAGCTACTGTCAGACAGTCGTGGCACTGCTCAAGTGGGGGTTTCAGTGGGAATTGGATTGCCACATCAAAAGCAACTTCTATAGAAGATGAGGATTGTGAGATGTATGTAGTTGATAATGTTCCAAACTCAAATTGTTCAGGTGAAACAACTGACTCTTCTCTTAGCACTATGCCTCTATCCCTGTCAGCAAAAATTTGAGAATGTGGAAACGTATTCTTCGGGAGGTTGGAGTGTTTGCTCAAAACACACCTGAAGGTGCACTTCTATTTGCATTTAAAAAACGTCTTCCATCTACTCAAACTAGTATTGACAAAGATAATCTGGTGGCTACAAAAAAGAGAGCCGTGGAGGTGTATATAAAAGCTCCAATTTCCATTACTTAGGCTGTTCTTCAACCTTACTACCTCCATGAAAATTCATTGCTTAAGCTGTCCTCTAGATCTGCTAGAACTGCTTGGATTTCAAAGGATATTTCCATTATTTGTTAAAGTTTTTTGTACTTTTTCTTTTGTTAGTGTTTATTTAAATTGTAATTGTGCCGCTCTAGCTTTTGCTAGTG
The DNA here is from genome assembly GCF_040712315.1 of Castanea sativa. Lineage (NCBI taxonomy): Eukaryota > Viridiplantae > Streptophyta > Magnoliopsida > Fagales > Fagaceae > Castanea > Castanea sativa. Next base: position 53,219,186 of record NC_134015.1, read on the forward strand.
TTGCAAAAGAGAATAAGGAGATCCTAGAACAATGCCCCTCTTTTCTCTACCCATTGTATAACTTGATTTTCAATCAATAAAGTCTACTATTGTTTCCTCTAAAAAAAACTAGCCGCATTACACATGCTTGGCGCATGCGACGAGACTTTTTATTTTTTTATATTTGGGTTTACACATTTTATTCACGATAGTTTTATTTTATTTTTGAAAAAAAAAACAGTTTAGTGATAAAAAAAATGGTACGTTGTAGGGAAAAAAAAAACAGTTTTATGTTTTATATTTTTTCAAAAAAGAAGAAGTTGTATTAGTACTTGACAATTAATAGTAATACCGATCACAAAGTTTTGGGAAACTCTTAAATGACAAAGTAATTTTTCCAAAATTTAAGGACTAACAATTAAATAACACTATGTTTTTGTTTCAAAGAGAAAAATAAGAAGACACTAGTCGCAAAACTATGCAATGCGTTGAAATATGTAATATAATATTTTATAAGAATATAATGTAAAATATGTAGGTTAAAATTAAATAGTGCATATGTTATTTAAAATTATTATAAATTTTATGTGATGAAATACATGTAACATGTTACATTATGTTTAAATTATGGGGAAGGATTTGTTGCAAACTAAATTGCAGTAACTCTTGCAAAATGTACACATGCCAAGTGGTCATTTGGTGAAAAATTCAATTTTGACACAAAAGTTTTCAATTAAATATAAGTCTAGACAAGTGTCTATTTGAGACACTGCCACATGTGCATTTTTTTGCAGGAATTGCTGCAACTTAGTTTGTAGCAAATTCCTGCCCTTAAATTATTATAGTATAAGTTTAGAATTGTAGCATTTTTTTATATATATTTCCAAATATAACTATAATACCTATATTATTGAAATTTGAATTTTAAGATAATCTTTGTCTAAAAAAAACTAATATTTTAAATATTTATCATTTATATTGCTTTTTTATGGCTAATATCTTTAATTTTTAATGCCTATTTAGTTTATTTTTAGCCCAAAATCAAATAGTTTTGCCCAAATAGGATAAAATTTAATATTTTTTAACCCAAAAATTAAGATAAAAAGGAGAATTTTTAGCTAAGAATTGTAAAGGCAAACCTACAAAAAGAATCAATTTAAGGCTCAATTAGTACAAAATGAATAGAAATGGACCAAAGTGGAACTAAATGAACCAAATTGGACCAAATAGAATGAAGTGGAACTAAATGGACCGAATGGGATCGAAGTAAACTTCATGGACCAAATAAGCCGAATGGACCTAAATGGACGAAATGGAACTAAATGGACTAAAATGGACCGGATATAACTGAAGTGGAACTAAATGGACCGAATGAGACCGAAGTAGACTAATATAGACCTAATAAGACTGAAATGGATCAAATGGACCAAATTAAACCAAAGTGGACTGAAGTGGACCGAAATGGACCAAAATTCCACCCTTATGTGACTCAAAAGGAACATAACAATAATAAATGTTAAGCTTCAATTTTTAATTATTATATATAGATATGGATGAATGGTGCTATAGGTCTACAAATTTTAATACATTGAGTTTACAAATTGATGTGCTACCAATCATAAAAAGACAATTCAATTATTTAGTTATGATGGGTTTTAGTAGCTCAATTGATAAAATCACTTATGGCCGAACAACATATTTGAGATTCGATCCCTACTTGAACCAAAAACCAATTGGTCTCTTAGTATAACGATAACGACAAATTATTAAGAGCAAACACCATAGATTAAAACTATCTCTAAAAAAAAAAAAATTCAATTATGAGATGATTGAAACTACCCGTAATGTTCATTGTTTACAAGCTGGTAAAATTTTATTCATCAAAATGATAAAAAAAAATAATGATACTAATAATAAAGCCCATGGTCCAATTTCTATTAAAAAAAAAAAAAAATCAACATGTCATTGGGTTTTTGGCCCAGCATTGAACCAAGCCACCTCTGTCTCTGCGACTGAGTAGGGTTTAACCGTTGAAGGTTGAAGCGACTCTCAACTGTGCTCTGCTTGCTTGTTGATGTTCTTCTTCTCTCTCACACTCTTAAATCTTAATCCTAAATTTGAAGCTCAAACCCACCAATCTAAACAACAATGCAAAGCCTCAAACACATAAAAACACAAAGTTCTTGTTCAATTTTACTAAGAAACCAAATTCATAGACTCAGTTTTTTCACAATATCAAAGCACAATTATTCTTCTTCGAGCTCCAAAAATGGCGGAGGTGAAGAATGGAACGACGCGTGGGAATCGGCTTGGCTCCCAGAAGACCTCTCGGCCAAGCACCGTGCTCCATGGGAGACCGACGTGAATTTCTCTTCGGCTTCGGAGGCGGTGGTTGTGGAGGACTCGGAAGCCAAGGCGTTTGTGGAGGACATGAATGAGAATTGGAATCAGAGAAAAGGGTCTAAGCCAAAAACCCAAGAGAAGCCACAGAATGATAGTGATAGTAGTAAGGGTTCGCTTTATAGCTTGGAGAACATGAAGAAGGATTACAGGTTGAAGAAGCAAAGAATTCACGCTGGGTTGTGGATGAAGGAGATTGAGAAGGAAGAAGAGGCTAAGTTGGGGGATTCTATGGTGAATGGTGGAGATGATATTGAAAAATTGCTGGATAGCTGCTCTGAGTATGTGTTTCTTTCCTATTTTTGTTGTATTTTTGGATTATATTGTAATAAACTAATAATTGATAGTGAATTCTATGGTACTTTGTGAATTTATATGTATATACTTGGTTTGATATCTGGGTTATGTACTTGTTCTGGTATTTGGTATTGCGCATGTTGGTTTGGTACAACTTATTTTTCAGCATTTTGAAAATGGGGTCGTTTGAAAAGCTTTAATCATTAGGAAAAAGTGAAGTTTAAAAAAGCTGTATTTTGTAGTGTTTCAAATTGCATTGTTGATATTTGGCATGTCATTTTGGTATTTGGTAAGGCATTCCACCTCCTATTCCTAATGGGGGTTTGGGGGTTAGGAAGCTAGTACCCTTTAACCAAGCTTAGTCAGGAAAATGGCTATGGTGTTTTAGGATGGAGGAGGAGCAGTTATGGAGGCATGTAGTAGCCGAGAAGTATGGCGTGGACTGGGGTGGTTGTGTTCGGGAAACTCACGGTTGTGGTTTATGGAAGAGTATTATTAGGATGGGGTTGGATAAGTTTTTAGAATGTATTCATTTTGATGTTGGTAATGGTAGCTGGTTATGGCATGACAGATGGTGTGGTGATCAATCTTTGTGGGTGACTTTTCCAACCTTGTGTGACTGCTCTTTAGATAAAGAAGAGTTGGTGGGTTCCATGTTGGTGAGTCAAATTGTGGGAGGGGTTGGGGGGTAAGAGAAGCAGGGATGTGAGATTTGTTTGAGACTTTAATGATTGAGAGTTAGAATTGGCAATGGCAAAATGTGCTCTTAATTCCAATATTCCTTTAAGGGAAGGAAATGACAAAATGTGTTGGAAGTTGAAGAGGATTGGAGAGTTTGATGTTCGTTCATGTTATAATGCATTAAGAGGCCCATGTGGTCTGACATTCTCCTAGAAGAGTATTTGGAGTGTTAAGGCCCCTCAATGAATCTCTCTTTTTGGCTAGACCATGGCTTGGGGGAAGATCCTAATATATGATAATCTCATTAAGCACGGCTATATGCTAGTAGGGTGGTGTTGTATGTGTAGGTGTAATGGGGAGACAATGGATCATCTGTTGTTACACTATACTGTTGTGTCTGACTTGTTGAGTTTTGCCTTTAGATCTTTTGGGATGTTGGGATCCAATGGGTAATATCTGAGAAGGTCATTGACCTCTTGTCTGGTTGGAGAGATTAATTGGTAAGCATTCATCGGACATTTGAGATTTACTGCCATTATGTTTGATGCGGACAATATGGCAGGAACGAAATTGTAGTACATGGAGGATACAGAAAACAAGAACCCAATTGTTATCTTTGTTTAGTGGTCCTTCATTTGATTGTTATTGAGCATATGGATTCACTCGTACCAGTTCCCTTCTTGAATTTATAGTCATTTTCTCTTTGTACTTAAATTTATTTCTCTTGTATTCTTTCGACTCATTTGTGTCCATTGTACATGGAGTAGTCTTTTTGCAATTAAATTTATCTTACTTATAAAAAAAAGGGATTTGAGGGAGGAAGCAGAGATTTAATAGGAGAGAGCTCTTCCCTAAACATGAACAAACATCACAACTTAAACAAAACAAAATGTTTTGATACTGAGTCTGTTCATATTAGTTAAAATAAAAATTAAGAACATGGCAATGAGAAATTAATAAGTTTGCCTAATTGTGAATAAATGTTCTGGAAGCTCATTTGAATTGCTGCAACTATACAATTCACAAGAAATCCTGAACAATGAAAAGAATTCCATGTTTTTTAAAAATATACCAATAAGTAGCAAAGACTAGTTTTCAGATTATAAGATCAGAAACCCACCTCCCCATATTAACTAGGCTTCCTGAGCAACATCTCATCACATGTGAATTGAGAAAATCTGAAGATGCAGTGTTTAGTAGTGAAGAGAACCTGGATGCTCTGATCTTGAGCTCATTAGAAAGCCAGCCACCTTTATGTTCATGGCAATAATCAAATTTTAAATAGTATTCAAACAGATACTGACAGGAAATACTCAAAATGAAAAGTTTCAAGATATAAGTTTAGGTTGTAAGTGGAATAGCTAAAATTAGAACATGAGTTTTGGAGTTACTATGCAAATGATTCTAGAAAAGCAAACATAGTCCCAAAATTTTGGGACTAAGACTTTGTTTGTAGTTGTTGCAAACTAAGCAACCTTCAGGTCTACATGAAAGCAAGAATACATTTAAATGAGATTACATATGTATGGTAAGGTATATTCACCTAATAGGTCTTGAACCCACAATATTACCCTCCAACCCTTTTATTTTTTGGATAAGTAACAAACTTTTATGTTTACCGTTTGTATGTAGCAATATTATTGTATTAGAACTTATGGAGGGTTTCTTATAAGTAAAGTTTTTGGGATTAATACTTGAATGACTGCAGGATTTTTGACACTTCCAACAATGATTTGGACGACTCAAAAATCCCAGGTTCTTCTGAATTCAAAAACAAGCCTGATGGTTGGGAAACAACAGCCAAGGCTCAAGATGGAAATATATGGGAGATGTCACAGAGGGAAGAGGATATTCTCCTCCAAGAATTTGATCGTCGAATTGCATACAGCAAATTTCAGGTGTGCAAATATCTTCACATTCTTTTTGCTTATTCAAATACAATATATTATTGGGTTTTTAGCATTGTATGAATGAAGGAGACAACCTAAAGAAGGGAAGAAGTCCTAGATTTTTAATTTGTTTGGCTATCCGTGTTAGTCTATAGTTAATTCTAATTATAACATATTGATATTATAGTTTGCTTGTTTAGCCGTAAAATGATCTCTTTCCAGCTAAAGTAGTAACTGGGAAAAACTGGTGGAGTAGTAATCAGGTCACAAATGCTGCAAACACTAATACACCAGGCCCCACCCCCCCCCCCCCCCCCAACCCATCTCTTTTTCTTTTTTTCTTGTTGAACGACCCTGATAAGACTGTTACTGATCTAAAGCTGACCTGATTGTAATGTAAATATGATATCGGGAGTATCTATTACCAAGTTCTTCCCCATTTTCAAATTAACTGGTGTCCTTTCTGGCTTTCTTACTGTTGGTTTTATGAAATTGGTATGCAGATAGCTAGTTTTATCAAGACTCACATATTTAGCCGAAGGAGACCAATTGATGGGTGGAAATACATGATAGAGGAGCTGGGACCAAATGCCAAGAAAGGAAAGGGTAGTGTTTCAAGGTTACCTAGTCTATCTGATGCATCAACCCAACCCTTTAAGGAGGAGAAGACTCCACTTGACAGCAGGTTGACCCCCTTAAAGGGAAGGTAGCTCGGAGTCCAACTTCTCTCAGATATTCTCTTTTGCATATTAGACCTGCTGGAAAGGTTTATGGGAGCAAAAAGGTACATTCCGAAATTTAGGGGGCTATTCTTTTGTGTTTGATGTGGACCATATGAAGAGAAAGGAATATGCGTACTTTCAAAGGTAAAGAATGTTCGAAAATCCAGCTAAAGCCTCGGTTCTTGAGAACTCTTTATGAGTGGGAGCAAGCTGGCACCCACCTTCTGCTTCAGATCTTGTAGCTGTTATGGACAATTTGTTCCTTAAATGATTTTCCTTGCAGCTCTTTTGTCTACTAGGGTGTCCCTTTGTATACTCTCCTTGAACTTGGGCTACGCCCCTCTATCCTTATTTTATTAATGAAATATTTTTATTTTATTAATGAAATATTTTTACTTATTAAGGAAAAAAACACCACGATTGAAACTACTGATGGCCACTGTCAATTCTAGTGATTTGGTTCCCTGCTAATACCATCCTGTGGAGAACTGAAATTTGTTCTGCTGAATGCTAAAAGAATGTGTATGTGTATGTATTCCCTTCAGAACTGCAGTTCCTACTGTTGAATAAGATTTTAAATTGTTTAATTTATTGATAAGGCTTAATTATTCCAATTCTCTCATTGGACTTTGCCCTCAATTTAGATTGTAAAAATTACTCGCATCCAATGTGATTGTGATGTTTTCATTTGTTGTATTCATTTTCAAATCATTTAAAACTGACCTCACAAAAACATTGTAATTTGAGTTATCAACTTATCATTTAAACTCTTATACAACAACAACGACGACGATGAAGCGGCATAATTTCAACTCTTATAATTAGAGAGACTAATTTACCACTGCTCACCTTTGGCATGATGGTCACTCCACAAGTACAAGTTTTTGTGGGGTAGGGTGGGGAGAAAAGAACGAGGGTTCAAGTTTACAAGAGAGAGCTTTACACGCATATACATTTGGGCTAGAGTAAGATTTTTATCTCAAGTTGGGTTGGTGATGATGTTTGGAGCGGCTACATTATCGAACTATATCAACTTGTTGTCAATGAGATCCTGGACACGGTCTCTCAATTGGTAGCATTCTTCCAGAGTATGCCCCTTGGCCCCAAAATGGTGTTCACACTTCTTGGACGAATCAAAGTCGGGTGGTGGAGGGCCATCTCTGGGCCTAGCAAATATCAGGGTCACTAGCTTCCTTTTCAGCAGGTAAACATAAAGATCTGCCATGAGCATGGGTAATGGAGTGTACTTCCAGTTTTCCCTCCTAAAGGGACGAGGCACGTCTAGCCTCCCTATTTCATTAAAGGCTTGGTTAGGTGCTTGAGTGGGCTAAACTTGTTGCTAATAAGGTCTAGCAACTGGGGTTGCATAAGCAAAAGTAATACCCCTAGGCCTTTCTGATGCATTGTCGACCATGTGTACATTGGCTTCTTTAGTCTTGCAGCCGGTCATTTTCTTGAATTGTTGTTCAACCATGAAACTCAAGGGATTAGGATCCATGATCTTCTTGCTCCTAATACCCTCGTCAATGCGCTACCTAATAGGGATGAGGCTAGCGAAATGAGTGACTTTGGTGCTAATTATCTCTTGAGGTTGTCAATGAACCATTTGATCATCTTATTTTCCATCATGGGGGGTTGTATTTATGCGGCTAGATCACGCCACCTATGGGCATATTCTTGAAAAGCTTCCCCACTCTTCTTCTCTGTTCTCATAAGGACCGTGTGGTCGGGAGCTATCTATGTGTTGAACTGGTAGTATTCCAGGAAAGAGTTGGCCACTTCCCTCCAACTAGAGGTCTTTCCCAATCTCACATACCATGTGGCCACGGGGCCGGTCAAACTATCAGGAAAAATCTAGCAAAGTAGAGGGTGATTATCCCTGTAGGGAGCCATCTTCCTACAGAACACGCGCAAGTGCGCGCAAGGGTCTCTAGTACCATCATACTTGACGAACTCCGGTGCCTTGAACTTGGGAGGCATAATGATCTGAGGAAAGTTGGTTAGACTGTCTAGATCAACGCTTCTATGGGCGTTGGAGCCCTCTATGACACAAAGCTTTTTGGCTAGAGTTTCCACTTGGCTCTTGACTTGGCCAATCCTAGATTCGGGGCTCTTGTCCTTAAAAGGATCTATTTCTTGGTCATCGCCTTGGGGTGGTACATTGTGGCCATGATCCTATCCTGATGGGGGCTAACTTTCATTCTTGGTTTGGGGACCTCCCTGACCATGGCCAGAGGAATTTTGTCCTCCTCCTACAACCAGTTGTTGCATCATGTGCATTAATTCTGACACTTGCTCTTTTGTCTGAGCGAACTCGGCAGGATTCACTTCGAGAGCCGAAGGCCCACTGGTAGACATCTCTCTTGCACGAGACCTAGTGATGATGGGATCACGATGTGGTGGTAGCTTAGACTGTTTCCTTTTAGCAATCTTTTGATCCTTGGAAAGAATAGGAGGTGAAAGAAACAGGGTGCATTTGACAATATGGAAACACAACACCAAAATCAAGTTAGTTTATATCCTTGTTATTTAACATGCACCTACCATTTTTAGAAAAATTTGGCTTTGCACTCCAGATCGAGTATTTATCATGGTGAGTTTCTATAATGATGCAAGATTAATGCACAAGGTTGGCAAGTAACAAAAACTTTCATGACATGTATGGTAATGTGGGAAGGACCCTTTTTTTGATTATATGTTGGTAGAAGATTTGCTTTTACAATGCTGGGTTCATTGGCTCCAACGGCGGGCTTTTTACAATACAAGGACATGCAATTGCGAGGAAAAGCACGGCTTCTGATAATGTGGACTTCTCGGGGAAGCTCTTCGACACTTGGATCTCTTGGCATCTCTGACTATGTGGATCTCTTGGACTTTGGACAGCATGGATCTTTTGGCAATTTGGACAGCATGGATCTCTTGGTAACATGGATAGCAGGGATCTCTTAGACTTTTGGATCTCTTGGGAGAGCCCTTAGGTTCTTGACACCTTGTGATCTCTTTGATGATTTAAGCTTCTAGGCAATCCTTTTGGATCTTTTCTAGGAAAGCTTTTGAACTCTTGATGCTTTGGAATTTTTGACCGCTTTTCGGTAGCATCTCCTCCTGAGCAGAGTTTCGGTTACTTGCCAAAAATTTTATCTTTGCACAATTAGGTGATGGAACCATTTAGTGTATGCATGAATGCCCTTGTAGAGATAAGGTATGATCTAGCATGTACAAGCAACAAGGTTGCTTTCCCTAGGGGTTTAATCATGGATGTTGTGTAAGCATGATAGAAAGAACCTAGAGTAGAGCACAATTTCTTTAGTGCAAGCAAAAAGGGCGTACTTGTTACAAGACACTTTCCCCTAACCTTTAGTCCTAAAAGGGTATCCTTTCCTAGGCTTGGATGTTCATTCTTTGGGCTTCACCTAATCCTCATGGGCTTTGGGCTTGATCTAGTCCTCATGGGTTTGACATAACTAGGCCAATTGTATGCAAAGGATTTAACTGGTAGGTTGTTCCTAGCCTAGTGGGACTCAATCGCCATACCCCTCCCTTCATTGAAGTTGTGGGGCAGGAAGGATCGAGGAGGCCTTTTCAGCTACTCCTATCCACCCATGGATCCAAAAGTGCCTACAAAGTTAGCCCTAGATCTAACTATGGGTAACATTGCCGATGTTTGTGTTTGGGCATCTGTAGATGGGGTGATGAAATCTCTAAAGAGATGTGACTACGCCAGCAGTGCGGAGCCTGGGTTCGGCTAAAAAAGGGTGTATATGTCATGCAATCCTTAATGAAGGGGAAAGACTTTTTCCAAACACAATATATATATATATATATATATATATATATATATATGTGTGTGTGTGTGTGTGTGTGTGTGTGTGTGTGTGTGTGTGTGTGTGTGTGTGTGTGTATATATATGAAAGCAGATAAAGTGTAGCAAAAATTAAATTTTGCTACCCTATGTTTGCATATGAAGGAAAGCAGTAAAGCATGTGAGGAAAGTGGTAAAGCCCCATGTGAAAATACCTCAAAGTCACCCTTCTTCTACTTCTTTTTTTTCCATTTTTTTTTTTTGGAAAAGGATTTTGAAAAAAATATTTTTTGCTCTTTTGAAAAACTCTACTAGGACATAACATAAGCCCTTTTTTCAAAAGGAAAGCCCCAGAGGCCAATGCTAATTTCTGTGTTTTTGGAAGCCAATGTCCAAAGATTATGGTTTTATCAAAAGCTCTAAAGGCTAAACTCTCATCGTTCCCCAGTGGAGTCGCCAGTCTGTCGACGCCTGGGCCTCGAGACGGATAACTGCCGTTGGGCCTTCGTTCGACCACCTGCCGTAGCAATGCTTCCGCGTGCACAAGGCCCGTTGGAGGACCCTCTCGAATGATTGGCATGGTTCGCGCGGAGCTTCAAGTGCGCTCTCTCTCTCTCTCTCTCTCTCTCTCGGTGGAGGAGGGTAGGTGTCTACCTTTGGTAGTGTGGCAAGAATCTTGGCCAAATTTTAAGGGATTACCAAAGGTGAGTGAAGTCGCCACCAATTATTGGGCTTTTCTAAGGTGTGATTAGTCACCTATTTTTAGTTGATTTTATTACCAATCTTAGGCTAAGAAAAACGTCATTTTTCCTAATCTAATATGGATGGCAAAAAATCTTGATTTTTGAGTCCGGAAGTTTGGTTACATGTGGGGAAGGTGTTGGGCACCCCACAATGCCTATCCAAGGATAGTCATTTGTTTTGATAAAACCTTAATTTTTGGAGATTGACAGTAAAAACATGATTTTGGCATTGGCTTTTGAGGCTTTGCATGCATGGGGGCGTTGAGGTTTGGCTTTTGAACGGGTATGGTCCTAATCTATACTTTCCTCAGGCATTTGGGCAAAGTACCAGATTTCCACAGGAAAAATCCGGTGACGTGTCACCTTAATTTCGCGGCGAAAATTAGGCATCACTTTGCCTTAGGTGACATGGACTGTGACAATCACACCGGAAGGGAGGAGCACACACACACACACACACACACACACACACACACACACACACATCGTGCACAATGCTAGCACACAGAGTGGGAAAGTAAATGCCTACATCCCTAGAGCATGGCCCAAAATATCGGTGCAGGAAAGTAAAGAAGAGTTGCCATACTCTAGAGATAAGGACGATGGTATATGGCATGATATACCTAATACAACCCATCTAAGAGAGAAAGGAGGGAGGGAGGAAGGAAGTTAAAAGAGTATATAATCCAAAAGGGAGAGGCTAGAGCCCTAAAACTACTAAACATGGTCGCTTGGCCCATCTCTACATGCTTGCATCCGCACCCTTTTTGCTTGCACCTGGGAGATCATGCCCTAACTCCATGTGTCCTCACTCCATGTGTGTACATGCAAAGGCAAAGACAAGAAACCAGTAGGCAAGCAATAGAAAGAAAAGATGCAAAAAGCATATGAAAGAGGCATAACGCAGATAAGCATGATAGGCATGGCAAGCAACAAAACAAGAAAGCAAGCACGCTAAAAGGCAAACAAACAAGGAAGTGCGCAAACAAGCAAACAAGAAGGAAGGCAAACAATCAAGAAAACAAACAAAAGGTGGTGTCCACGAGGGACAAATGTAGGTTTGGATTGAATGTCCATAACTTCATCGTGTTGAAGCATGGATGACACACTAGCAAGCAATACTCATGCATGGACATGTAAGCAAGCGTGTAAAGATGCATAGAAAGTTAACAGGTGGGGCAAACAAGCATGGCAAGCATATCATCACACAAAGTGCGAAGAGGAAAGGTATGCATGAAGCAACCCGGCATCCAGAGGCGCATCCTAAGTGATTAAACCTGAACTAGGCCTCGAAGGCGTTAGATGTAACCACACAACCGCAAACACGCTAAGGGCGTCAAGCGTGGCAAAGTCTAGAACTAGAGAGGCTAACATGGAAGATATAGCATAGGAATAAGTAAGCATAGATATGCAAATGGGGTGATCCAAACCCTTTGATATGGGCCAAGGTGTACGGATGAGGACCAAGACCATAGGGTTAAGATCGGATCCGAACCAATAGGCCAAAAACACAAGAAAGAGTGACAAAAGCGACAAAAGAGTTACAATAACACATGGCATGACAAGCATATCCTAGGCCTAGGCACACAAACGTGGCATGGAGTGCACAAGCACATGAAAAATGGCATAAATCATGTAGAGAACATAGATCTAAGCATGTAGGCATGTGAGAACATAGGTCAAGACAAGTAGGAATAGAAACATGCATGTAATCATGTAGATCCTAGCACATAAACATGGAAGAACATGAATCCAAGCACATAAGCATGTGAAGACAAGGATCAAACCATGTAGCATGGAAACACACACATAAACACATAGATCCAAACAAGGCATAGCCAAATATACCATACAAGCATGTGAGCATGTAACCTTAACATCAACATAGAACGAAAAGGAGAACCAAAACATGGGAAAACATGGCATGAAGCATAAACATGTAGATCGAGACAAATAACATATAAACAAGCATGGAAGAACATGGATCTAAGCTAAGAACATGCTAGGAGCAAGATAAAGCAAGAAACATGCTAAGGAAAGCAATAAATCATGTTATTAAGGCAAAAAGGGCAAGATAAATGCTATGAAAAGATTTAAAGGGTTAGGGGTGTGGATAGTAGCTAAAAAGCTACATCCACACCCCTAAACCCCAAATCCAAAGTGTAGAGGCAAGGAGAAGAAGATTGGGCTTAAGAACAATACATTGTGTTTTTGGTGAAGAAGGAAGAATCAAAAGGCTTTGATGTGTTTTTTTTGTTTGGAAGAGAAGAAAAAAAGTGCAAACAACGACCAAGAAAAGAACAAAACTCAGAAAATCTCTTATCTTTTGGTCTGGGGGGTGCCGAGGGCTATTTATGTCCCTGAGTGCGCTTTTCGAGGTGGTGGCCCTTGTAGGGCCACCAATTGCCCTTCAGGGGCCACCACCTTGAAAGTCCCTATAATCAGATTAATCTTGACACCCTTGGAAAGATCTTGACTTCTTGATTCTGAAAAGGTATGGAACTTGAAAATCCAACGGTCAAATAAAAAGTTATGGCTCTGAGAAGTTAGCGGTGCATCGATCGGTGCATTATCTCAGTTTTTATGATATCTTGGCCGCTCTAACTCTGATTTTGACCCGTGAATAGTCATTGGAATGAAAATTTAATTATCTTCAAAATGGTGTCCGTTTCAACTTGTTCTGACGGCCGGATCGAAATTAGGGTTTCTAGGCCCACTAGGGGTGTTTGGTCATTTCGGCTGGAAAAGGCACTTTGGGTGCTCCAGTGTTCGAACGGGTTGCACCACGTCATTCTGGATGTTCTCATGGCTCCATGGAAAGAAAATAATATTTTTGGATTTTTAGGGGTCCGGCACGCAAATTAAAGGCAGACGAAATACGATATCAACATTTTGGAAATACATGTTTGGGTGTTATAGACATGTGTCAGAAGTGTTATTGTTGTTTAAACAACAGTGACAAACAACCCCTAAGTGGTTGGTTGCTTTTGTACGTTACTTTTCATGAGAATAGATTTGAATTTCAATTTGAATAATGGTTTGAAATAAATATTTTCTTTACTAATATGTTAGCATGCTTGCCTTGATAAAGTGTGAGTATGATAGAGACCAAAGGTAATAAAATTCAAACAAATTTGAATAATTAGAAAAAGACTAATCCAATAATTGGGTGTCTAATTAATGACAAATTCTTAGGTACTCTCAAAGTATAGAGATTGTTGCTCCCTCTTCTCACATTCATAGTGAAATCCACTAATTAAATTCATACTAGGGTCTATCACGAATGTGAAAGGAGGGAGCATAATTTTTCCATACTTTGAGAATACTTAAGGGTGTGTTTAGTTGGAGTGAAATTAGGGAGGATGGAAAATAGGGTGAGG